>NC_136069.1:1005089841-1005575743 GCF_964261635.1 Lissotriton helveticus | reverse complement strand
AAGGTTTTAAAATGTTTATTTTTAAGGAGACTTTTGGCAGTTCTACTACCATGGTTTTATTCACCAGGGGTTGGGAATGGGTTTCTTAGAAGATATTGGTTGCATCCATTCTTGTTGTGGCATAATATTTGGATACAACAGAAAGCCTATTTTAGCAGAAATTGTGTTAGAGACTCTCAAGACTTGGAATTAGCCTTGGAGATACTATGTTTACGACTCGTCTAGAACTTCTGTGAAAGAGTGGGTAGGACAATGTTTTATAGTCACTGAGTGCAAAAACAAGGAGGGAACCTGATATCCTACTTAATTTATATACAACAACCACACTATATTTCTTTATTGATTGGGTTATTTATTCACTCAATAACTCTATTTTGTTTTGTGTAAGGAACTCACATCGTTATAGAAAAACACATATCATGTGACATATACATATTTACATATGTCACAATTTTCACAACATTTAAAACATTCACCACGATAAACATTGACATTAGTTTGACATCATGAACATAAATATAACACAAGAACAATGTATCATTAACTTCATAAACATAAATATAACACAAGACCAATGTATCATATATATTCCAAACGACACCACTGTATTTTCTTTGGTGTTTCTACAATTCAGTCCATTATTTCCTGAATTATGCGTGCATCCATATCAATATTTGTCATTTTAATTTGACATTGCCAACGCGTTTCAAGCCACACAGAATTCTCAATGGGCTCTCATCAGGGCTTCTTAGTAAAAACACATTGGGAAAATCTATAACACAAATAGAAAGGATAATCACTCTTTACCCTCAACCCTTCTGGATATATATAACATCCTTCACTTGCATTAAATTCATACCTGCCGTATTTTTGTCTCTTAACCAATTATGCATGACCAAGCAACTCTCTATATTTGGCAGTGGGTAAACTGTTGTGGATCCTATACAAACAAACAATTTAATTAGACTATATCCAAAACACAGCTATTCTTTTTAAACTCCTTACATGATTCTGGTGTTTCACATACCTTAAATCATTATTCTGACGATGGTGAGGCAACTGTTTTGCAAGACTCGCTTTAGAGTTAAACCGAATCTGCCAAGGAAGCAACACTCTTTAATAGCTTCCATGCTTCACTCATTCGCGATTCATTTTTGTCTAATGCTGTTGTCCCTAATGGTATTTTCTCATACCTTGGTTAACTGTCGTGCGTGAAGAGTTTGAATGGGGCTACTCCTTGATCCTCTGCTTTTCTTATTAAACCTTGTGTTTTTTGTCAAGCAAAATAACAACGTGGATGCGAATAAAAACCACGTTCAGATCTTATACGGCATCTGTATTCACACCAAGAATACGTTCCTCACCTGACTCGCTTTTTCTCACGGGCCTTGCTTGTTCCGCTGTTCTGCAATGCCGCGTCTGTTGACAACGAAGTGTTTCTTTAGCTGACCTTCCAGTTTTAGCAAAAATTTGGGGGCGTGTTTCTGGGAATTGTAGTTAACCCATTTAATGCGCGGCTGATAACTCTTATATTTTCAGCACTAGTATTCCGTATTTACTGCCATACCCTTCTGACAGTCCTCTACATAATTAATTACAAAGTGAAAAGACATATATTGTACATCTCAGTGCGATTTCTTCTATTTCTTTTTTTATCGCGCTTCAATGCATAATTACTGCATTTATTGTACACATCTTTTCTCAAGCTATTAAACAAATAAGCTGCATGGCCATTTACATTAGCATATTTTGTACAGTTCCAGGTACCTGGCATATTGGGAATTGGTCACACTCCCTCTGAGACATCTTTCCACACAACTATCTGTATGGCTGGACATCACATTCTTGATAACTCCGACATTTCGTTCAGTCCTGTAAGGACACTATTAAACTTCATTATCAAGTAGGCCTCTTTGGCTAACAATAAAGAATCAACATCTGTCATTCTTTTGGATACCTTCAATGCGACCAAAACCGACCATTTAAATTCACGCTCTGAATGTCCCGCCTTTATGAAGTGGTCCACCATAGGGGCAGTACTCACTTTTTTCTTGATTATAGATCTATGTTGTGTTATTCTTTGATTAATTTGCTGGTTCGTTTTGCCGATGTAAATTTTACCACAAGGGCAAACCACGGCATACACAACATTTTTGGATTTACAATTAGTGAACATCGTGTGCTTCCATTTCACTCCTTGGTGTACAAACTCAGTACCTTCAATATTCACCGAGAGCAGCTAAATGAGATTTGTAAAGGAAACTTAGAACAAATGTGCATACATTTCCCGGAGAAGAAAAGGTTTAGGAAAGAATGTCAAAAGCAGAATACTGTCCCTCACTCAGGAATTACATCCTATGAGGGGATGAAGTTATATGTGGTGTGGTAACTAATATTAATCACAGGTTCTTGCTAACATGCTTTTGACTAATATGATTGCCTATAAAGTTCCATTTCCCAGACTGAATGGTTGGTTACGAACATTGCCCTTGTGACAGGTTTTCATGTTGAAGTGCTATGCACTTCATCCTTGATTGTAAACATTAGCCAGCTGCTAGAAGGAGGTTTATTAAGCCACTCCAATAAAAGTATAAATGAATGCAATGCAGACGCACAGTGGTATTTTTACCACAATCACAGGAGTAGTGTGGCTCACTGGTTAGAGGCGGCAGGCCTGAGAGCAGAAGTCAGCCTGGGACCAGGGTTCAATTCCCGACGCGGCAGGGTCGTGGACCTTGGTCAGCGGACTCGATAATTCTCGCTTCGGTGCTTACTCTAATCAGGGGTTCCACTCGGCAACTCTGGGCATTAGCTTGCCTAATCTCCACAACGGCCCCACCAATTTCGGGGATGCCTGGCTCCACCTTGGGGACTCCCAGCATGGGACCATCCCACAGGGAAAGCCAGGACGGGTTCCCCAGAGTTATACAGCGCCGGGACACCCCGTGGCTGGGGCAGCTGTGCGCTTTACAAGTATACTACATTTACATTGATATATGTGTGTCAGCATTTATAATACATCTCATGGTCCTGATTAACAAAGCTAAACTTACACTTTGTGTAAGTTTACATGTTTTTTTTGGTAGACATGACGAAAAGTTAATAGTAAGTGAAGGACTACGGAGAAGCCACAGTAAGGGGGAGAACTTTGCAAATAAAAAGATAGGCATGCCCTATACTTTAATGTGCAGTCTTTGCTACCACTACAGAGACTCTGCAGTCTTAATCATAATATTTATTTGCAGTTTTATGAAGACTAAAAAAAACATAAACTTACACGAAAATGTAAGTTCACCTTTGTGAACCAGGCCCCAAGTATGTAAAATAAAAGGGGTATGACGTAACTCAGATAATCGAGAGGGTTAATTTTGTCTAACAGAAGATTTACCATAAGTGGCTTTAAGCTCATTTTTAGGAAGAAGAAATGCATGATCATGAATTGAAGTGACGTAATGTTGTTGATGGTGATGAGCATGTTTTATTTGTTTTCATATTTTTCTGCCTTTTATAACATAGGTTGATCTGTATTTGAGTCTGTTTATTTATCTAAGATACTTATGGTAGTAGCTTTGTGAGTTTAACTTTGTACTTCTATGGTTTTCATCTGTGGAAACCTACAAAACGTTTTTACTGCGTGACTGACTAGAATTGCCATTTGGGGAAAAACAAACTCGACAACCTAAGACAATTTTGTTTTTAACTATATACACATCCTGATCCTGTCAGCAGATTACAGCTCCTAAAGGAGTCTATGGAAAGTATGGACATTTTGGCCAACAACTCTCCCAGTACCAGCATGCATTGCTCAAATGCGGGAAACATCCTTTACAACGCAACTTTTACCACGCAGTGGCTTTACGATGCAACTTTTACAACGCAAACCATTACAAAGCATTGCGCTGGAGGGCACTCTAGGATAGGGAATGCGTTTAATTTACTATCCAACACCTTCCCTAGTGTCCACGGGGACTGGAGTTGGAATAGTAAATTAAACTATTCACTATCGAGCACCCTAAAGCGCTATGCGTTGTAAACGTTTGCATTGTAAAAACCGCGTTGTAAAGGCATGCGTGGTAAAAGCATGCGTTGTAATGTCATACATCCCTCAAATGCAACTTAGTCACCTTGTAATTTAAGAATTAAGTACTTCCATCTACTTTATTTCATTCATCTTCAGGGATATTCTCATAAAACTACCACATGCACAATACCACAGCAGAGTTTAATTGCAAACATTATACACAAGTTTGGTTTAAAAACATATTGGGAACATGAAAGATGAGGGCACTGCATCTTTCAAGAGACATTGGTCTTTTCAGACCTTCATTCATTGCTGGATCTAACATGGGTATTGTGTCAAATGATAATATCATGCAAGTGTTGGATGTACGTTTAGGTCTTGACAGGCACACGCTTTCCATGCATTAGCAAATGCAGAGCAGGTGTTGAAAGCCGCCATGACACCTCACTGATGTGTCAAACAGTTTTATCTGGTGACGTTTGAAAGGTAATGTTTGTTTATTTTTCTGCTCTTGCTCTACACTATGTAATGTAAATGGTGGTATAATGCTGTGTGTGATATCCGTCTCTGATGTGAAATACTTCACTTTTGTGTGGAAAGTTAACATTGCCTGAGGCAGGTGTTTGGGACGCTGATGCATGCATAAAATATGGCTCCTCAAAGTAAGCTTCATTGATGTCTATGGAATGCGTAGCATCATCCAGTCAGGAGCAGACCTTTCCTGCATTAAACAGATGATAGAGCGTGGGTTGCCCTGCTCAACATACTCACCTGGGTCCATATATCTATATATTAAACAGGTAAACCTACACACTCTATTCAATTGGGGTTTTTACCATTTGGATTTTTATACCATTTATCTTACCAATCCAAGTCACTGATACCTAAAGTCCTAAAGGATCAAGGGAGTTAGAGATAAATAGAATAGCAGTAATAACATTTAGCATTTCAGTCAGTCAGTCAGTCATTAAGTCTTTATTGCGAATCTTCATCATAAAAGACAAGTTAATACAAATTCCATACAAGATAAAATGCTTCATGTACAAGATTCTAAAACCCATTTTTAAAATCCAATAATCGATAAATACATATATATTTGTGTTAAAAACCATCCCTAAAATAGAATTACATATATAAACAAGCAATAGACTTAATACATATCTAAATATAAAAGATCTATAGTGTGGACTCTCCAGTCCTGTACTAATTTCCAACAGCAGCCCCTACTTCAAATATCCGTAGCTTCAAACAGTCCTGGCTGCTATACTTCCCCTTTTTTATTCCGAAGAACCCAAGCCCAGCTCAAAAACTTTGCTACTCCAATTACAACTAAGTTTGAAGTATCATTTTTCAATATTCTACTTGCAACCAATGCTGATCTTGTTCTCATAAGCGAGCATACAGGTTTTAACCACATGAGCCTTGGTTGGTGGTACACAGGGCAAGCAAATAAGAAGTGATCTATGGTTTCAGTGAGATTTAGGCAAAATACACATGTATTGTTACCAGCAGATTTCCAGCTACTAGATAATCATCGTAGGGGTAAGGTGCCTACTCTGAACTGGTGATAAAGTTTGCGGTCAGATTACTTCGTAATAATATCCCAGTAATCTTCCAGGAGGGGTTCATTCTTAATATCGAGGAAAACTGTTGTCAAAGACCTACTGACATGGGAAGAGAATCTCTTAACTTTCATCATCTCCCAGTACACAGAACTGTAAACTTTTTTTGATGGAAACTCAGCTGTGTCCGGATGAGCCTAGAGTTCCCCCATCCCCATATCTGTCAACAATGACTTGATTTCAGAGAGCCAAGAAATCTTATATGAACAACCCAGCCCCCTTACTGCTGCCAAGGCTTTGGCAAACAAGGAGAGCTCTGGAGTAGTCCAGAGACGTCTCCAGAATGCCACGGGTCTGAAGCATGCTACATCCTCAAGAGCCTGGTAGCTGAGGTCTAACAGTAGAGGAATATGGGGTGATGATTGGGGTAAGCCTACTGTCGACCTCAAAAATTTGGTCTGGGCAACAATAAGTGGGGACAGGTTGCTAAAGCCCCATATTTCTGCACCATACATAATTGCGGGCAACATTTTGGAAGCATATATTTTAACAATGGGGGCAATGGGCTTAGTTAGGGACAACCTGTGCTCTTTGATCAGTGCACCAGCTAGCTGGGTGTGCTTTAATGCTAGCATAATAATTTGGGGCTACCAGCTCAATTTATTGCTCTATGTGATCCCCAAGTAGGTAAAAACGTCTGTCTGCTCCAAAGGGTCACCACCCATGTAAACACGTGCTCTATCAGACTTCGACCCATGGAGCACCATGAACTTGGTTTTCCCTACATTGACCTCCAGCTCATGTTCATGCCAAAACACCTCAAAACGAGACAGTGCCAATTGTAATCCCTGTCTCGTTTTGGATATAAGCAGAGTGTCGTCCGCGAACAAGAGCAGGGGAGCTTTCATGCCAGCTAGTATTTGCATGTCAGTCGGGAAGTTTACAAAGTACTGGACCACCCCGTTTATAAATAAAGAAAACAGGTTGGGAGCCAGCACACACCCCTGTCTGACGCCTTTACATACCTCAAACCTGTCTGTGACCTCCCCTGTTTTACCCCAGCGAACCTGGGCATAAGTATGTTCGTGGAGTTTAACCAAGATAGCAACCAGTTCATTAGGCATCCCCTGCTCCAAAAGTACTTTCCACAGTTTTGCCCGTGGCACTAGATCAAAAGCAGATCTAAGATCCACAAAGGCCGCAAAGAGCAAGCCCCCACCTAAAAACACCTCCTTCCAGTACAGTAACACAAATCTGATGGCCTGATCCAGGGTCCCTATATGTGACCGGAAGCCGGCCTGTAAGGGAGTTAGGATGTCAGCTTCGGTCATCCAGCACTGTATTCTCCCTAATACTAATCTTGCTATTATTTTCTGCACAGCATCGATTAGACTGATCGTTCTATAGTTGGCCGGAGCAGAGCGATCACCTTTCTTGTAGATCTGTAAAATCTCTGCTCCGGTCCAGGATTCTAGGGCAGGTGCACCACTAGCTAAGGCATTTGCTGGTACGGTTATGTATGGGACCCATACATCTTGATCGTGCTTGAATAGATCTGCTGGAATGCAGTCAGGCCCAGGAGCTCTGCACTCAGAATCATTTTCAGCAAAGACTCCACCTCTTTATGTGAAAATTCCAATGGTTCATCGTAACTGGGGGACAGGACGACCTCAATATTACTGTCAAGTATCTTAAATTGATTTTCAATATATGTCACCCAATGCTGTGGCTCAACATGTTTGCTCGGAGTCAGTGATTGTGGGCAGTTCCCCCACTTTAATAGGTGCCAAAAATGGGTCACATTGCGACCATTGCAGGCCTGTAACAACTCCTTCCAACGGTCTTCATCCCAAGATTTTTTAGCATATTGCTGCACTGCTTTGTAGGTGACCCTGCATTGCTTAATGTTATCCTGCGATCTAGATTTAATAGCTTTCATCAAAGCTTTTTGGGCCTGTCTACAGCTATTATTATAACATGAGCTAGGCCTCAGCACTTTATCCTTTTTACAGGGGTTGCTTTTAATAAAATACTTTTAAAGACCCATAAAAAGATTGCTGTGGATGCTCAATATATTAACATTGAGCACCTCTTTTGACTCACAACCTTTAAGTTTTAGCAGAGAGCTTGAGACCAAGTCCGTAATATCAGCACGGGTCCTCTCATTAGTGGCTACCCTAGGCCACCGTATCCTTCTTTGGTCATTGGAAATAGTTACCATTTCCTGGTCTATTACACCTTCCCTCCTATAGGAACTACTAAAACTACTGTCATTAAATGTCAGGATCAGAGGGTTATGGTCACTTTCTGGCCTACTCTCAACCACCATATCTAAAATATTAGGCCACATCTCCACATTAACTAATATATAGTCAATGCGGCTGCCAGATCTGCTGTTCTCAAACGTCTTCGGACCCTGCCTATCTGACTGAGTCCTGCCATTGACCGCCCTCAAACCCTTATCCAGGCACAAACCCTTCAATTGGAGTGCAGCCTCGGACCATTTCCTTATGGGTTGTAGGTCCAAATGGGGGACACCCCACAATACATCCACGTGTTCGGTGAGCTTATGATCATCCAGGTCTAGGGGCTGAAAACACGTATTAAAATCACCAGCAATAATCTGGTTACTAAGTTTATCCTCCTGGTTCAGATGACTTTCCAGGATTGAAACAACTTGAGAGCTCCTACCACCCGGTAGGCCCCTCGAATAAACATTATATATGTTCACGTCGAGGCCATTTGCTGATCTAACCCTGATAGCCTTAATATCGGGGCTATTAATAAATAACTCATCCACCTTTATCCTCTCACTTTGCCGCACCCAAAAGGTCAGCCCCTGACTGGTCTACCCCTCGGTCCCTTGGCTGCTGGTTTGAAACAATTTAAATATCCCACATGAAAAACTCCTCCCACAGACCAAGACTCTTGGAAGGCCCATACATCCGAGTTCTCAATGAAACTTGCCCAGTCTAGTGATGGTAATTTGGATTCTAACCCCGCAATGTTCCACGAGGATAGTGTTACGAAGGATCTCGTTGAGCAAGGGTTCACCAGTGGGCGAGCCTCAAGGACAACAGATGTCTCCCTCTGAACAGGGCCCTGACAAGTATTACCTGCTCTGCCAATAATTTTTACCCGAGAGGAATCACTACCCCCACACAACTCCTTATGGGTACCAAGTGTATTCTTTCCAACCATCCTCTTGACCCCATATCCTTCGACCCGCAGCGGAGTGACACATCCACTCAGTCAATGAATGTCTTCTAATGTGGATAGTAACTCAAAACGATTGCTAATCTGAATCAGATAGTCAACCAAGTTGTGTGCCCTATGGGGAACCCAAGCTTCCTTATATCTTGGGGTCTTACGGGGGTAATAAAAAAAACGTTAAAGGTAGTATTCTTATATCGTCAGCAGCAGGGGGGTAGTGGGCTGCCGTCTCAAGGATATGTTGTACAAAGGAAGGAGACCTGAAACTCAATACCACACAGTCACCCGCCAAGGATTTATGTGAGTGGCCAACCCAGTTGATACGCTGCACCATTTTGAATTCATCAAATAATGCATTGCTAATGGCAGACTTTTTCCTCAGAAAATAAAGAGCTTTGTTTTTAAGGGTTGACCAATGTTCACGAGTACCTAGAGGGAGTGGGGGCACATTAGCTAGGATAATAGTGTAGGGTGTGGCTTCGGGGGGGGAGATGGAGGCTACGAAACATATTGGAACCCCCTTCTAACCCATCTTCATCCCTCCTCCCATTACCTGCTGCCTCATTCCGCTGCACTGATGGAACCATAGTGCCGATTTTTGATTTTGGCCGAGCTGGATGTACAGCACTTGACACCTGAGGGACCCGGGCAGAGCATACATGGGCGTTTGCTATATCACCAGTTTGCACAATGGTTTCTACCCCTGAAGGTTTACATGGGCCCCCCACCCCCATTATTCTGTGGAATAGAATGGATGGGAATCCTTTGCTTACTTTTGGAAAGACATTGTTCTATTTTATAGAGCATCTCATCTACTGAGTCAAGTCTTTTAAGAATGGGGGGCGATGAGTGCAGCTAACTGATCCTTTAGTAGTGTGCACAGATTTTCTTGGTTAAACTAGACATTAGAGCCAACAGTAGAATTGACTATGGAGGAGTTAACACCTGTATTCCCAAAAACATACACCCCACTAGTTTCGTTGGTGGCCACCGATAAGGGTTATTTACCTGGGCAGCGACCTTTCCTTTTTTTTATAGGCGGTTCAACCCCTACCCCCTAGTGCTTTTCTCCCCCTTGTCTTGACCATAGCCAGACTCTGGCTACTACGTTGGGGTAACGAAGCACCCAGAATGGGGGGCATGGACACCTCACATATCGAACTAGGTGGTGTAATCTCACCAGAGGGATCCACTTCAATACTCGTTTGAGAGGGGGGTAGCAGGGCACAAGGCAAGGAACCACCCCTGGATTAAACTGGCTCCAAAGAAAGCCTACGTTCAATTGCCTGAATCTCGTGGATTAAAACTGATTCCGCTCTATTTAAAAAGGCATCAAGTGTACCCACCACCCTATCCCCTACCTTTCTTTTAATCATACCTGCTAGACACGAAGTTAAGGGAATTTCATAAATAACCACAAACTCAGAAAGGTTTTAAAATCTTTATCTAAGTAAATCTCTGAAAGACTTATAAAACATGAAACTCAAATTAATTTCTTATTATGTTTTACACTAATGCAGATTTAAAACAAACATTTGCAATAACTTTGAGAGAAATTGTCATTAAGCACTTTAACAGAGGGTGGGTAAGAGAAAAAGGAAAACAGTACAATGACAAACCCACACTTAATAGTTACATATTCCGGGGTGATGACTAACACTGGTCATAGGCTGAGACAAAGAAATTAGATCCCAAAGTACAGGTGCCATCAGAAAAGAACAGGTGCAAGCCAGAATCAGAACCAGGACAGGATATGGACCAATTTGGATCAGGACAGGACCACCACAGTTTAAGACTCGCACCAGAGTTAAAGTTTAAAACGCCAGCATTGAAAACCCCTCTCTGCAGCTAACAGTCGAACCTCGATTGTGTCATCGATCTCCTTCCCAATAAGCCCGATTGGATTATCGAATCTTCTGACAGAGTGCTCCACCATGAACTCTGCTCTCGATCACCTATTGAGTGCGTTGGGTCAGTGACAGGTCAGCTCTCCGGGCAAGTCGGACAATCTAGCTAGCTAAGCCTTCCCTAGTTATACTATTTTTCAGGTCAGTGTACCACCCAAAATGTTGCAAATGTGCGAATCCCACAATTTTATTGGACAGGAACGAGGAGTAGCCATCACACCATATTTTTCTAGAGGCAACTTGTCAATCATGTATTCATGATATCCCCTCCCATAACTTTATCAACCCGTGTTCTTTTTTATTCCTCCCGGTAATGAAATGTATCAAAAGTTTTTATTTTAATAAACAATTTTATCAATTCAGCTTCCTCTGTCAAGGCAAGAAGTTCATTCTTTCCGCCTTCCATGTCCGTCTTGGCCATGATTCAAGGCTACATCTCCTGTAACTTCAGGTCTTTGTCGCGCAGTCGCAGTTTCTCCAAAGATGGAGTTTTAGCAAAGCATTTTAGGCCCATTCAGTTTATCATGTAAAAATAGAAAAGAATAGTTTTAGAGACACAGAATAAATGAATACACTGTATACCACTTCTTTCTACTCTACTCCCATTATTTTCTTTTATACTATTGCGTTAGAGATTTGCGAAACAGACAGCTTAGCAAGGCAGCGGTGCAAGATTCTTGCATGTTAGGACACATAACGGCTATCTTAGTTCTATTGCGCAGAAGCAGAGGTTTTCCCTCTAATCATGTCAAGTTGGCACGACAGACGCATGCGCAGTAGAAAATCCTGCGTAGCAGCAGCCATTTTAGTGCAAGCTGATTGTTGTTAGTTAAAGCATATTGACAAGCTTCCCCTAGATACCTATTATGTCGTGTAATGCAATATTAATACGACAAAAACATGTTAATTAGTATATTATTGTTATTACGAGAGGGTTGAGTACAACCAAGTCACTTTACGTGTAAAACCTTGCTCCATCAATCCCCTCTTTGATGATATTTATATCATCAATAATTAATGAAACAGATGCCAACTTTACACTTCACCCATTTCAACTTCTTCAAACTTTCTGTTATTATTCCTATCATTCTTCATATGAAAGTCTTTTACCTTTTTGTATAAATGTCCATTATATTCTTCTAATTCTATTTCATTGATATTTCTTTTCTTTTTTATTTACAGCATATGTCTTCTTATGTTTACGACATTTACAACAAATTATTAATCCTAAAATCATTAGGGCTATTCCCACCATTGGCATCAGTATTTTACCTACAAAACTTTTCCCTATATTAGAAAACCAACTACCTATGGAGAAGAGACCATCGTTAATCTCTTCCATGCACTATCAACTTCCAGTGGTTTAAGTTATTTTTCTAAATATGTAATATTCCTTACATACCATTTCAGTTCTACACGTTTGTCAGGTATGTAAGTGCAACAATGTTGCACCCTTATCATTCTGCAGACTCCGCCCTCTTTTGCTAATAATGTATCAAGAGCAAGTCGATTTTGGAAAACCATTGATCTTACTGCAACTAATTCAGTATTGATCATCAAAAATGCTCCAGCAGTGTCAGTTGATAAACGATCCACTACTGTCGCCAATTTGCAAATTCTTTCAGTATTAAAAACCACTACCAGTGAAGGTATCAATGCACTAAATATGTCACCTACAATTTCTGCTATACTAGCTCTTCTACTGCGTATTAGTTCATTAGTATCTACATTGCTTCCAGTGATTTTGTTTATGTGGTATATCTTTGGGAATACTATTCCAAAATAGCAACTCCCATACCATTGATCAGTCAATTTGTGTAATATGCTTTGTTCCCACAGATATAATAAATTCCAGGAAATACCGGTTCAGTTCCATCTTTAAAACCCCAACCACCAATTACTTTATAATTGTGTTCACATTCACTAGAACCAATGAATATATTATTATTATAACTTGTTTTCTCCCTTTAGAGACAGAGTTTCCCTTTCTTTTCAAAGTTCAGTAACATAGCAGCATGAGTCTTGCCATTCAAAGTGTGTTCTTTATTTTCTGCCCATTTAGGAATTTCTCGTTTCTTTTCTGTAGCTTTTCTGTGGAATTCCTCTATCCTTTTCTCAACTAAATTAAAAAATATTTTCTCTTCTTCATGTAAAATGCATGTTAAATTATTCGTGTGTGCCTCAGCTATATCTATTGTACCTTTTGTTAGAAAATACTCTCCCATATAACGAGCTATGTTACCTTTACTATGTACAGGATTCAGGTTACTATGAATAGGAAGTTCAGAAAAAATCCCATCTAAATTAGAATATTAATATTGTAAGGGTCCTTTCTTGTAAAATAAACTAGCTAAAATACTACATGAAATACCATATGTCAGGGGCAAATGGTGATAAGTAACGCCTTCTGCTACATACAATGGTAGCTTCAAACCCACATAGCAATCGCTTATTTCCATTGCCCCTACATAATGTACTAATAAGTTTGCAAATACATTCAAATGTGTTCTATTTCTAACTTTATCGTAATGCAATCCTTCCTCATCTGATGCTTCTACTTGTATTCTTTGCTGCCTAACATTATTTATATTTCCATGTGTGTCTAATTTTTCAGGTGCATCTACCTCCTCATGAATGTTAGTATCATTCTTCTCACTTTTACTCATTAGATAAGGAGTAGCTACTGTCAATCCTAAGCATACTATGAGTATTATTACTACACTACATGTGCATAAGCTACAGCATGTTTTTAGGCAATGTATTTTTGATTTACCTTTAACAGTATTATCAGCCATGTTTCGATTAATGAGACTTAACCCCTCTTTGAGACTTTTCACAGAATTTTAACCTGCGAATTTCAAGTTGGTTTTACTTCTTCGTCTGCTAGTTCATCAATTAGTTCATCATCTACTTCATCACTCAATTCTAGTTTTTCAAGATCCTCAAGAATGACATAAGTCCATTCAGGGCCTCTGAACTTATTATTCAGTCTTTTCAAACACGGACTTCTTTTTGGTTGTTCTGTGGACAACCCAGTTTGCCTTGATATTTTGTTTACTTGCTCTGGTTCTTCATTTATTGATTTGAGATAAAAATTTTAACTTCTGAACAAAACCAGGCCAATTATCTCCTTTTCTGAGTCTTTTAGCATACACTATGCTTTGTTTTTCTTCAATTGTTCCTTTGTTTTCATTCAGTTGTGGCACAATTTGTGTATCTTCGTCATCTGTATCCCTCTTTATCTGACTTGGTCCAGGTTTTTCTTCTGTTTCCTCTGCCTGGATACTAATCTGGCCTTCTTCAGGTATGTGCTGCGATTTACTTTGATTTGGTTTGTTTTCTTCTTCCTGAACACATTTCTCTACATCTATCTGATCCTGTTCAGGTATCTCGATCTCTTGCTCTTCTTCTTCCTGAGCTCTCGCCCTTTTACCTATCTGTCCCTTCTCAGACTCTGGAACTGTGACAGGTATTTGGAATGTCTGAGTATATTGATCTTTCCTTATCTGTTCCTCCTCAGAATTACTTTTGGCTTTAATTTTTGTAATCTGAGTAGGTTCTTCTATTTCTGACTCATCTTCACTATCACTCTGTCTATCTAAGTATGTTTGTCTTCTGGTTCTCACAACATCTACAGGAATGTCAATTACTGGAATCCATTCATCCTGGCTATTGCTCGGTTGTTCACCATCAACTGCTTCGGAATCACTTTCTCGATACTCCTCAGCTGCACAACCTTCAGCTTCAGTTTCGTCAGGTTCAGCCACTCTTTTTGTATGGCTCGCATGAATCCAATTTTGAACTCCTTTACATTTTTCTGCTCTAGTGGTAACCAATATCACTTGTGTTGGTTTTCCCCACCTTGGAGCTAGGCAAGATTCTCCTGTGTGCTCCTTTATTACAACCCAGTCACCTGGAATCAGATCGTGTGCTGGAGTTGTTTGCCTGGGGATGGCGTCTTCTCCAACCTGTTGAGAGATAGAACGCACTTGGTCAGCCAGTTCTTTGCAGTGCTCTAGTACTAAATCATCAGATATATTTATCAACTTATGTCCTGGTACCCATGCCTGTCTCATTGCTCTTCCCATGAGTATTTCATGAGGACTCAAGTCTGTTTTTCTGTCTGGAAGGCTTCTGAGACCCATCAGAACAAGAGGTAAAGCATCTGGCAACTCTAATTGAGTTGATTCATAAATCTTTCCCAATCTTGACTTGATTGTGCCATTCAGTTGTTCTACCATTCCAGAAGCCTCTGGTCGGTAAGCAAAGTGCAGCTTTTGCTCAATTTTAATTGCTTCACAGATTAGACCAATTATTTCATTATTGAAATGTCTCCCTCGGTCTGACTCAATCGTTACTGGAAAACTGAAACGTAGTATGCGCTCTCTAAGTAGTAGTTTTGCTACTGTGATGTTATCATTCCTACGTGTAGGGTAAGCTTCCAAGCATTTTAAAAATAGGCAGACAATGACAAGAACGTACTTCATTCCTCTGCAAGGGGGTAACTGAATGAAATCAATCTGAAGTCGAATAAAAGGACCTTCTGCCTTTCCAATCTTTCCTGACAACACTACAGTTCTTTCCCAGGATTCAAGTTGGCATTCCAAACACCTATGGCAAAGACTCTCTGCAACGTTCCTGAACTGTGCATTGAACCAAGTATGTCTGAATAATCTTACCATAGCATCTCGCACTAGATGAGAATCACCATGATACATCCTAGCCATAGGAGCAAGCATACAATTTGGCAACACAGGCCTCCCATCAAGGTAAACAATGACACCATCTCCAGCCCTTCTCTGACATCCTATTTTTGCCCATTCTTCCTTTTCTTCCTGGTCTGCATCATTTTGCAAATCTTTCACTTCTTCCCACGTTTTCACTCTCTCAAGCAACATAAGTTTGCAGCTATTTCTCTTTGGTTCAATTTTCGTGTTTATTGCCATTTTATTTTTGGCATAATATTGAGCTAGTTAGTCAGCATATCGATTACCTGCTGTCACTTTGTCATTGCCAGATTGGTGAGCTGCACACTTGATCACAGCTACAGTTTCTGGTAATTGGATTGCTCTTAGCAAATCGTTCACAAATTTTCCATTTTTGATAGGAGTACCTGATGAAGTCAGAAACTCTCTTTGCATCCTGAGTTGACCAACATCATACACAACTGCATAGCAATATTGACTATCAGTAAAAATGGTTACTTTCAGATTTTTGGGAAATTTGCAAGCTTTTATCAATGCAATTAGTTCTGCTACCTGTGCAGATTTTACTCCTGGTAAATATGATGCTTCAATTGGACCCCATAGAGTGCAAACTGTGTAAGCAGAACTCAAACCTCCTTCTTCATGTCGCATACATGAACCATCTACAAATAGCTCATGTTCTGATTTTATTAATGGCTCTTCTCTTATGTCTGGGCGTGGTTTAGTACAGTATTCTGTAAGATCAATGCAATTATGTTCGATTTTATTTTTGACTTCTGCAAAATGCGATTCAGATAATAATGTTGCTTGGTTCAGAATTTTACACCTAGCAATTGTCACATTTTCTGCACCTACATGAATCCTTTCATATTTAGTCAGCCGACTAGGTGTTAGGTACTGAGTTTTTGTCCTTGTCAATAAAATCACAACTGCATGTGGAACATACACTGTTACTGGATGTCCCATGATAATAGACTCACTTTGCTCAAGACTCGCACAAGTTGCTGCTACTGCTTTCAGACATCCTGGCAGTGCTGCTGTCACTGGATCCAGAGTAGACGAAAAATATGCAACAGGGCGTCTCATCAGACCATGAGTCTGAGTCCAAACTGAAAGTGCACAATTGTCTTGTGTATCGCAAAATAATGCAAAATGTTTTGTTTAGTAAGGCATTCCCAATGCTGGAGCTGAAAACAGACAATCTCGTAATTTTAGGAAAGATGACATGCTTTCATCATCCCATTTTACTGGGTCTTTTGCTCTTTTTCTTTTCATTTGTATCAATGGTTTTGCTAAAACTGCAAATCCTACAATCCATTGTCTACAATAACCTACAACCAAGAAACATACTGATTTCTTTCTGTGTTTGAGGTAGATTCATGTTTTGAGTTATTCTGATTCTCTCAGAGGTAACCCTTCTGACACCTCTCTCTACCTGGTGCCCCAGATATTTCACTGATGTGGTACAATATTGTAATTTTTCAGGTGATACTTTGTGTCCACCTTTACCTAAGTGATTCAGCAAAGCAATTGTATCAGTAACACAGTCTTTTCGATTCTTAGATGTCACTAGTAGGTCATCTATATACTGCACCAAAACTGACTGTCCGGGCAATCTTAGAGATTCAAGACATTTTTTTAAGATGTGATTATAGATCGATGGACTTTCTGTGTACCCCTGAGGGACACGATTCCAAACGTAGATATGATCATCGAATTTGAAAGAAAAAGATACTTACTGTCTGGGTGCAGTGGTATCGAGAAAAATGCGTGACAGAGATCGATTTCAGTGAACCAACCTGCTGCCCATGGTATTTGATACAGAATCACAGCAGGGTTTGGTACAACTGAACAACATGGGACACCAATTTTATTTATTTTGCAGAGGTCCTGTACGACCCTGTATTTTCTGCTTGGTTTTTTATGCCAATTATGGGTGAATTACATGGACTGCTCATTATTTCCTGTAAAATTCCTGCTTCAAGCAGATGTTTTATTTCTAATGCAACTCCTGCTTTTATTTCAGGGCTCATTTTATACTGACGAATATTTGGATAAACTGCACCTTCTTTTACTGTCACTTTTACTGAGTCAACGTTTGCCATTAATCCTACAACTTTTTCTGTGAAATCCCATACTATAGGATCTACCGTATTCTGAAATTCTTATGGCAAGTCTTCAATGGTAAACTTTGGTTTTTCAGTTGTTTCTTGTTTTGCTAACATGATTTTATAAATTCCGTCTTCATCTGGGGTTTGAATTTCAACACCATTTGGTGTACAATTTATAGTGCAATTCATTTTGCACAGTAAGTCTCTACCTAACAGATTTACAGGGCTAGAGTCACATACGACAAATTCATGCATTTCTTTAAAATTGCCTATTTTGACATCCATTGGTTCTGTAACTGGGGTACTAATTTGTTTATTAGAAATGCCCACTACTTGGATCGCTTCTCCTGAGAGGGGTAGGTTTGGAAAATCTACTGTTCTCACAGTAGAACGAGTAGTGCCAATATCCAACAAAGAGGTAACATCATTTCCTTCAACCTTTCCCTCAATGTATGGACCTGACTGATCTACCTGCAAGGATGCGCCAAGTACGCACTCCTCGAATCACTCAAAAAAAATTGGGGTGTCACTGTGTCCTTTTTACCGCTTCCTTCCCAGCTTGTGGTATCTACACTGTATGCTGGTTGACTCCCAGGGTTTGGGATAGGCGCTAATGGTAACTGATTTTGTATTACTTGTTTTTGCTGCTTTTTCGATACCTCGTTCTGCGTCTGTGGATTCAAATTATTATTATTATTTAGCACAGCCTTACACTCGTTCTTCCAATGCCTCATCTTGCCGCACCCATGACAAGGTTTTTTTTTTAGCTTCTTCTCAATTAAATTTAGCTCTAGGTTTATTACCATTTCCATCTCCTTCAGTCTGCATAGTTTTCAATTGTTCTTGTTGTTCTACTAATTTTACCTGTGCCCACATTACTTTTTCTTCCAAATTCTTTCGTTTATTGTCCAATTCATCTTCACAATATTTTGCATATTTCAATATTTCATCTACAGGTTTGGCCTGCCAACAGATTTTATTATCTTTAATCCATTGCAAAATTTTCTTAACCCAGACACAAAGCGATAGATAAAATGTGTCATATCTTTGGTTTCAATATTCTCCAAACCACTATACTGTTTAAAAACCTGTAAAAGACGTTGATAATTTGCATGCACAGATTCAGCTTTGTTCTGGGTAGTTCTGTCTATTCTAGTCCAATCTCTCTCTTTTGGTGGTACTTTCCCTTTCAAATACATTATAACCTGATTATACTTTCTCATCACCTCATCTGACGGTGCTCCAGTTTTTGGGTCTCTAGAATATTCTTCATTTGGCCAATTGACTGTAATTTTACATTCTGTTCATAAATCGACAGGAACAACAATGTCGAATAATCCATCTAGATCCTTTAATAGCACTTTTGAAACCTTTACAAATCTTTCGCCCTGTCTGTACCAATCTACAGGTTTCTCTCTAAATTTTGGAAAGTCGTTTGTAAATGACAATATATCTTGTCGGGACCAAGGAACATGCACATAACCTCCACCTGGTACTTCTCTCATTGGACACAATCTTTCCACTTTTTCTGTTTCCTTCATTATATATTCTGATACAGTGCTTTTTCCTTGGGCTTCTTCCTTTTTCTTTATCCACCTAGCTTTCCATCTGTCTACGTCACCCCATTTTTGCAATAATGTTAGCAATTCTTTGATTTGTAATTTACGACCTGACACATTCATATTTTCTAAATCTTTTCAGAAAATTCGTCTCGATATGGTTTCTGTAACACTTTTGATTTAACAATGTCAATTCCCATTTCACTTGACAGACTCGTTAATTTTTCATGAAATGTTTTTGTATTCCGGGTGATACTCCGATATATAAACAACAATTCATCTTCATTTAATACATTTATTCGATCTGATCCCACATTTCCAGCAATCATTTCCTCTAGTTCAACTCGTAATTTAAAAATATCCAATGTCTTTGACTGTGATTTTGGTTTTTCTATTTCTCGAGACCATCTTTCAATTTCTTCTGGAGTAACAACAGTTGCACTTCTCGTAACTGAAGAGCTTTCTATTTGTACCTCTCTAGTATTTACAGGTGTGGTTTTCCTAACTGAACTACTTACTGGTTCTCTTATAGGTAAATCCATCAAAGAAATGTCTGACCCACATTCACTTGCTTGGTCATCCACTATTAATGTTTCTTTCCTTGGTTGTACTACAGGTTTAGTTAGAACAGGAGGTCTGGGACTGAGACTAGTCTGTTTTTCTCCATATAAAGGAACAACTGGACCTATAGTTACTGGAATTGTCAAGGCTTCAGGACTGACATTTAACAGTGTAATTTTCTGAATTAATTCATTCCTTTGCCTAATTATTGCTTCTCGTTCTTTTTCCTGTTTTTTCTAATGATGCCTCATGTAATACTTGCGGAACTAAAGGTGGTTTTAAAAACGGGGCAATAGCATTTGTCTGATTCTGCTCCTCATCATAAGGTGGCGGATTTTTCATTAATAAATCTTCCAAGTAATCATCTTCTGGATCAGTACTTGACATTACATTTTTAGTTTTCTCAGTACTTTTACTCCCTGTTTGTTCTTCTAGAGCTCGGACAGGATATAATCCTTCCACTAACATGGACTGTCTCCATTGTTTCATCTGCTTATCTCTTGTCTTTTTAGGAATTTTAGGATAAAATTTACCAATACTTTTATCACTTCTGAATCTTTCACGCTCAAAAGCCTCTATTTCCCATTCTTCCAATGCCTCATATTAGGTTAATCTAAGTCTTGGATCTAATTCATTCATGCGTGTTCTTAAATTATACAAAACTCTACCATTAACGGTACTATTTTCTGGAAATGCCAAAATTCCATCATCTTTTGTATATTCTATCCAGTTTTCTAACCATATACAAGTATGGTAGCCCCTTTCGACCATCATGTATGATGCCGGTGTGTTCGGTGGTGGAATAATAATTACTTCTCTGGTTTTAATTGACTTATCCTTTTTAAAGAAATTTTTAACTTTCTTGGCAAACGACTTTTTTCTTTTATATCCGTACATGACATAAGGTCATCATCTGTTCTTTAGCAAAACCTAGATATTTTCTATCTGGTCGATTTCCTATAAATCCTGGATCTAAATGCCACATATATTTTATGCCGCTTTACTTTGTGATGACACTCAGTTTGTTTATGAAAAAATTCCAATGCAAAAATATTTCTTATTTACAATGACCAATCAATGATTAGAATACAAACAAGTTCAACCAATGGTTGCGTGGCTTTTCCGTGAGACCAGTTCTCACGCTCCTGTGCTCACCCCTCCTTTACAAAATTACCTCAACCACACACCCGCTGTATAAACCAATACCAGCACGGCTCTGCGTGATGTCAGCGCAGCTCCACAACTGACTCCCTCCTTTGCAAGGTAATATGAGTGTTTATTTCTATTCACTTTAAATGCTCATTTTTATTAATTAACAACGGGAAAAAAACATTTGCCACTGTGTCTGAGTAACTAATTCAAAAGGAAAGAATGAATTTTAATTCATTGCGAGTAACTACATTCTGTTTACTCTTCACACACTACAAGGAGATTCCCTCCGTTTACCTTTCATACAAGCATCAGAGAACCTGTTACTCCCTCAGGCTTACCCTATCTAGGTTATGGAAGGCCAAAGTTTCACCAACGAAACCCTTTGCTATCAATCAAGCTCAGAAGAACCTGCTACTCCTCCAGTGTGACCCTTTCTAGGTGATATCACACCAAAGTTTTACTAGCGAACTCTTTGCTATGAATTACTCGCACATTTATTCAGAAAAATCCCTAAAATAATGCTTTCGGTTTTACCTAACCATGCACTTACTACCTCGAACAAGTGACCTCACTACAGAATGGCTTCCATTTGCCATCTGCTATTCTGCCCCCGGGGTTTCCAGACAAAACATAAAACAGATACGAACATTTTTGGTAAATGCATAAAATCAATAAAATCAATAACTAATAATCAATCAATATATACTATCTATCTATCTACACTAATCCCTAACCATCCTCTGCTACCAAAATAACTGATAGAGCGCGGGCTCACCTGCTCAACATACTCCCCTGGGCCCATATATCTATATATTAAACAGGTAAACCTACACACTCTATTCAATTCGTTTGGATTTTTGTACCATTTCTCTTACCAATCCAAGTGACCGATACCTAAAGTCCTAAAGGATCAAGGGAGTTAGAGAGAAATAGAATAGCAATAATAACATTTAGCATTTCATAAATAACCACAAACTCAGAAAGGTTTTAAAATCTTTATCTAAGTAAATCTCTGAAAGACTTATAAAACATGAAACTCAAATTAATTTCTTATTATGTTTTAGACTAATGCAGATTTAATACAAACATTTGCCATAACTTGGAGAGAAATTGTCATTAAGCACTTGAACAGAGGGTGGGTAAGTGAAAAAGGAAAACAGTACAATGACAAACTCACACTTAATAGTTACCGATTCCGGTGTGATGACCAACCCTGGTCATAGGCTGAGACAAAGAAATTAGATCCCAAAGTACAGGTGCCAGCAGAAAAGAACAGGTGCAAGCCAGAATCAGAACCAGGACAGGATACGGACCAATTTGGATCAGGACAGGATCACCACAAGTTAAGACTCGCACCAGAGTTAAAGTTCAAAACGCCAGCGTTGAAAACCCTCTCTGCAGCTAACTGTCGAACCCCAATTGGGTCATCGATCTCCTTCCCAATAACCCCGATTGGATTATCGAATCTTCTGACAGAGTGCTCCACCAGCAACTCTACTCTCGATCACCTATTGAGTGCGTTGGGTCAGTGACAGGTCAGCTATTCGGACAAGTCGGACAATCTAGCTAGCTAAGCCTTCCCTAGTTATATAATTTTTCAGGTCAGTGTACCACCCCCAAATGTTGCAAATGTGTGAATCCCACAATTTTATTGGACAAGAACGAGGAGTAGCCATCACACCATATTTTTCTAGAGGCCACTTGTCAATCATGTATTCATGACATCCCCTCCCATATTTTTATCAACCCATGTTCTTTTTTATTCCTCCTGGTAATGAAATGTATCAAATGCTTTTATTTTAATAAACAATTTTATCAATTCAGCTTCCTCTGTCAAGGCAAGAAGTTCATTCTTCTCTGCCTTCCATGTCCGTCTTGGCCATGATTAAAAGCTACAGCTTCTGTAACTTCAGGACTTTGTCGCGCAGTCGAAGTTTCTCCAAAGATGGAGTTCAGCAAAGTATTTTAGGCCCATTCAGTTTATCATGTAAAAATAGAAAAGAACAGTTTTAGAGACACAGAATAAATTAATACACTGTATACCACTTCTTTCTACTCAACTCCCATTATTTTATGTTATACTATTGCGTTAAAGATTATTTGAAACAGACAGCTTAGCAAGGCAGCAGTGCAAGCTTATTGCACGTTAGGACACATAACGGCCATCTTAGTTCAATTGCGCAGAAGCAGAAGTTTTCCCTCCAAGCATATCACGTGGGCATGACAGACGCATGCGTAGTAGAAAATCCCGTGTAGCAGTAGCCATTTTAGTGCAAGCGGATTATTGTTAGTAAAAGCACATTGACAAGCTTCTCCTAGATACCTATTATGTCGTGTAATGCAATATTAATAAGACAAAAACATGTTCATTAGTACATTAATGTTATCACGGGAGGGTTGTGTACAAGCAAGTCACTTTACGTGTAAAACCTTGCTCCTTCACAGATAATACTCTACTGTGGTATGCGAGAGAATGAACTGCGCTGCTTCTATGGGCAGTTCTGTGATGAGACTCTGACACGGTATGTGCCTCTCGCAGGCACCATCAACTATCAGCATGGCTGGCACATATGGTGAATTTACAGTAACTGAGGAACACATCAATAAATTTGTCACAAAGGGCTGTAGCTCGCTGTCTTGTACTTTTCTAGGACTAGTTACATGAAGCAATAAAACATGAAGTAGCATTTACGTAGTGTTAATGTATTAAAAATGAGGGTGAATGAAATTATTGTGGATTTGTCTGTAATGTAATGCATAATATAAACTGTGGTGTATACTTTGAACTTAGAATGCATTTTATTTCATAGGATTCACTTGGAAGTAGTTTGTTCTACAACTCTTTTTTATCTGTACCTTTCAGCATGTTTTAATTATTTATTAATTTGGTATCCTTAACCCCTCCCACACTCATGACGAGCGGTTCTCGTGTGCTCATGACAAGCTGAGCTCATCACAGCCGTTAGAACGCTTGCACACGGAGCTAATTTCCCCACTGTGCTGATCGTTCTATAGAAACGGGTGTGGCCGTGACGAGCTCAGCTCGTCATGAGCACACGAGAACCGTGGCTCATGACGAGCTGAGCTTGTCATGAGCACCGGGGCGCTGTGCGCTCCCCCCACCCCGCAGCACAGTGGGGGAATCAGCCCCGCAGTGAAGGGGTTAAAGTGTACACTTTCAATGAATAGGTATTTAACCCACATTTGATTGAATGATATCCATCAGAATGCTTCTTTGTCATTTTTCCTAATAGCGTTTAGATACTTCTTATTGCTTTTAATTTTTGTATGCTGTTTTGGGGTAGTGAAATAATGGGATCATACTAGCTATCAGGATTGTCACTTGCAAGTGTTTTAATAAAGGAAAGTACACATTCATAATTTTCTCAAGTATACGCAAAATATACGGGTTTTATCTAAGAAAGTAATATGGGACATCCGCACATTGACATTTACAAATACGCATTTTTCATGTATGAGCTAAAAACAGATCCCAATAAACAGTTTTAGATTTGGTATTGTTCATGATAAAAAGTGAATATTTATTTTATGATGGTGTTTATTGAACTTCTTGTTTTAGTACATCCTAAAAGCCCTTTAACTTTTCTCCCTTATTGTCCATATATGTTCTCACAATTTTGGAATATTTATCTGAGAATAAACTCTCCTTCAGGTGGAGACTGTCTGTTTCCTATGCTGGTTCAAAAAATATTTGTTTTAATTCACTTTTGTTATTTAGAAAAACTCCAACCCATCAGGCATCTGAGCACTGTGTATGTTTGTGTGAAAAGTCATGACCGAGGTGCCAGTGAGGCGTTCCTTCGAACACAGCGAACAACGGGATTGTGTCCGTGGTCCCTTCACAGAGTGAATTATGTATGAATGAGCCTTAAGTTCTAGTGAGCGCAGTATTTTGTGTATTTAATAAGGTTTATTTTATTAGCACTCATACTTTGTGGATGTTTTAAGTGCTGAGTTAAGAACAGAAACAACAACTATAGTGTTACAGGTTCCTTAGGCAGATCAGATGAGAGTGGCCATTCAAGACTTTCTAAATCATGACCGATAGCCATTAATTTTTTGTGAATGGGGCAGAACATTTTAGAGTCAACATATTGCTTCTTCTACACAAACACAGGGGTGATGCAGACTGAGCAGATAAGGTTTAAAATGAGGTAAGCAGGATGGTTTTGAACATTCTGTAATTGTTGATGTATCATTAAAGAGTCAGTCTGTATCCCATTGCACTAGTCAAATTTGGACACACTTTCTGGCAATAAAGTGGACCCTCTAAAGGGCCATTAGGAACAATAGGGGACCTTTCCTTAGCTTCAGATGTAAGGTTGAGTGAGCCAAGGTGTGTTGACTTGTGTTCCAAAGGATAGGTCAAAATAGTAGGTTTCATCCAGATTGTAAAGCTGTTTATTTATGGTGGGGGGAGAACTAGCAGCTGGGGCCCTTCAATAGGAGACGGATGGGGTCACCACTTACCAGGCAGAGTATGAGGATATCAATCATTGCACTGCTTAGGCACGCAATATAAGCATGATTGATCCAGCTAAATGATAATCTAGTAGGCCAAATTTACAAAATGAATGTAAAAAAACCAACGTTTCTAAAATTAGAGTAATTGGTGTAAGTATAGCGTTTAAGAAAGAAAACTGTATGCCAAAGGACGCACAGGAGACACGCAAATGGAACAACCTAGTGCCACCTGTTTCCTATGAAAAGGTGAATCATGTTTAGTTAAGTGCTGCTCAGATAGTGTCTCTCAGGGAAGAGAGTGGGCCGCAAACCACTGAACTATATCGACAGGAGCGTTAGAATATGCATACATCAAACCCCTAATGGATGCTGCCTAGGCAGCCTAGACCAGGCGGAACCATAAGGTAGTGTCAAAGTAAACAAGTAATTTATATCTTAGCAAATCTTGCCCCTCGCAAACAACTAGTGTGGAGAAGCCGTAGTCAGAGTGAGCTGAAACGTGCCTGGAGCTGGTGGGAGGACAATTGGCAGTGGACAAGTCTGCCCAGAAATGAGAACTACAATCAGAGATAAAGAGATTTGCACCTAACACGTTCGGTACCAGGATGTTGGGGTATGGTTAGAGAACTGGGTGTAAGGCTACTAATTCAAAGCAGGATCTACTCCTGCCAGACGTAGAGTGAGGGCAATCATCAATGAAGACAATTTAGGAGAATAAATTAACAGTGCCTCGCCTATGAAGAGTGCACTATGAGCCTATGGGAATAGGCATTACTGACTAATAAATCAACGGAATATGCTCAGTTAACGGGTGGCATCTCAAGGATGGTAAATAGATCAACCCACAAACCCCTCGGCCCAGTGCTCCAAATCTACAAAATGCAGGCCCGGGGGGCAGTCATACATGGGGGGGAGTTGTGGGGGCACATACCTGCCCATAATTTGACAATCACGGAGAACAAATTCATTAGGCAGATGGTGGCCTTACCGCCAAGCACCCCACTCCTGCCGCTCAGATTAGATCTGGGCTTAAGAACCATTGAGGAAGAACTGGGATTAACACCTCTAACTTTCTGGCGTCGAATTTGGAGTACCCCAGAACTCATGAGCTACAGGAAGGAGTTGCAAGAGATTTTAACTCTATCAAATTCAACGAACATTCCCTGGCTGAAATATATAAAAAAATATGTGAGAGTCTGGGAAGGCCGGAACTGTGGCTGGACCCAGCCAACGCTTGTAACAGGGTATCCCGCAAATCTTTAGCAAAGGACTACTATGAATTTAAAATAACATTATCATTACAGAATCCACGCATTGGGTCTCTAACACATTCATTTATTAAATCTAAAGACTCCTACCAACGGGAACTTGTCCTTGACAAAATTAGCCCTGCTCTGACACGAAAAGTATTTCTACAGTGGAGGTACGGCACACTCCCCCTTAAAGCATTTAGCAGCACCTGGTCCCATCCCTCCACCCCAGAGCTATGTCCAGCATGCTCACCTCAACAGGAAACTGATTTGCATGTCATCTTCTTCTGTAAGGCCTATCAGAAACCAAGAAAGTATTGGCTTGTTCCCCTACTTAAAAATCTGGGGTTCAGGCACTACTTGCCTGCCTACAGAATACTAAAAACGGACGTATCGCCTCCAATTGTGTTTGCGGTAGCCAAATTTTTAACTGCGATGTGGCACATTCGTACTCGTTGTATGCACTGATATAGACTTAGCACAGTTTTAAAATTGCGTTTATGTATTCCTGATTTTTAACTGAAACACAGTGCTCACAATCTCTGTCATTTTAACCGCTTCCGCGCTCCCGTGATTTACCGCTGTGCGCTGGAATTTCAAAAATGGCTTGTTTATGACAAAGCCAGCTCGTCATCCGCGTAGCGCAGGTAACGCCCATGACGAGCTGGCTTTGTCATTAGCGTGGAAGGGGTTAAAAATCCAATGTGTGATGTATGATAGGTAAACTTCTGTTATTGTCTGATTTGTTCAACAGGATGGAAACTGTAAAGCCTTTTTAACCATTGTCGACAGATTTGTAATAACCATTTGTAATGTTTAATTATTTGGATGCCACCTTTCATGATCTATTTGATCGAAATAAAGGAAAAATGAATGAATGACTAATAAATCAACGGAATATGAGACTGTTAAATCAAACAATGGCACTTGGGTCGTGAAATGGGACGCATTCAGACACTCCCGAGTCATGTGTGTGTGAGGACGGTGTGTGAAGGGACTTTAGAAAGAACAAACTCACAGTAAAAAGGCATAGCGGTTTAAAAGGCTGACCTGTGTGGGTGAGGTAGCCACAACGGAAAAGTAAGTTCTCGGTATTCAGACGCAGACACTTTTGCTGCTTGGCGTTAGAAATTAAGGTGACTAATCTCCCACCACTATGGGAAAGGGAAAGTGTTTAATGTTACAGCACCAACAGCTGCACTGCAGTATTTGACAAAAGGGGGGTAGTCTGAAAGGCACACTGAAATCCTTTGGTACGATCTGTGTGCTTTAATATATGTATATAGTAAATGGAGCACTTACCTGTGCCATCAATTGCAATGAAAAAGAAAGATGGCTGCCTCTAGTGTGCATATGAATGGTGATGAGGCACGTCACTGATGGACTACAGATTATATTTTATTCTACGGTTCCATGATAGTTGTGCATTGTCATCTGACTGGGGTACTTATCAATTCCAATTCTATACTATTATCGAAGCAAGTAAAAAGTTTCAGGGAAATAACGGGGTATATTATCAAGAACAGGCGATAAAATTATCGCCGCTTTATCGGCAGGAAACTGCCGCTAAAGTGGCGATAATGGGCTTGATAATATGCCCTTGTGAATTCCCATAGCAGCCCAGGTTAACACCAGAACCTGGGCTGCTATGGGAATTCACAAGGACATATTATCAAGCCCATTATCGCCGCTTTAGCGGCTGTTTCCTGCCGATAAAGCAGCGATAATTTTATCGCCTGTTCTTGATAATATGTCCCAACATTCGCCAGTGGGACTTGCCACGTAATGTGGTAGTTATGAATGTTTAAGCCTTAAAGAACTGAAGTAACCATAGCTACCGAAAACTCCACTGCCTTCACAACAATATTTAAGAAACTGTGTGGGATGTACTGTAAATGTGAACGCTGAAGAGCTTGCATCCATTAAGAACGTTGGCAACACTCGTTTATCTGAAGTAGTTTTTTTCCCGCAGGTGCTTCCTTCTATAAACAGTTCACTCAAGTGATTTTGTTGACTTAAAAAAATCTGTATATTTCGGAATACGATGGAGGACACAATGCACATTAATCCAAGGGCCCCCTCCTGAAGCAGCTACCCGTCCAGAAAATCCTAAATCAGACCCTAAGTATGTTTTCAGTCACTCCTTGTTTCCTTTATTGCTTGTGGTCATGTATCAGGGTTTTTGGTCAGAAAGAATGGAGATTTCTCACTTGAAGGTAGACCCAATTTGCTTTTATTTGTAATGTGCATTGTGTTCGTCCACATTGAAAGCAGAATATAAATCGAACGTCAGTGACGCAAACCGATTTTCTACCTGAATGCGAATGAATATATTAGGCTTATGACTCTTTATGACTGATGGTTAGTCTACATGTCTATTTATCTGCATTACAAAGACCATCCAGTGGGGATTGCCTCTTGTCGTTATTGGAAAATATCTTTCAGCCCTGGAGTCCCCATCTCATTAATATTCTTTCTTGGTGTAATGAGGCATCCTGCGCCAAATTAGAGATGGTAATTATACCCTGATATATTTATATCCGTGCCATCACACAGTGATGTTCTTTGATTCGCAGTAGTTCAGTTTCGTAGGTTTCGAAATAAGCAACCACTTGAAATATAATACGCTTTTCTAACGATTTCTCATCTGGAACATTTTGCTCGCTGTTTTGAGAGCAAACGCATTTAACGCACACTTTTGGAGTAGCCATTTGTAGTGTTGTCACTTACACATGTAACGTAAATAAGTGTTACTACTGAACATTTTTGTAAAAATTCATGTCTTCCTACATTTTAATGAAATCATCAGATTACTCTACCAGTGCAAAATACATCTGCTTTTGTGTATTACAATGATAGCTTTTTATCAAATGATTCATTGATGAGGTAAAATGAGTGAACAGGGGAACGAAAGTGTGCATCTAAAGAAAGGCAAATTGTGAGGTGTATTAGGCAAACTATGTCGCATATTAGGGGATCAACGGATAACTATGCAACCCGTTCTGTGGATTTATTGTCGTCATTTTTTTTATATTTTACTATACCTAGACATGGATACAAACTAAATCCATTTACAAGTATGGAGGTTTCTTAGAAGATATCCACATTCAATAGAGTCTATTAAAATGTTGTCTTGCATCGAGACAAAACAATGTCACTGTTGTTAATGCTGTCATTTTTACCATCCACAGTAGATTGCGCTGAATAAAACATAGATAAAGTTACAAGTAGCATAAAACAATTCTGTCTGTGCACACATCATGTTACAAAAGGAAAACCTCCTAATTTGACTCCCCTGCTGTTTTAAAAACGTACCTCTTGCACATTAGTGTCAGCTTTATTCAGTGTTCACACCACAGGGGTTCCAGCAGCACC
Organism: Lissotriton helveticus; assembly: GCF_964261635.1. Taxonomy (NCBI): domain Eukaryota; kingdom Metazoa; phylum Chordata; class Amphibia; order Caudata; family Salamandridae; genus Lissotriton; species Lissotriton helveticus. Next base: position 1,005,545,841 of record NC_136069.1, on the reverse strand, counting down.
AGTTTCCAACAGGGAACCGGGGAAAAGAGTGGTACTCTACATGTAATATTTATTCTGAAGCAACTGATGCACTAAGAATACTAGAATGTAAACATGTACTTAAATTACGAGTGAAAGAACACAGGGGCATATTACCAAGCAATAGCGATAATTATCGCTATTGCTTGGTTAGCGAGAAAAATTGATCGCAGAGTTGCGATGATTTTTATCGCAGATAAACCTTGCTATTAGCAAGGTTTATCTCTGAAACGATAAAAATCGGCGGAAATGCATGAATATCGCTGTAAAGTCAGCGATATTCATGCATTACCGAGTAAATGCTCTTAGCCATGTTATCCACCTCCCATTGGATAACATGGCTAAGAACTGCTCAGGGCAGGTGTTAGGTTTTGGAGATATTCGCGCTTAGCGCGAATATCTCAAAAAGTTGGTAATTGGAGATAGTGATGTTAGCGACTGTTTCCAGTTGCTAACATCTTGGCACGCCCACTTTGCATGTCATTAGTGATAAATTTCCCTGACATGCAAAGCGGGGCCCAAGATGGTCGCTATCTCCTACTAGCTGTCGCTAACTAGTGTTAGCGACAGCTAGGTAATAGGGAGATAATTTTATCTCCGCTTTCTTGGCTTTTAAAGCCAAAAAAGCGGAGATAAATCCCTTGATAATATGCCCCACAGTTTCATGTATTGCCTCCTCTTTAGGTTCCATTTAAAAATATTGGGGCATATTATCAAGGGATTTATGTCCGCTTTTTTGGCTTTAAAAGCCAAGAAAGCGGAGATAAAATTATCTCCCTATCAGCAACAGGGTGCTAACACGCAAATTCACATGTTAGCACCCTTTTTCTCTACGCTTCCCCTTGCATCTCTAATGAGATGCAAAGGGGGCGTTCCAGAGAAAAATAATAGGAGAAATGTTGTTAAGCGACATTTCTCCTATTATCAAGGATTTCGCTAACCCTGTTAGTTATAAAAAAAGCAGCGCTAACCGAGGTTACCACTGCTTTTTTTACACCTGGTATTTTCCTGACTTAGCCATGATATCCTATGAAAGGTGAATATCATGGCTAAGTTTGTGAGCCCCTATCATCAAGCTAAGGCCAAACTTCGAGAGATTATCGTTGGTTTTCCAGCGATAATCTCTCATTTGGCAGTTAGTGCGAGGATTTTTATCACTTCTGAGATAAACCTTGCTAATAGCAAGTTATCTCTGCGATAATTTCCGGCGATGCTTAGCGTTATAAAATTCGTTGCTAAGCCTCGTTAGCGATAAATATCGCTAATCGTTGGTAATATGCCCCATTGCTTTTTGTTTTTTGATGAGATAAATGGACTCTCCAACCCCATTCTGTTCGCACTCTTTTAGGCACTGAGGGGCATATTATTAAGCATGTTATCTTGACTTTAGCACCTTTTTCCGGCGCTAAAGTTGAAAAAATTTTAACGGACTATCAACAAGGCCAGGCTAACATGCATTAGCGCATGTTAACCTGCGAGAGCAGCCTATCTTGAAACGCAGCGATAAATATAGCTAATTATATGCATAGTAGGCGTTCCCTACATGAACTGCATTCAGAAAGTCGCTATCACAACTACGCTGTATTAGCAACACAGCCCGGGACCCGCAAAGCGATCAAAAAAGCCACAATAGGCACTGTTATCCCTGGAATCTAACACCTATTTCAAACCTGACTTAACCATCCTGTGAATTGGAGGTGGATTAGATGGTTAAGTCCACACATGACTATCATCAAGCTGTTCATTCTCGCCACATGATTATCGCTGGAATTCCAACGTTAATGCAGCTTATCACCGTCTATCGCTGGTTTTGGCATTGTCTGTCAGCAAAGCGTTGCTAATATGCAGCTAACACGGTGATGTAAACCAGCGATAGACGGCCATAAGAGAACACGCACTAAGCACTCATTGCGATAATTATCGCAATCTGTTGTTAATATGTCCCAGAATGCGACAACCAAAAGCTGCTAGGTGACTCCTTAACTATTATTATTATTTACATTTGTAATGCACTCAGCTTCCCCGAGGGGATTCTCGGTGCAAGGGAGGTATGGGAGAGATTCCTTAGTTATGCCTTTGAGAAAGTAAGGAGAGATGTACAACTTCTAGTGGCCCTGGGAGAGAATTCCAGACCCAAATATGAAAAGGAACGACCATTCATACGAGACAAGCGGAACCTAGGCACACTGAACAGGGAGTGTTTCATACAACGCAAAGAGCAAGAAGGTTGGAAAAGCGATACCATATCCTAAATATATCATGGACCAGTTCCTGCTTTAGCCTTAAACATAAAGTACCAGGTTGTAAACTTGATACGGTTCAGAATTGTCAGCCAATGGAGCTCATGAAGAAGGGTGGAGACTGGGGTCATTTTTGGAAGTCGGTAAACCAACGGCGCAGCTTCTTTTGGAACTAATTGGAGCCGGTGGGTAGTAGCTCTGTCGGCTCCCAATTACAGCATATTGCCATAGTCCAGTATGGCTATAATCCCAGCTTGAACCATAGTCCTTTGAGAATGTGCAGGGATCATCCAAATTATCTTTTTTTAGCCATTTGAGGACCGCAAAACAGGTGGCTGTCACATTAGCCACCTGAGACTTCATAGACAGTTTGTCATCCAGAAGGCATCCTAGATGTTTCACTTTCTGCGATGGAATGGGCAGTTCTGCTGCTATGTCTACGAGTTCGTTATTATTTAAAGTAGTAGTATATAAAATGTTTAATCTATTTCAATTTTATCTTTTGTTCAGGTCTGAAAATTATGAAACAGATGGTGGATTATGTGTCAAGGGAGACAAATTAATAAGTGCCCCGAAAACGCATAGGCCAAAGATTTTCCTAACTGCTGTGGCCCTGTTATTACTGTGTTGCAATATAGCAGCTTATACAACCATGTGTGAAAATAAACAACAAGGTCACCTAATCAGCTAATGAGTTGCTTTCAATGTACGTTTTCTCGACTTGCACCTAGAAAGGTTTGCTCTGAAGGACAATGAAGTGAGTTTAATTTATTTTTTTAGCAAAAGCTAAGAATACAATCTCATTGAAAAATTATACTTTACCTAAAACATGGAAATGAATGAATGAATGCACCAAAATGTATATGTTGGGGTGTATACCGTACTACTTAGCCCTGTTAAATTCTATCAGTTTTGATCTGTTGAAATGTAATGAAAAGTGGGGTGTTTAGCACACCCGGTAATTACCAGGTGAAGTAAATACGACCCAACAAGGAAGTCCGGTTCCTACACAATCAGAATTTTGTACAGGGGTCAGAAAACATTGGCACACTCACAATCAGGGTGTATATTAATATCACTGAGTCCTGCATGTCTGCATTTCTGTACCAATATGCAAGACAACTACTTTTTTATTTTGATTGCATTATTTGTAACGTGTGCAGATACCAACAAGTCACTTTATGGATCTTATGGCTAGAAACCCAAGACTTACCAGTTTTAGCTCCCCAAAGTAAATAAATGACCCAAAAAAAAACCACAATCTCTGGTTCGTGATTCTGAATTAAATATCTCGATGGAAAATAGTCATAAGCAAAAAGGTAGCAAGTTACTTATTGAATTCAGTCAGCTGCTTAACAAAGTAGGACTTAGCGTAGGTTGAAGCTTTATACTGCCAGTGTGACTCCATAGTGGAAAAGCTATCCACTTTACCGGAGGTTATATCAGTCCTGGTACAGGACCTGAAGGCAGGTGTCCTGATAAATCCAACACAGACCTGGAGAAGAAATGGCATACCGGCAGACGGTCATGCGAGCAAGATTGTGGAGTGGGTGGAAAGCCTGGAATAACAAGCAGCTTTGGGCATGCAGGGGTAAACAATTGCAAAAAGATATTCACTGAATGTACCCCCGCTTCAACACCGGACAAGCTGAGGACTCACAGTGCCAATCAAGGAACAAAAGAATAAGCTGCTGGTGCTTAACACAATGGCAAAATTAGAGGGGTTTTCTAAGGGCACAAAAAGTATAACATTATGCCCAGAATATGTATCACATGGGAAATGGGACATCCTGAATAGACAGAATATCCTGAAACTAGCTGCTAAACTATCGGGCTTTGAAAACCTGAGATTGAGGACATTGAGTATAAGGTTTTTAAGGGCCTAGATTACGGAACAATATATGAACAAGTGAGATTGATTGTAAGGAGGAGAGGTTCGCTCTAATTTTCATAAACCACAAAAAGCAAATTTCTATGCAGAGAATAAATCTATCCTATGGAAAGAACAATAAGGTGGGGGAGGGCCTAAGGGAGTTTAAAGACCATGCAGAGACACATTTCCTAACTGAACATATGAGATACAAAAAGTGTCAAAGGGTCTATGTACAAAATCTATGTGTGGTACATTAAACTAAAGAAGTCTGTGTCAACTCATCCAAAAACTATACAAGAACATAGATAGATAACCTGTGATCCCTGGCAGGATACCCATCAGTCACCACTCGGAACCGCCCTTCATCATTTGGGATTCCTGTTAACCATATAACGGGTCCACTACGGGTTAAGATGGAAGGTCAGATTTTATAACCTCTTGTAACCTAGTAGTGACCAAGATGGTTTAGAGTGTCACAAACTATCCATCAGTAAAAATAAGAAAGAGGGTGACTGAATTGCAGTGCTAGTGAGAAAATGTGCTTGGTGAAAAATAAAATTGGGTGAAGGAGCAGGAATGGAGATAATTGTATTCTGTTTTATGCTCACTCCACCAATATTAAAAGAGCAGCAAGGGTAGATTTAACAAATATCTACCTAGATGTAAAAATGGTGAACATGTTTCAGCAAATTAAGGGGACTAAGGAGCCCATTGCTTTCATCAGGACCGGGATATTGAATGATGCTACTGCAAAAGTGTAGTGAACGATTGAAAAGTGACTACATAATAAACAAGCTGCAACATGAAAAAAGATCACCTGAGTTCCTAGGTGTAGTCTTTACTCGCAGATGTTTTGTATGTCACTGCCAGGAAGAAACAAGACACAGACAAAACCAGTAAATTAACCACAAAACCATAGACATAGTAATGTGTAATTAATCCACAATTTAACTATACCCCAATCGTTTGGTATCACAACACATTGGTTCCATAATTTATCAACATGAAGATACTTAAATGTGATGCTTGCATGTAGCATAATGTACTTCGTCTCACCATTATAGTCGAAGTAGAGGGCTCCACCCCGCCTGGCAACGGCTCAGGAAACGAGGGAAGCACCGCTCTAGTTAAAAGGAAGCAAAAACAAGGGTATGTCGTCACCTCCTAGTCAGTTAAAAAATAGTGCACATCGCTAATACCATGAGGATAGTCTAATACGAAGTTTTTATATCAGAGAAATGTGAAAGAACGCTCCATTAATTAGACCCAGAGACCTTTTGTACAAATGGCTGTTTCTGAGCAAAGGTCTTGACTGATGTTGTCAGGTTCTATGCCGAGTGTCACAAAGACCCTATAGCTGATAAGTGTTTGCCTCTGTATTGACAAAGTATTCGATACTCTCCGGTCCAAATGTGGCCCGAGTTCGTAGGCCCCCGCAGCATATGTAGGCTATAGTAACAGACCGCAATATAACTTAACCGTTTGCATAGAACAAGCCATATACGTAACAAACGGACAGGATTATATCGCCAAAATGAAATCAGTCTTCCAAGTCGTTTAACAAGACTGAAAATAAGCCGGTTGTAGGTTTTACACTCTTCTAAGAAGAGAGTTTCATGGCTGTAGCAAAGAACTAGAATAAATCTCACCTCTCCGTCGGTACCTCTTCGCCGCCTTCCGAGCCGGTTGGGGAGGTACCAGAACGGATCAGAGACCTCCATTAAGAGCTCCTCGCTAACTGGTTCTCATTCGGTCATGTGGATAGATCGTGCAATAGCAACCATCATGACAACAGAGCCCTTAGTCGAGCAAAGCAGTTCGGTGATTGGACTATTGCCGGTCATGTGAGCGGACCGAGCAGAAGTCAGATGTTTACTGGCTAATCAAAAGGTAAACAGTTGCCTGGAGACGATGTGTGTCCCAGTATTTAGACATCACGCAAATAGTTTTGCTATGTTATCGGTTGCTTATAGACACAACCTATCTTAAAGGAACACAAATGTGTTTTAAGCAGCTTTGAGCAGGTAACGTATGCCTAGTCTATAAACGCGTGCAATATAAATCTTCACTTCCCTAGACAGATCGCAATCATTATTCCGGGAAGTTGAAGGTTGTTTTCTTTTATTTATTAAAGAGATTTATCCAGCATGGGCAGATATCTAATAGGCTCCCTCTGATTTACGTTTGCCTCTTCTATTAACAAATATTTCAGTAGAGAGAGGCCACGCATCAAACAAGATCTCTCTTAGCCCCATAGAAAGAAGGAATATTAGACATAATTACAAAACAGCCCAAGGTATGTCATCATTCAATCCGCCTTTATTGGTTCCCAACTTGAAAACCCATTTTTGTTCTCTACGTACAAGAAAGTTAGTATAATCTGTAACGTGAGGAGGGATGTAGGGTTGCTCGAGAACAGTCCAAACAAACGCAGTTGGTGCATGCTGCTTTTAAAAAAAATTATTTGTGAGTTTTGTTGCCTGTCTCTTGCAGCGAATCGTGCTTTTATGATCGGAAATACAGATTTTTATTTTCCGTGTCGTCATCCCAACGTATTTCAAGCCGCATGGGCAGGTTATGAGATAAATTACCTTATCGCTGTTACAGTTAGTGAATGTAACCTGTTTCCATGGCCTATTTGTACCTATGTCAATTTCAGTTGACTTATTGGTTTGGGGGCAGGCTTGACACGATCCACGGGGTGGTGTCCTACTACAGGTGGAATATCCCAAATTGTGCCAAGAGCCCTTGGCATTTTGTTGTGAGGTCTAGTGTGGACAATACGGTCCTTTATATTGGGACCTCTCTTAAAAGAGAAGAGTGGTGCTTCCATGGTTTTTTGTCCAGAGTTCAGAATGGACCAATGTTTTTTTATTATTTTCTGGATATTATTAGACAGGGTCCCAAAAGTACTGACACAGGTCAATCTGTTTGATGTAGCTTTAGACACTGAAGGTTCCAAAAGGGCTAGCCTGTTGTTATTTTTGGCCCGTTTCATTGATTTCCGTACCAGTTTAGGCGGATATTTCCTACAATGAAGCTGTTGTTGTAGGGCTTTTGAATGTGTTTCATAGCCTGCCTTAGTTGAGCAGTTTCTCTGTACCCTAAGGAACTGTCCGTAGGGAAGATTTTCCCTAAGGGATTTCGGGTGATGGCTATGGAAACAGAGTAGGGAATTTTTCGCCATTGATTTTCTATAAAGCTCTGATTGAAGGCCTTCTGGAGTGGAGAAAATCCTCAAATCCAGGAAGGCAATGTCAGTTTTGCTGGCCTCAACAGTAAAGCGAAGAAAGTTGTTCCTGCTGTTTAACCAGCTATAGGGTCTTTGTGACACTCGGTATAGAACCTGACAACATCAGTCAAGACCTTTGCTCAGAAACAGCCATTTGCATAAAACAGAATAAAATTATCTCCATTCCTGCTCCCTCACCCAATTTTATTTTTCACCAAGCACATTTTCTCACTAGCACTGTAATTCAGTCACCCTCTTTCTTATTTTTACTGATGGGTAGTTTGTGACACTCTAAACCATCTTGGTCACTGCTAGGTTACAAGAGGTTATAAAATCTGACCTTCCATCTTAACCGGTAGTGGATCCGTTATATGGTTAACAGGAATCCAAAATGATGAAGGGCGGTTCCGAGTGGTGACTAATGGGTATCCTGCCAGGGATCACAGGTTACCTATCTATGTTCTTGTATAGTTTTTGGATGAGTTGACACAGACTTCTTTAGTTTAATGTACCACACATAGATTTTGTACATAGACCCTTTGACACTATTTGTATCTCATAAATCTATCCTATGACACTGAATCTGCCTTGCCCCAATACACACCAATCCATTGGGGACGACTACAGAGGCCCTAAAACTATATCGGCCCTGAGGAATGCAATTGGGGCAAATGAGGATACTACCACAAGAAAACAGGGCCAGGAAATAGCAAAAGAGACCACAAGGGGATCAAATCCAACACGGATAGAAGCAGTGACGTAAGAAAATGTGGAAGGACATACACCTCTGAGGCCTGATGTTCATCCATTGGAGGAATGGTTGGCAGGTTGCTTAAATCAATGCCCCTAATTAAAGCAAGATAAATACAGTGGGGCTGATTTCCCAGGAGAAAACAATCTGCTTCTGGAATGTGAGGGGTATCCCAGAGTACAAGGATAAACTAAGGGGTATATTCACAAAAACGTGTGATAACTACCGTGAGAGTAGCGTAACACAACTTTCAACATTGCAGCCTAACGCGGGAAAACAACTCCGTGACAACGTGGAATTCACAACACGGAGGTAGCATCCGATAGTGTGCTGAAACCGTGGCAAATGTCCGCGACACAACCACCTAGACAGCGATAAAACACAAACCCCATGTTGGGCAAAACACAATATGCAACGATCATCTTGCACACAATGTCTGGGTTGTACAGGAACTTCCCACCTGTGCCTTCCAGGCACCTGAAACCTGACTTCAACTCGCCAAATGTACATTCAAAGATGCCCCTGGTACCTATGGGGCCACATTGTACTGCCTCTGGGCGGGTGTGGCCGGGTCTCGGAGGGGCAGAGAGCATATCCTTGATCACCTGTGATAGTGTAGGGAGAAAAGAGTCCATACTTGGTTCGGCAGGATGTGATAGCAGGACCACCAATCCAGTGAAGCCTGTGCTGGCTGTGTGTAGGGTGAGTGTAAGCCGGCCCCCAGGGAGTAACTGATGCTGGCAACTACAACAACAGTCATCAGGCACTAAGAGATGCAATGTCAGAACTACAAGGGGGGTTGACTCGAGTCACACAGGGCTAGTGGCCCCAGATGCACAGTGACTGACACGGGCGCACCGCCATGGGAAGCTGACCTGCAGGAGACTGGGGTAGGGGCATGTGGGCAAAGCAGTGCTTCAAATGTGTCATGGCTGCATTCCGCATCTTCACACATTCAGCTGGTGTGTTGCTATGGTGCCATGAAATGTCTGTATTGGGTGCAGGAGTAGCCCAGGATGACCATGGAGTTGTATGGTTGTGTCTGGTAGGTGGTCGTGAAGTTTGACATGTTGATGATGGTGTAGTGACTGTGTGGGAGTGCAGACGAGGATCAGCTGACGGAAGGAGGATCAGTGGAGCGCAGACTCTGAGCAGGAGCGCAACGAGAGAACAGCGGCAAGCTCGGTAAACACAGACCGACTGGCTGTCGTCGAGTCCCGAACGCGGGGTGCCGCAGGCCGCGGTCCCGCCGGAGCATTTTGTCCGCAGTTAGGCTGCTGGGCACTGGGCACCGTCTCTCTCTTTGGCTAACAGGCGGGTCCCCGTCGGCATTTCCTCTGCACCCCTCCCGGCGGACTGAGCCGTGCGGCCAGAATAAGTGCTGCTGGGGGGTGCTGGACATCTTGAAGAGTGGGGGAGCTGCGGAGCGTTTTCACGGCGCCCGAGGGCCAGGATCGAAACGAAGACCTCGGAGCAAGGCGGCGGAGAGGCGGGGCCACTCACCTCGCAGAGCAACACAGGCAAGCGCTCTCTCCTGCGGCAGGAGCCGCCTGACGGAGTAGGGCGCGGCCAGGGTATTGCTGGAGTCCCCGGAGCTGCCAGATTGGAGGTGGAACACCCTGGACTAGAACCCAGTAGGCTATACCCTGCGGTTGGAGCAGTTGGATGCCATTTTGGGAAGGTGAGAAGCACTAAGGTTATTACTATAAGCTCTCAGATTTATAAGCAGCAACTTTTTCTCGGTGGCGGCGAGGAACCGCTGGGCACCTCTTTAGAGTAGCTGGTCCAGCAGGGTACATATTCCACCGACAGAGTATCTAAGAGGTGTTGGGAGCAGCAAATAACCTCGGGCACTACCAGGGGCGGTGGCAAGCCCCTACTACACCAAGATTTTACGCATAAACTTCATCTTCCCGCTATTGGAGGTGGCAAGAGGTATAAGGTTGGGAGTGTGAGTCCTCAAAGGCATTGGAGATATTACCCTCCTTTATTGGCAACAAAACCTATCACACTTTAATTCATTTATTGTAGTATGGCATACAAAAAGCTGAGATCACGTACCATATACATGAAAAGATTAGGAACTGATCAAGCAATAAGAAGGAGTTCTGGGAAAATGGTTTGTCCACTAAATTCTGAACCTCCTACTGGAATACTTAAATATTTTTCAAATCAGTCTACTAAGGACCTGGAGCAAATTCAATTAAATCAACCAAAACTAAAAGAAAAAAAAAGGAAAACCTGGTGATTATTAACAGTATAGGACAAGAAGTAACAGAGCAAATTCAAATGACCCAAATAAAAGAGGAAGGAATAAAAGAAATATCAGTGGCCACTAACAAAATAGGGCAGGAGGAAGCACCAAATTATCAAACCTGGCCACAACCAAATACTAACACTACAACTATAAAATCAGAAAATTCTGACGATCAACAAAAACAAGAACATCTGAAATTTGACATCACTTGCCCCGACATAAGTTTTAAAGACCTAGTTTTCAACAAGGTACACCAAAAGGAAATACACAACAGTACACCACGAAAACAGTCAGTATCTGAAGTCTTTCTCTCGCAAACCCCGGATTTCCTTATGCTAAAATCTATTGATCCCACCACCAATCAAACATCAGTATCCAAAGCTCTGATTACTCTACCAAGAATTTTAGAATCAGTTCTCTCTCACTTAGGGAACATCTTGGGAAATACAGATCACTTGTTAGACACCCAAATAGGAATCTTGAAACACATGGTTGAGAAAAAAAGGAACAAACAACAATCAAAAATACCACATGATAATGAAGAGGAAAAACTAGTAATAGGGGACATAGTCTCTATTACACAAGCATCAAAATCAATAACAACAGTATTTTTATCAAAGACCGACTCGGCTTCTCAAACCGGTCGAAGTAAACAAAAAAAAAAAAAAAAAAAACAAATATAACCAAACCTATTCCCTACGAAAACTCTTTAAGGAGTCAAAAGAGACCAAAAATATAGCACAGACTATAGCATGTTGTCCATTATTTAATAAAATAAAAACAAAAAAAGCATCAAATGGGTCAAATACGATAAAACTAAAAATAATAGAAACTTCAACAAATACGTCATCAGTCGCATCTCCGCATCCAGTAACAGCAAAAGGGAGATCAGAGGTTAACTATCATAAGCGGGCAAATAAAAGGAAAAACAGAAGGTTTGGAAAACAGAAGGCCCGAAAAACAAGATTTCCAGGAATAATCCCAACTGATGACCTAAAAACAAAGGAAGACCTGATATGTAATAACAGGACGGAACAAAGTCAACAGTGCATGATCTCTAAGGCACAAGTAGCACTTTCCCAGCCTTTAAATCCCATCACCCCAATATTTGTCCCTAGGATCTTCAATAAGGAATTAAAAATACAAAAGGAAAGCCAACAACAAAATCCATCGACGAGGGAGGAATCTAATCAATCAGAGATAAGCCGTTCTTGCAGAGTCGAAATTATAGATCTTTTTCCTTCAGGCGACGACCCTCTAAACCGAGGTAGAATAATAAACTTGCTCCAAAGGATACAACTTTTACAGGCACTAGCAAGAAACGACATTAAACTAGTAACTTTTCCAGACATAAATAAAACAACAATAGCGGTTGTAGAATTCTGGTCGCCAGTCATCCCAGCAATGATATGTAAAGAAAAAGAGACCCTACATAAATGTGGAGTCGACGTGGCCCCTGTAAAAGGGGAACCAGGCCCGATACCAGAATCCCGCTTAGTTAAACAACACCACCTATCAGTAACCCGGCATATCAATAACAACTGGCCAAATTCCTATAAAGATGACATTTCAATCTCAATTACCAACGGAAAAAGGCGAAGCTGGGTTAAGAACAATACGATTCAGGAAACAATTCCAACCGATCACTCATGGGCTTGGATCGCAGAGAACCTTAATAACAAAAAGCTGGGCCCAGAAATTAAGCACCCTTTCTAGCCACGGCCTAACTATCTATTCCTGGAACATCGCAGGGAAAACACAAGAAAAACTAGCAACAATTTCCCAAGATCGTCCAGGGATCGTGGCCTTACAAGAAACTTGGGCAACCACAAACTTCGACTTCCCTGACTATTTTGTGTATGATCTTCCAGCAGAACCGGTTACGCATAGTCATGCAAAAGGAGGGATTGCAATCCTTCTATCTGAAGATTATCATTGGAACCAGGAGATCATCCCATCGCATTCTGAGAATCTCCAATGTTTAAAAATCAAAATAAGGACCGACAAGACCAGAACCCCGACCAAAATGCTTATTTTGTAACGTTTATATCCCCCAGGGACAAAAATGGATGCATTTTCCCTAATTATATTCGAGGATATCGAAAAGGTGCTAGAAGAACAAAATTTTCCGCTGATGTTCCTCACAGGAGACCTGAATGGGCAAATCTCTAATGATTTATTAGAAAAATGGGAGTTAGGAGAAAAAGATGAGGCCCAGGCATTAACTATTCCACAATTTTACTCAGGAAGTAAATCAAATAAGAGAGGGAAAATCATTTTAACATCAATCGCTACCCTTAACGGAGTACTTTTAAACGGTAACACCGAAGGCGACATCCCAGCTTCCTTCACGAGAAAGGGTGGACTCAAAACATCAATCCTCAATTACATGATCTGCAGTCCAGGCCTCTTCGCGCTAGCCCATCAACTTAATATGAGGTTTGAGAAAGGAAGCGATCACGCCGTTCATCAATTAGCAACAGGGATAATAGTGAAACGATCAACGCCAGTGCATATAATGGAATTGCACAGAACAGCTTTGTTAAATCCAGTCCAAGGCCGAGTAGCATGGAATCCAAAATCCTTTGAAAAAATCACTCAAACAATCAAGAATTCAAACTTACTTTTAAATAACCAAAACATAAATCCAATATCAAACTTCGAGGCTGTGGTCAAGACTCTCGTTCACCTACTACAGGAAAGTGTAACACGAAGAACGACAAAAACACAAGGTAACAAACGATCAACGAGAGATCCCAGGGCAATTGAATTAAACAAATTAATTAGGGCGCAATTCCTGAACTTTACTGACACCAGAAAATTGGAAATCAATAAATTAAAAAACTACTGTAGAAGACAAAAATTAAAAGAAAAACAAATCCAACAGGATAATAAATGGATAAACCTACAAATAGCGGCACAAAGACAGGATAAACGAGCCTACTGGATTATAATAGCAGAAGAAACAGGAACAAAAAAAACAATAAAATCAAATCCAGTCCCACCATCAGAATGGGAAACATACATAATCAATTTATACAAAGTAAAGCAAATGTCCAACTGTGACACAGCAATGCAAGCCAATATAGGACAGGACAAAGTTATAAACATCAACCCTCTAACACCATCTTTAGTTGAATAATACATAAAAAAGGCGAGACCCTCGGCTGCAATGGGTCCAGACCAAATTCCTATAATAGTTCTAAAGAACAACTCAAAGGAGTGGAGCAAGTGTTTAGCACGCCTGTTTAACCATATAATTAGTATAGGGGAAACTCCAAAGTCCTGGAAGGGAAGTATAGTAATCCCAATCCATAAAAAAGGCTCCAGAATGCTTCCCGGCAACTGCCGACAGATTGCTCTCCTTGATTCAACCAGTAAGATTTTTGCAGCCGCTGTTCTAGATCACCTAAAAGAATGGGCATTCTCAACCGGCTCCATTCCACTTTACCAAGCATGATTTAGAGCCAAACACTCAGTTACAGACAATATAGCAGTACTCCAAACAATACTAGAAAAATATGTGATCAAAAGATCGCAGGTAGTATATGCAGTATTTGTAGATTTTACCACTGCCTTCGACAGGGTCGACCGAGTCAAACTTTGGAGCAAACTCCAGAAAATGGAAATACCACAAAATCTTCTCCATTTATTAACATCATTATACTCAGGGACCTGGTGTCAAGTCCAACTAGGGAGGGAGAAGGGCCTAACCTCCCCAATATCAACTCCAAATGGGCTGTGCCAAGGGTGCCTTTTAGCTCCCTTATTGTTTTCCTTATATTTGAGTGATCTACCGGAAATTCTTAATCAGGTCAATAACCTCCCGCCGAAGATCGCTTTCACTAAAATTCACTGTATGATGTATGCCGATGACGTAGTAATCCTGGACTTGACTCCATTCGGCCTCCAACGAGACCTCTCGGCACTTACTAGATATACAGACGAAAATTATTTAATTCCAAATATCACTAAAACTAAAATTCTACCATTTACAAGAAAGAAGTCTCACTATAAATATAATTGGCTATTAGGAGGAAAACCACTGGAAATTGTTAAAGAATACATATACCCTGGGAGAGCATTTACTCGCTCTTTGCACAACCAGCCTCATCTGCAAAAAATGGGTCAAAGTGCAGATGTCCACGCAGGGGCCCTTCAAAGACTCTATTCATCCACTGCCCGAAGAAAATTCTCCTCTTTGCTCCAGGTATAAAATTTAAAAATCCCAGCAGTTTTATCATATGCAATAGAATATATCCCAATAAAAGAATGGATTCAAATAGACATTAAAGAAGGAAAAATCCTGCGGAAGTTATCCAGGATGCCGTAAGCAGTTCCGGTCCAAGCTCTTAGGTTAGAACTATCGTTAACCAGTTCCTACGCCAGAGGGATTACAAACATAACAAGATGGGCATACAATTTGGTTCATGCCGATCCAGGAACATTTAGAGCCCTGTTAAAACTAGAGTCACTGGAGCAAGACTCTCCAACGTATATATTTAGTAAAAACCTAAGAAACGCTTTTAAACTAACTTCCGTTTCCTTAGAAATGTTAAAATAATGGACACCAGCCCAGCTGAAACTTGCCCTGAAGCACTTAACACCAAGGCTAAGCATGGAACTTGACATCCAACACTGCTCCATTCTCTCAATGTACAAACAGTACCCGGCCACATTAGTTTTTAAAAAAATGCAACCATATATCTTTTTTAATGTAAACCATGGAGTAAGGCAAAATATTATTCAAGTACGGCTAGGAATACTACCTCTGAAATCATACACCTTTAAGTGGGCATCAAATCAAGGAGGAACTAATCAATGTGACTTATGTAAAGGTGGGGTGCAAGATCTTGAACATGTTCTATTTGCATGCCCAAATGAGATTGTGGTAGCAGCCAGAAACAGATATATCACTCCGATCAAAACAAAATGTAATATAAATTCGGTCCAGATGTTGATTTCTCTCTTCAAAAGTCCACCCAATAAATTTGTCTGCATTAATATGTATAACTTTTTAAAGTCTTTTTTAAAATTATATTAACGTGATAATTTTATTTAATTTTTTTTTACATTTTATTGTTTATGTATTTGTTGTTCTCGCAAGAGAACTGAATCAAATAAAAACCACTGACATATTGAATGTGGTTTGGTCATGTATGCATCCCCACAGTTGTGCTTTGTGCGTTGGAGGCTTTGGAATGTGTGGTGTGTTGATTAGATACTTATCAATGAGCAGTCCTGTTCCATATGTGCCACCCTGGAAGCGCTGATTGATGATGGACTGTCGGAAGATGAAGGAATCATGCACACTGCCTGGGTAGTTGGTGACAACATTGGTGAATAGTCCCCGGTGGTCCTCTATTGCCTGCACATGGATAGATTGCATGCGCTTTCTGTTGCAATAGTGGTGTGCAGTATCCACAAGGGGCACAAGTGGAACATGTGTGCAGTTGATTGCCCCCAACACGGTTGGGAATCCGGCTGTGGCGTAGAAACCTTGCTTTGTCTCCATCTGTTCCTGCACAGTGCTGGGGAAGTGAAGGTAATGGGGTATGAAGCTGAGAATGGCATCCAGGACAGGTGTGATGAACTTTGATAGGGCTGGCCGTGAGACCCCTCTGACTCTAGCAGTTGTTGGTTGGAAGGTACCGGAGGCCAACTGGTGCAGCACAGCCAGCAGCATTGTCTGCGGAGGGATGTAGGTTCTCCACTGTGTTGGGACCGTCCGATGTGGGCGATGTGGGTCATTATGCGCTGAATGGTTGTCCTCTTGAGCCGGTAGTGGGCAATGACTTCCTCTGGCGTTAGGTCTGTGAGAGTGGTGCATTTTTGGTAGGTCCGCTGTTGTACTCTGCCCTGCCTCTGTGGTGGTCAGGGGGGGTGGGTCCGGGTCCTGGGGTAGTGGCTCTCCTGGGGGAGGTGGCGGTGGGTGTTAGGGCCCTGTTGGGGCTCCGAGCTGCATGATGAGTAGCTCCATGGCGTTGTTTGTTCTTCAAGTGTGGCTGTGTCCGGGGCTCGTTGCCTACTGCAGGTAGTCGTCCGTCTTTACACCTGCTTGAGGCAGGTGTTAAATGCCGGCGGCTACAGTGGCTTATTGCCTGTTTTTGGTTCACTTCGCAGATCTGTCAGTTCGTTGTGAATGTGGTGTTATTTTTTCATGCATTTCTGCATGGGAATGCCTACTCTGCATCTCATATGGGTTAGTTGGTGGTGTCAGCCGTGGTGTTAGGATTTGGGTAAGTATGGGCGAAATTTGCAAATTCGAATCCGCCGTCCGCAAAATCCGCGAATTTGTGCGAATTTGCATATTTTTTTGCGTGCTCGCGGGGCGCTTTGCGTGTTCACGCATTTTTTTTCAGCGTGTCGACCGCGAAGTTTCCCATGCGGTCGTACATGGGCGCGGCCATCTTGTTTTCAGTGTTTGCGTTGCGTATTTCCGTTTCTGGGCGCTCGTTGCATGCTTGCGTGGGGCATTTCCTACGTGCGGGGCGCAATTATGTGTTCGCGTGCGTTTTTGCGTGCTCGCTGGGAAATATCGCGCAAACTTACCCACTTGGTCGCAATGGGCGCGGCCATCTTGTTTTTCATTCATTGCTATGGTTCTGTGCATAATTTTTTCAATCCTCCCCTAATCTTTGCAATCCTTTGTTTCTTTGAACTTTTTTTTGATCTTTGTTACTCATTATCTATCCCTCTATTTTTCTGCATCTATATTTTGTGTTTTTTCAACTTTTCGTTACTTTAAAAACTACTTTTTTACCTCTTTTATTTTATTTACTTTTTCCCTATTCTTTCCTATTGTTTATTTAACTTTCCTGTCCAGGACCATGGCAAAGGGAGTGGGGAAGAACAAGAAGGGGAAGGGTCCGGCACCCCGTACCCGGCTCCCATGCGGGCACTTAAGGGGGGAGGCAGTAATAGCCCGGGAGATTTTCAGGGTGGTGGAGGTGGCCGCACTGATTTTCTTCGTCCAGCGCCACCTCCCCTTGACCGTCGTGGCAGGCGGCAGGCCCGGTGCCGGGAACGGGCTCCAGGAGCGTCACAAGCTATGGGAGAAGGTGTGCCGGTCCATGTATCGGGAGTCTGGGGTCCGGCGCACCTACAACCAGGTGACACACCGGTGGTTCGAGGTCCTGGACTGGGAACACGACCTGCTCGACTTGCTAGGCGTCGAGATCCCTGGGCTTGGTGAGTAGTAGTAGCTATTTAATCACTACTCTGTTTTCTCCTGCTCTATGTTATCATATTGCAAATGTTTGTTTTTTCCGAAGACCAATAATGCTGCAGATTACATTGCGGGTAAACTATGTTTCAAAATCTTCTGTGATTGCAGGTGCTCGCCTGCTCAGTGGGGGTGCTACTATGCTTACTTGTTTTCAATTTTGTGCTCATTTGGCCTCAGTGAATATGTATGAGTGTACTTTACAGAACTGCGTAATGATAGACACTAGAGATTACATTGCAGGTAAATTATGTTTCAAAAGCTTCTGTGATTGCAGGTGCTCGCCTGCTCACTGGCGGTGCTACTATGCTTACTTGTTTTCAATTTTGTGCTCATTTGGCCTGGGTGATGATTATGTATCAGTTTACTTTACAGAACTGCGTAATGCTAGACATTAGAGACTCAAGTCCAGTCCCTCCTTTGTACTCCTGCAACTAAGAAGAGATAGTGGTGGTGATCATGACGGACTGTGTCCGTCACTTCGCGTGCTGCGGAGTGCTGCCTGCCAGTCCTAGTAGAACCTTTCTGTAGTTGGTTTAGTGAGTTACATAACTTTCCAAGTAAACGGTCCGCGAATCCAGCAATACTATATCCTAGTAGACCACATCAGATAGGTCAATACATTTAGTGCAATTGTTGTCTATTTCCCCAAAATAATTTGTTATTGTTTTTTTGAAATGTTTGATTTGGTTGACAACAATCATCTATGTTTGTGTCTTTCTTTCATGTTGTACATCAGCTTACCTAGGGGCAAGAGGACGCAGGAGGATGTAGCGGCACCGGCGGAGCAGGAACAACACCAGGAAGGCCAGGATAGGTCCGCCGAGGGCTCCTCTGCTGGCCCCAGTAAGTTTTCCTGTTAATATTAATAATTATACTTCCCTATCTTTTACAACACCTATTTTTTCCAAACATTCCTCAGTCTATTGTTTCCTAAATCGTCTTTGATCTTCTTGTAGACTGTTTTTAAATTCATATCCTGCCTCTACTATGACTCCCTGTTGTACTACTAGATTATTATTATTCTGTCTGTGTAGCTTACTTAGCTTGCACAGTTGGCAAAAGGTGTTAAACAAAACTCCTATTCTAGTCAGCAATAGCTCTATTCACTGAGCGCAGTCCTCTGGGTTGTCCATAATGTCTATTGAAGTCTTCTAAATGTTTATGCTTTGACAATTCCCAACAATAAAATGTCAAAGGCCACCAAGAAAAAGATACTAGTTTACTTTTTGATTGGAGAGGAGGACAATCCATACTACTACTGTTGCAGGGACTATTCTGCACAAACAGAACTATGGACAAGAAATAGGGCATTGGTTATAAATTGTAATAGGCGCAGTTAGACTTTCCACATACCTCAGTCATAACAGAAGTTGAACCCCCAATCTCCTTACTGACTAGCTAGTGTGTCAGAGTCATTATTTAGCTCACAAATGCAGCGATGATCCCCAATGATTATACAACCCAAAACATAAGACTATGGAGTCAGAGTCCCAACCTCTCAGAGCCACGGACTCATGCTTGCAAATTGCAAAACCTTTCGCTCATTCACTCATGACCAACAACCAGAGTCTATGTAAGTTTTAAAGCTTTATTAAAAGTAAAAACATTTATTAAAATCAACTTCATATAAGATAAACGGTGAAGGATTCAAAATAGAAAAGTGGCTGATTTCACACATTAATTGTGGGAGAGCTCTCACCTGGTTGGAACCTAAAGTCTTGGTGGGGATGAATCGTTGACGACTCTGTCCAACATGATATGATGATGATCTTGCTCTTGTTCTTAGAAGGGAAGCTTCTGTCTGTTATGAGAAAAATGGTGCGTGTTAAAAAGCAAGCATTCATCAGTTGGGACAAAAAGTGTAGCATCATATGTTATGGCTAAGCATAAATAAAAAACATGTTTTCATTCCTAGACAAAATAGGGAGTGGTGTATATTGCATCTAAAAATATGAAATGTATTTTCTAGGCGGCACATCGGCACAGCCAAGCACCAGTGCCGGGTCAAGCGTGGAGGTGGGCACCCCAGGGTCGGATGCGGTGCAAGAACCATCAGGAACTGCTGTGGGGGATGCCACTGGAGTAGCGGGCAGTGGTAAGCAGAGCTATTATATTCCGTTACTTATTGAGGTTGCAGACTGCAGAGTGGGCTCTCTGCAGGGGTGTATATGTTGTACAGTAAAAGTACACTAAACTGTTAAGAAGACTTACAAATTTAGAACTAAGTTTTTGTCAACCAGGTAGAAGACATTCACCCTTGACTTCTCATTAGCAATAGCATTAGCGGCGGGAGTTGACGAGTAACCAATGGCCTCCTCTAAATTTGACTTCAACTCAGCTGTGAAGCCAAGTCAGATCAGAGATGAACTTGATGGATGGGATGAACAAAAAGGGAAAGAAGGGTGTAAGGAAGGACAAGCGAGTTAAAAGTAATGACTGGCAAAGATTGATACGTGTTTTTGAATGCTGCCCGAGGTGGCTGGGAATATAATGCATGGCCGGTTGAAGGCTGAAGCAAGGATGGGTGGAAGGAGAAAGGAAAGAGGACTGCCTGGGTGGGTGAAACAGAAACTGTATGTGTGCGCAATATATCCTTTGGTTCAAATTCAAATGCGAGTCAAGCATGGATGCATGTCTAGCGGTTTCCAAAATTAAAAGGTTGTTTTTCCGTGAAAAAAAAGTAAGGTTTGTCCAGTTGAGACATTAAGAAGAATGATTGACATTTACTTTGAATGGATCGATGCCTGGATCTTGGTACTCGGTTGCAAGTTGACTGCGCTGGCATTATGCCGGCTTCCACTATTTTACGAACCAATTTCGCTAAACAAGAGAGAAGAAGACTGATGTACTGTCTGAGTCTAATGTAGTGAGTCCATATAGTGCTAGTAGAGTTCTTGAAACTCCCACTAATGTTAGAGCAGAGGCCGACGAAGTGGGAGGTTAGATAGATACAGGCCACAAATGTTATGTACTGTGCTTGCAAGTTGCTAGTGCTACTGTGACACAACTTTCTGCTGAATTATTTTGTGTTAATCTTAAAGAGCATTGTTACAGGATGTTTTTCATTCTTCATAGAGATGCTCCTTCCAAGCTAACATGGAAGGAGCTGGCTAGATGGGCACAGCAACGGAAGCTGGAGGCGATTGTCACCAAATATTGGCGGCTGGTGGCCCAGGAGGAGGAGGACACGCAGTCTCAGTCGACATCTACAACATCCATGACAGCTGCATCCTCCTCTGCTCACCCTGGGTTATCCAGTCAGTGTAAGCTTTCAGCGGTACGGAGCCGTGGTACCGTAGCCTCCCGCCACCGCCAAGCAGCAAAAAAATCAGCTGC
This sequence comes from Lissotriton helveticus, assembly GCF_964261635.1. NCBI lineage: Eukaryota > Metazoa > Chordata > Amphibia > Caudata > Salamandridae > Lissotriton > Lissotriton helveticus. Next base: position 1,005,524,906 of record NC_136069.1, on the reverse strand, counting down.
CCCCCACAGCAGGGGCAAGGCTCGTCTGCACCGCTTGACCCTCAGGGTGTCCAACCTTGAGCAGGAGGTGGAGAGACTGAAAACCCTGCTCAAGGACCTCCGCAGGAAGCATCGGGACCACCTGGCGAAAGGACACCGCCGGCGGCAATAGAGGAGGAGAGACTGTCCCTTGCCCCTTTTTTAAAGACTTTTGGAGGGGTGGGAATTGGGCGCTCGGGTTTTGGAACTTTTCTTCGGGACATTTCATGGACATTGGTTGGTGTTAGGGAGGGGGGCGGGTCAGGTCTTGTGGGTTAGTTTATTTTTGTTAGGGTGTAAACAATTATTTATTTTCAACTTAAACATAGCATACGTGTTTTTACTGTTTTGTGGGGGAGGCAGGAGGGGGGGTTAACTCAACTGTACGTTTGTTTTCCTAAAACTTAACTGGCTGGTTGATTCAAATTGTCTAATCGCCCAAATTTTTAGAAAGGTACCACTGACAGAGTTAGTTAATTCAATTGCCCTACTACTTTACTAGTACTACCGTCAGTCTCTCCTCTCCTCCTACTTCATTATTCTTCCTCCCCCAATATGCTTATTTTACCTGTGATTCATTTTTGAGAATAGGGCTAGGCACAGGGCTGGGTGCATGGCAAATGACGATTAAGGTTGAATCCTGGACAGATGAAATGTCATTGTTGTGGTGGTGGTAGTAGTAGTGGTACACTACACACTGGCAGTAGCAGCATTTGAAAAAAAAAGGAAATGAAACATTGAGTGGCCCAAGCGTAGCATTAGAACAGTACAATAGATAGTACAGTACACAGTAAGAACATTTCCTCGGATTCCTTCTCCATCCTTGAAATTTATTTTCTGTTGCTTTGATCTTATCCTCCCCAGCAAGTGTGTGGAATTATTGTTGTCATTTAGTCACACCTCAATGAAAACCACACAGCCCAGGGGAAGAGGGTTAGGGTTTGAAAATTCAATGGGAATGGGGGTTTTAGGGAAAGTTTTGTGGAGAGAGGAAAAAAAAACACATCATGTACAAACAACAAATGAAGAAAAAAAATCTTTGGATACGAAGATATCCATAAATCTTTTAAGGGACATAAAGGAAGTGCATGCACTACTGCATGCATGAAGTTGTTTGCTAAATGGATGGTTAGGTTACTGAAAAGTAGTACTACAACTTACTACCTATGAAGAAACAACATGACAGTACAGGGCTTCAGTAATTTGCAGTTTCACTTGCCTATCTGCCCTCAGAGAGAATAAACACTTAGTAGTACATTAAATTAGTTTTAAAAATAGCAAAGAAAAACTTATCAAATAGCTGGAGGGATGAATTTGAAGCAGAGAGCAAACAAACGCACAGAGTCACACTCATAGAATTTCACAACAATAAGATTATTTAAAAGATAAGGAGAAGTGAAGGATACTGTAACTGTATGTTGTAGTTGTCCTGTTCAATTTGGGAAATTGCATGCATCCAGCCATTCCTCTTCTTCGTGGTACTCCTCCATTCCATCTGACGCTCCGTCGATCAATCTTGGTGACCAGACACACTGTCCACTGCCTGCCTGGCGGATGCGGAATTGCGGATCACTAATGGTAAGCCTGAGTTTATCATTTTTCCCATTTCACAGGGTAAAAGCTGGCCTGTAATTGTTAATGGAAAAACAGGAAGTGAAATGAAAACACCACGGAGAAAAAAAAATAAAGTACGGTGTGCTGTAGTGCAAAAATAACACTTTCATTTTCAGAGGCGACAGTATTACATACAAGCATCATCATTTCTAAAGTGCGAACTCTGAGTCTCCTTTTCAAGGATAGTAATTAGCACACAGCAGGCCAGGGCCATGCAGACGGTCAAGGCAGGCACCACTGAGTGAAGCAACCTGATGTAGCATACCTATTTGACACAGACAGACAAAGTATATCTAATTGTATGCAGCAAGCCACATAGCCGCAATTTTACATGAACTGCTGTCTGGACTCTGGCATAACAACACTGCACTGGCTCGACCACTCCATACCACGACTAGACAGACATGTAGTTCTGCTGTAGTTGTTGTTGACTGGTTTACCTATTTGCCACTCACGAAAGGGCCATAGTTCTTCCGTAAACCGACAATGATGATCCATCCATCCCAGTGAGTGACTGTAAAGAAAAAAGATATTATGTAACTTTGATCATCAAGACTGATAATCATAATGGTATATTGGCAAACTCAATGTTGTTCATGCAGTCGCAGTCTACACACACAGTGAGTCCAAGGACATTTTGCATATTAAAAAATGCAACGTAGTGGCCCCTGCAGTAGAAGAATTTGAATTAAACATGGTAAAAAACACAGAGTAGACTTGAGTTACATTTAGTGTGTAAAAGATTATTGGGGCAGTTATCGCAGGAATACTGACAAGGTCTGCTGTCAACACCAGCTTGTGAATGGGGAGGTAAATGTATCATGACTTTGGCTGCAATAAAGTGCAGTTAATTTGGAAATAGCTCCTTGTGAATATGCCCCTAAGACAGCTGCGAATACTAACCATGAATGGCATCACCAGCCTCAAGGGAACATGGTGATATCCTACACAACGGACGGCCCAGTGGAGGTGAGGATAGAGAGCACCATACAGACGCCTCCAAATATGAGTTTCCAGAAGAAAGGTTGGAATAGAGTTAAGGGAAATTAGAGCAGCTGGGGCACCAATCTCAAAAAACCTCCTAGTAGCCCTACTTCAATGAGATTTGAGTGTTTGGATGTCCGTCCATCTTTCCCCCCTTTTCTCAGAATGTTACACCACAGCTATAGTCACTTATAGCTGGAGGGGTTCAATTTTGGTTCCTATACATAAAAAGGGAAGCAGAGCCTCGCCTGCAAACTACAGAATGATAGCACTATTGGGTGTGGAAGAAAAATGCTACACAAGTTTACCGCATGAAGAGCTGGAAACCTGGGCAAAAGAGAATAAACTGATCTCATGGTTTCAGGCTGGTTTTCAAAGACATAGCAACATCGAGGATAATCTTCCACCTTAAGCTGCCTAATCGATGAAGCTATGCTCCTCAAGCCCTGACATCTTAATGCAGCGATCATTTGCTTTACAAACACTTTTCAATAATGTCCCAAGAGACCCGCTCTGGGCAAAGCTAAGGATGTGGGAAATACCATTGCTCTTCCTAATGGCCATAGAATCACTATACAGTAACCTGTGGGTGAACGTTAAACTATCTGCTCACTGGGAAACCTCAGGGAAAAACTATAAAAACAAAGGATTGGAACAGGGCTGAATACTTGCTCTCATACTTTTAATCTTCTACATGGCAGACATGGAAAGTCATCTAATAGTCCAAAGGATTTGCCCGCCTCATTTGATGAATCTAAAAATACATGGTGACAAGAGGAAATCCCAAGTGTTATCGCCCCATATCCTTCCTTGACTCTACTTCAAAACTGATTTCTGAGAGTCCTATCGGGTAGATTAGAATCCTGGGCCTCTGAAAATAACATTCTTTCAGATGCCCAGTACGGGTTCAGGAGAGGGATAGGGACAATAGAACAATGCGTGAACTTGGATCTCCTGGTGGGAAAATATACTATAGCTAAAGGGGGTTCTTTGCACCTTTGTTTTGTTGATCTCACCAGTGCTTTCGACCTGGTCAATCATGAAAAACGGGGGCGATCACTGGTAGAGATAGGTGCCCCAAATATATTGTTGTTTACCTATCTCAGATTTATTCTTTTTTGTTATCCAGAGTTCGATTCGGTTTGAAAGGAGATTGCACGCCTGATTTCAGGGTAACACATGGGATAAGACAGGGGTGCGTTTTAGCACCCCTTCTATTCTCACTATATATAAACAATGTTAATTGTGGTTTACAAAATCTCAAGGCTGATACACCAAAAGTGGGAACTTGCTCCACACCAGTGCTCCTTTATGCAGATGACACCGTCCTTATTTCAAGGACGGCTAATGGTTTGCAACATCTGATCGAAAGATTTGCACTTCTTATGACTGAAAAGGACTTAAAATTGAATTTAACTAAAACCTTCATCATGACTTGTGATAAAAACAAAAGAATGATTAAAGAACATTATGTGGATGGCATTGCGATTGAGAGGGTCTCGAGTTTTACGTATTTAGGTTTATTGTTTAATGAAAATGGCACATGGGGTTCACAAATTAATATAGCATATTTCAAATTCACCCGAAGTATAGAGGGCATTTTTAGATTCTCAGAAAAAATAGAAAATAAACCCATTAGGGAAATTCTCTCCCTCTACAGAACTAAAGCTATTTCGACTGCATGTTATGGTGCAGCACTAATGGGGAGAGCTAATATTGCAACCCTCCAAATACAGGAGATTAAGTTTTTAAAACGTTTGCCAGCAGTCCCAAGTTCTACATCTAATTGCATAGATCATAGAGAATTGCCTGTCCTTTACATCACCGATTTTATAAAAACAGCTGGGTTAACAATATGGCATGGAATTTGGACACGAGAAGAAGCTAGGTTCACAAAGAATATAATACTTGTCTGTTTGGCTCTAGATAACAGTAGAAAATGTGTGTGGCTTGAATATATATAAACACTACTAAAAAGCTGCAAAATAATTCTAGAGCGTAAGGAACCTATGTCGATCATAGAATATAGTAAGAAAAAATTGAAAACAAGATTTTTTGCTACTATGGACTTAGCAAGGGAGGGTGAGCAAATAACAAAACATAGTGTTATTTCTTATTATGAACGCCCTTTTTTATGGCATACAACCCTACCTTGTCTTAGTAAGAAATGTCCAACAAAGGTTCTTTCTGACTAGATTAAGATTTGGCCCCCATAGTACATTCCCACCAGTCTGTGAATGGTTGTTGAATCCCCATACACAGGCTGGCAGGGGGGATGCAGCATCCTAATCTGGCAGACGGTTCCTGCTAGGCACTGCCACCATTTTGTGGATGCAGGCTGGGTCCGACAGGCAATCATAATAATTGCCTGTGTCGGATCCGTGGCGGATGGACTTCCCGTCCGCTAGCAATCTGCCCGCCATCCTTATCTGGCAGGCGGAGAATGGCCGCACGATGGCGTTGAATCCTAATCAACCCCTATATTTTTAACATCGGTATGTTTTCTTCGATATTTTTGCACTTACCTCTTTATATATAGGGAGTCGATATTTTTGCATTCTATATTTTTCCTCTATATTTTTTGCATCTATATTTTTTACATCGATATTCTGTCAGTGAAGCGTAATCCATGATGAAACTGAACAACATATGCCACACATTTTTGGAATAGCAACAGATTGTATTAGAGTAACCTTACAACAGCTTTGCTTGAGCAAAGTGTAAGTTTAATCAAATACAAAAGTACAGCAATCTGATTTTGACATTTATCTACATAGGTAAATATACTTTCCTTAGGTGTAAATATCTGTTAGACTTGAACTATGGTGAGGCATAATGGTGTAACTGCAGAATCAAAGTCTCAGCATATATCTTTTCCAAGGAATAACAAAGTAAAATGTTTTGGGAAACAAGAGGAAGAATTTGAACTCCTTTGCACAGAATGTCACCACGTCTACTTCCAATTGCTTTGTGGTCCAAGAAAGATATCTTGATTCCATATCCTCTCATTTCTCACATCATTTTTGGTCTTTAGTTAACCCCTGCTCACCCCCTGGGTAGCTTGGCACGAGCAAACAGACGTATCCCAAAGGCAATGTGTAAAGTATTGGTAATCAAAACATACAGTAATACAGTGATAACAGTGCAAATGGACACCACAACAGTTTAGAAAAATAAAGCATATTTATCAAATTCAGGGGGCATGGCCAAGCCAGCAAGATGGCCGCTTGGTGAAGTGGCTCTGCCAGCCAAGTACACTATCCTGCAATTATCCAATGAAATAATGCCAATCGAACCTTCTAGATGGAGGCAGCAGATTTCTTAGGCGATGCAGCACAGATTGATGTCTTCAGCCCTGCGGAGGACTATTGCGTACTGTAGCTGGCAGACCTCGTGGACCCGAGGCCTGTGCTGGGTAGCAGCTGCCTGAGAGGCCGGAGAGTGAGTGTGGGCCCATTACGATACTGAGTCAAGGTGGCTGGATCTGGGGCCGACTGACGAGGTGCGCTGAGAGGGCCCTGGGTGAAGGAGAGGACGAGTGCTGCCCCAGGGCCAGAGCTCATGGTGGGTGCTGCCGGGGCGCTCGCCGTGCTCCCAAGAGACCCCGGTCGTGTTGGCTGGGTGATGCTGTGCCGAGTTCTGGAGACGAAGGGAGTGGTGAGTCACCTGTTGCGAAGGTCTGGTGGATTGGCGAGGCCCGGGGCGAAGCAAGCTACAGGACCAAAGACATTCAAAGGGCCGGTGGTGGCGGAATGTGCGCTGGAGGGGGCCGGGGTGTCTGCCTAGTTCCCTCGCTCCATCAGGGCACAGTGCAAATACAGGCGGGGGACCCGTATGGAGGGAGATGGAGCATCCGTTGTCGCTGGGCATGCAGGTTGGGCTGCCCGTTGGGCCCTGCGACTCCCATTGTCAACAGCGGAGAGATTGCCCCCGGCGCACCAGCTTCCCCTCCTCTCCCCCTCTGATTAGAGTGTGACACGCCACAGCTGCGATACTATGCCTGTAGGCGGGCGGCACGGCGGCCCCACATAGTGCACGTTTATACTGCTGGCCGGTCCATGGCAGCACACGAAGGAAAAACCACCCCATTTTTGGAAAAATAAATTCAGCAAGGGGGGAAATAAACACCACAGTATCACCAACCTCAGAAAACATGCAAAGTTACTGATTAAGGCTGCACTGCTGGTCCTTATGATAGACGGAGTAGACCCCTGAAAACGGCACCCAGACACACCAAAGTGGGTAATAAACTTACAGCCATGTCAGAAGGGAATCAAGTGCAGCTAGATTGCCGGGGATTGTTGGCAGATGGGGTGGAGACCAAATCAAGCGCATGTGGACATTGTTGGCACACATTAAAAAGGCATTGGGGGCCATTTGTGGCCTGACAGCAGCGGGAGGTAACCACTCAGTATAGTCCCAAGTTGCAACCATAATCGAAGTGCTCCATCTTGTCTAACATCTACATCTGACCTGACTGGCATGGTGAAAGGAGTTCATATCTCTGGGAAGTACCTCACATCAATCAGAGTGCCGTATAGTGCTATTTCTGCATTGCCTGCTTGCTGTTGATGTGATCACCTGTCACTGCCTGTGTGCTGACCGCTGTCTATTGTGAGTGGCGGAACTGACTCCGATGGTCGGCGCGAGCACAGTGCATTGGCTCTCACAGTGGGTGCGCCGCTGCATTTGAGCGACACATGGACCGGTCCCTGCCTCGGCCTGGGCTGCTTCCAGAAGCGTTAACCAGAGATTTCACGGCTTGCAGTGTTTTTTGGGGCCGAGTTGCCATCATGGGTCAACTGGACAAGAAACAGGACAAGATCACCTTTGAAAAGCGCACCACAAGACTACAAGACATGGGGTTGACGCCTGTCAACTTGGTGCCAGAAACGCAGCTCGAACCTGAACAGGAGGATGACATCAAAACAATGCTGAGAGAGGTAAAGGTCCGTTTGTGAGACCTAGATTCTAAACTGGACTCTCTGGTTCTGCGAATGGATCATGTCTCACAAAGAGTACATAAGCACGGATCCTGCATTGATACATTGGAAACAAGAGTTTCGGATTCTGATGACCGCCAAGTTGAAACGCACAAACGTCTACTTTGCATGGAAAAGGTGCTTGAAGTAATCAAAGTGCATAACGAGGTTCTTGAAGCAAGGTCAAGAAAAAACAATGTCAGTATTACGGCATTCCACAATCTACAAACTTAGTAAACATGAAGCACTACATCGAAGGGTTGCTAATAGAACTGTTTCTTCTCAGGCGGGTTATGGTTAGTTCCTGTTTATTGCAGTGCATAGCTTACTTTTCACTGGTTACTTCGCGAATGTGGAACACTTGTCACTATTCAGGGTTCGCCCCATACAGCAGAAGGGATACTACAGGGAGACACTGAAACTAAGCCTCGCAAACAGAGACATTGGTCGCCATAGAGACATATCTTCCTATCGAAGTCTACATTGACTTGCATCACTTGGAATGTACGTGGCCTAAATGAACACAGAAAGTCACGGCTGGTGCAGTCATACCTAGTGAGACATGCTGCGGATGTGTGCCTCCTACAGGAGACCCATCTGAGAGGTGTAGCTTGTGATAGATTGAGATCACCTAGATGGAACGATGTACATACATCTTGTTACTCAAAGTATTCCAGGGGAGTGGCCACATTAATTAGACAGGGCATTCCCTGGCAAATGATTAAGGTAGTGATCCAGCGGCCCTATAGAAAATATGCCATAAGCAACGCTACCCAACTCCACAATACTGACCATTAATCATAAATCACTCACAAGGCCCATAAACTAACATGACATATTTTGAGCAACTGAATCATGTGACCTAATTAACCTATTCACAAAATATATACATTTATATACAATCTGCAGTAAAATGAATTCATCACACTTTAACAACCCTACAATTAATTAAGCCACCATGGCGAAAGTATCTGCCAATGGTAACCTAAACTCATGAAATAACAAGACCAGCTTGTTTTTCAAAGAAAATATTTATTAACTATTTATTCATAGAAAGTGTATTAGAAATCTTTTTATTCAAGCATTTCATTAAAGAAATTTAGCAAAACGGTAATGACAGTCTTAAGCATGAGTTAAAGACATATTCAAATAGAAAAGCAGTTTGGCATCATCTAAACCCTAAGTCCCTAGCTACATTCGCTCTATTTAAGAATAAAGGTAAAAGTCTCTAGGCCCTAAAAGGATCTCTTACGTGCTCCAAATGAAGTCCAACCGCACGTCACGTCCATCCAGAGAACAGCAAGTGGCAGCCTCTCTCCCAAAAGAGGAAGAGTTTATATACCTTTTCTTACTAACTAATCTAAGAAAAATAGAATAATTTTTGCGCGATTTAAGTTCCAATTGGCTGTCAAGTGACAGGCCATCATGTCATCGCATTCTTCAGAACCTCAGTTCCGTCTCTTTCTTAGAGTCCATTGTCCTTTGCTTTCGAGTCATGAAGCTTCCTCCAGTTTGCAACATTTTAATAAAAAGTTCAGAACTTCCTTAGCTTGTCACACTCCTCTGCCGGTTCCTGGCCTTGGCCTCGCTTGACTAAAAGAACAGTCAGCTCATCACGTTTATTTATTTCACTCCACATGAATAATTTGGCAGAGAATCTTTTTCACGCTGGACTCTTGTTTTCTCCGAGCAGAACTTTTGCCAACTGCAAATGCACTAGGCCCAAACCACTTTCACGTTAACTAGTGTATAAACAAACACAAAAGAATAATTAATACAAGAAATAAAGTTTGTTCTGTTACCCACCCACCTTTGCTAATAATTAACCCATTAGTCTATGTTACCTAGCAGAAGCAGAACAAAGCAACAAACAAGTTTGTGCAACATTTAAGACAGGAAAACAAAACATGAGCACACAGAAATAAGCACATGCCATTAATAAACAGCCGCATTTAGTTTTGACATGACAATAGACAGAATTAATTCATTATTTTCACATACATGCAAATGCAACATAATGCACGTTTATGAGCACACATATTAGTTTCCCGCGTGTTTATGAAAATGTGACTTTTAATCTAGGTTGAATTAGTTTTCTCACTACACACATTATTAATAGTATTAAATTAATTATGGAAGTGTAACTTCACCAGCTGAAATTAATGCATTTCTGAATCTCGCTCCATCAACTCCCTCATCTGGGGATTTTCAAATCACCACACCACACCCAAAATGTAGATTTTTTTTATCTAAGATGAACATGATTCAATTTCACTGTATTAGTATTTCTAAAGACTTGTCTCAGCTGTTTGTCTGCAACTATCGTATTGAGCTTTACGAAACTCCTACAGCTCTATTTCTCTTTCTTGTTCCTTTTTGATTTTGTAAATCCTCTTCTTTTCCCTCAGATACTTTTTTCTCCTGTGTAACATGCAACTGATCTTCAACAAAACTATCACAAAAATTATTACAAATAAAGGTGTTAGAATTTTGCCAAGAACTGAACCACCAATTTCTTGAAACCAGGTTTTGATAGCCTGAAATCTCTTGGAAAGACGTTCTGAAAAATCGTCCTCTTCTAAGGGAACTATTTCTGAGTGCATTTCTGTAATATTCTTAATGTACATTTCGATATTCGTACTCTCATCAGGGATATATGTACAGCAGTGCTGGACATGTAAAATGCCACAGACTCCTCCCTCTTTCGCTAGGAGAATGTCCAGGGCAAGACGGTTTTGCATTACCATTGATCTGATTGCAATGACCTCGGTATCCACTAATTTGAAACCACCAGCTGTGTCAGTTGACAATCTGTCAACTATTGTGGACAATTTTCTGATTCTTCCTGCATTCAGGGTTATACCCACTAAAGGTATCACTGCCTCAAAAATGTCTCCCAAAATTTCTGAGAAACTTTCCCTTTGTACCTATTTACATGATTACTGATTTCAAATGAGCCTTCTGCATTTCTGTCAACATGAAATATTTTCGGGAAAACAAGACCAACAAAACACGTCCCATACCAATGGTCCGGGAGCTTATAATAGGCTTTGTCTCCGCAAACAAAATAAATTCCAGGAAAAATTGGGTCTCTACCACCTTTGAATCCCGAACCCCCCCATGTTTTGGTAAGTGTCCTCACAATTACTAGCTCCCACAAAATAATTGTCAAAAAGTGTGTTATCTCTTCTAATGCAAAACTTGCCAATAATTGGCTTATCTATGTGAATTGCAACATTGTCAAAAGATTTGCCATTCAATTTTTCATCCTCCTTCTGCCTAAACTTGGATTTGGTCTGTTTGCCCATCTCATTTCTTTTATAAATTGCTCGCCTCTCCTCAACAAGGTTTAGGAAAGTCTTTTCCTCAGCTCTCAATTTGCAAGTCAGATTATTTCTGTAAGCATACTCATAAGTGAGTTCGTTAGTCACTATAAAGAATTCCCTCATCTGTTTCGCTTGCTTGTGTTTATTTAAAGCCTTCTCAATTTTCAGGTTTGCAAAAATCTCATCATAATTAGAATAATAATACTCTAGGCGACCAGTCTGATAAAATAAGCTAGCTATTACACTGCAGGTTATGCCGTAAGTAAGAGGAAGCATATTGTATGTCACTCCCTCTGAAACAGAAGCAGGCAACTTCACACAGATGTAGCAATCTTTGACTCCCATAACCTTAACATATTCTCCCAAAAGTCTTGAAAATGTATTGCTAGAAAAATCACCAACAGACCTGTCTTGATGAGCCTCTGGTGTGTGATCAATAACTTTGTTAGCTTTGTTGCACTATGTTTGTCTTGACTATTTGAAGCTTTGCTTGTCATATTGACATTGTACATCTCTTTATCGATCCCAAAAGGAAAGATGACAGCTAAAACTAACCAGAGCAGAATTAATATGAGCATACATACCAGAGTCATCTTACAGCATCTTTTAAAAATGGAGCATTTTGAGGTATTAGTCATCATAACAAAAGGCATTTTCACTAGCCTTGTTAAAGAAAACAAAAATTTAAAAATAACTCAAAAATGTCTAAAAAAAAAATTAAACACCCCCCTTTTTCAATTATTATTATTTTTTTATAAACTTCAACCCTCTAACAGCTTTTCTTCGACCTTGCGTCACAAATTATTTTCCAGCTAATCACAATTTCTTCGACCTTGTGTCACCTAACACATTTTCTTCTGCCTTATGCCAAAAACTTGAAACCTAAATTCTAACAAGTAAATACCTCAATCATTGTCACTATTGTCTTCAATTTCTTCCTGACTGCTACTGTTGATCTCAACTACAGGTGGAATTATTATATAAGTCCACTCAGGCGACTTATACTTTTGGTTAGGTTTTAACGTTCTTTTTGTCTTTCTAGAAATAACTTCTATTTTCTTTCCTGCCTCACCTTTCTTTTCAGGATCTTCCTGACTAGTTATCTCATTTACTTGTTCTTTGGATTTCTTTATCAACTTAAATTTTAGTCCTTCATTTCCATTTGGCCAGTTGTCACCTTTTCTTGGTAATTTCTTCTTTGGCTCAGTCACATTAGATTCTGTTCTCCAAGCTCTTTTTCTCAATCTACTTATTTGAGAATCTTCATCACTCTCACCAGAATCACTGTCAGAAACTTCAATTCTTGACTCAGGTATTTCTCTATTCGGCAGCCTCACTCCGTTAGGAACAACATCTCTATAACTGGTACTTGGCAATTCGTCTTCTTCATCAATTACCTTCAACTTCCCAGTTTCGGATTTCTTGTCCCTGTTTTCAGAGCTTCTTTTCTGCTTTTCGATACTCTCCTGGTCTTGATCCTGAACTTGATCAGACTCTTCTGCTGTTTCTTTTTCTAGCAGATCTTCATCATTTTCAGAGTCTACAACTATGATTTTCAAATCCTTTTCCTTCAGGCTTCTATTCTCAGATGAATTTTTCAGATGTCGACCTGCTTGTCGATCTTCAGAATCTGGATTTCTTTCAGGTTCTTCTTCAGAATCTGAATCAGCTGTGGTATCACTCTCTTCATCAGAGTTTTCAGGTGTAGGCACACGAAGGGTATGACTGGGATGTATCCACCGTTTTATGCCTCTTCACTGCATTCGTTGTCACAAGAATCACCTGTCTCGGTTTCTGCCACCTTGACACCAGACAGTTTCTTCTTCGATGAACCTTTGTTCTTACCCAATCTCCAGGTGGCAGATCATGTGCTTGCTCTTTGTCTCTTGACTGTACTTCAGTTTCCACCTGATTAGACACAGAATTCACGATATCAGATAGCTTCCTGCAATACTCTAAAATTGCACTGTCATTAATGCTCAACAGTTTTCCTACTGGTATAAATGCCTGTCTCATGACTCTGCCCATAAGAATGTCATGTGGAGCTCAACCTGTCTTTTTATCTGGTGTACTTCTTAGAGTCACCAAAACAAGTGGAAGAGCATCTGTCCACTTTATACCTGTAGCTAGACACATATTAGCAATCCTGTTTTTAATAGTTCCGTTTATTTGCTCCACAACTCCAGATGCCTCTGGTCTGTATGCACAATGTAACTTCTGCTCAATGTGTAATGCTTCACAAACTAATTTCATCAGTTTTTTCTCAAAATGAACTCCTCTATCACTCTCCACAGTTACTGGGAAACCGTACCTTGGTATAATCTCCCTCAAAAGCAACTTTGCAACAGTAATCGCATCACGGTGACGTGTAGGAAATGCTTCAACCCATCTCGAAAACAAACAGACAAACACCAAAACATAGTGCAATTTGTTATGTTTCGGCATTTCAATGAAATCCATCTGTAATCTGGTGAATGGGCCACCCTCCCGTCCTATGGTTCCCGTTCCCATAACCGTCTTCCTGTTTGGGTTCATTTGCTGACAAATCAAACACCTTTGACAAAGGGATTCTGCAATTGTTCTGAACTTGGTATTAAACCAAGTTTCCCTGAAAAGCCTAATCATCGAATCTCTTCCAATATGTCCTGGGCCAGGATACATTCTGGCCATATCAGCAATCATGCAATTTGGCAAAACTATTCTGCCATCTTTTTAGTCAGTGACCCAGAACTGAGATCTTTACTGGTACTGGGGACATTATTTCACAAACGGATTCTCATTCCTAACATCTATGGCCCCAATGTGGATGACCCCACTTTCTTCCAGCAGGTATGGCACCGCATACAATCAATGAGAGACGCTGCGTTAATCTGGGGTGGCGATTTTAACACTGTAATGTCGCTTTAGGAGGAAAGAGTCAGCATTTCAAGCACACATCACCCACAGGCTGCCATGGTTTAGAAGGGACTGCTTGCTGACTATAACTTAGTTGATACCTGGCAGGTGTTTCATCCTAGAACTCGAGAGGGCACATGTATTACACTGCAGCACCAAGCTTGGTCACGGTTAGATTTCTGCCTCACATCTAAAGACCAGCACTCCTGGGTGATGCAGATGACCCACCATGGCCGTACCCTGTTGGACCACTCACCGGTCACACTGACTCTCCAGGTGCCCAAACCCTACATACAGCCATTTACATGGCGCCTACCGCCTAACGCTCTTCTTGACGCAGCTTTTCGGGAAGAGCTACATACTCAGATTACTGACTACTTTGAACATAACGTGGGCTCTGTAGGAGGCATTCAAGGTGGTCATCTGGGGGCACTGCATAGCGGGGCAGACCAGGGTACTCTGCGATGTTCACGGCAGCCTGAGCAAGCTTGATTCAAAGCTGTGCGCGCTGGAGGCACAGTATTTCACAACACCTTTAGCCACAACAATGGGGCAGATCCATAGTAAACTCATGAAATATCAAGGTGAGACAGATAGGGAGGTACGATTCCTACACAAACACGCAACAGCACGTATATATGGAGAGGGAGACAGGCCAGGCAAGACACTTGCAAATCTGCTGTGCCCACCCAGGGGCTCCACCTTCATCACAGTGCTTAATACCCCTGCTGATGGTGTGGTGCACTCACCACCGGATATTCTTTCCACTATGCGGAAACTCTATGCAACACTATATACCTCTCAAACAACTCCACCAGATTCGGTCCTTGAAGACTATTTTAATTCCATAAGCTTCTATGGTTTAGTAGAGTGCATCGTGAGTACCTCGACATACCATTCACTGTGGAGGATGTGCGACAGGTCATTGGAAGCATGTGCATGGATAAGGCACCGGGTGTGGATGGCCTCTCTGCAAAGTTCTACAAAGAATATTCGAAGTTACTGACCCCTTACCTCCTGGCGGTGTACCAGGAAGAACTGCAGGAGGAAATCCTTCTGGGCTCCATGCCCAAAGCTATTATAATCACTCTTTTAAAACCTGACAAGCACCCCCAACAATGTGACTCATATCGTCCACTCTCATTAATAAATCTAGATGCCAAGATATTCGCAAAACTTTTGGCCAATAGGCTTCAGCCCTTGTTACCATTGATAGTACGGCCGGATCAATCTGGTTTCATGCCAGGCAGATCAACCTTCCACAACCTAACAACGCTATTTGGGCTGCTGCACTACCTCACCCCACATGTATCCTCGATTGCAGCTCTTTCAGATGCCACTTAGGTGTTTGATTCTTTGGAATGGGGATTCCTGTTCCAACGTCTTAGTAGCTTACGCCTGATCCCACTTTTCATCTGGCAAATTCTACTTCTTCACATGTGACCCACTGCGCGGCTAAGGGTCAATTTATTGATTTCGGGGCCAATAGTCATCACATGGGGCACCAGAGAAGGTTGTCCCTTGTCGCCGTTATTACTGGTGATTGCTACATAACCATAGGCAGCTTGCCTGCAGCAGCACCACACAAACACAGGGATTGGGTTTACAACCAGGGCACTCACTGTGTCAATGTACGTGGAAGATATCACTCTGTACATGGTTAACCCCAAAGATATCTTGTAATCCATGACGTGTGAGGTAGTATGATATGGCAGACCCTCTGGAGTAAATATAAATTGGAGCAAGTATGTAATTCTCCCGCTTACACTGGGAACCCAAGCTTTTGCGACTGATTATCCGTTAGTCTGGGCGTCCGGCTTGATTCGATACCTGGGTATATGGTTTAGCAGTAATCTGCAGGACTTGTGGACAGAAAATTATGGTAGGGTAGTGGCCTGGATAAAAGAGAGGGTAAAAAGATGGAAAATACTTCCCCTTTCTCTGGCTGGCCGTATACTGATGGCCAAGATGATCATACTGCCAAAACTCTTTTATGTCTTCGTAAACATTCCTATGCCTCTCACAGTACAATTTTTTAATAGCCTCAGGTCACTTTTGATTGAACTGGTGTGTGCCTGTGGACAGCCCTGGATATCCTGGGAGGTATTGACACTTCCACAAGCGCAGGGTGGAATGGCGGCCCCGGACTTTGTTCTCTACGCGTATAGTGCACAGGCACAATTCTTGCACTTCTAGGTGCACCCCACACCTTTTCAGCCACACGTTGCAATTGAAATAGATAGAGGAGCACTTCTCCCAGTATCCACAGCACTGTTCCAGCCATATAAACGCCCCTGCAACGAAATCGATAAGGTGCAAGTTCTGAGATGGGCATGGGGAGGGTTTTTGAAAACAGGCACACTTAGACATACTGTATCTTCCATCCATGCCACTCCCAAACAATCCGCTAATCCCTCCGCTCCTGGAACCCAGAGCACAAAACTGCTCTTCCATGCATTACATAAATAAAGGTGGTGATCTGTACCCCGAAAACACTTTTCTCACACTACAACAAATGTGCGACCCCACACCACCCTCAGCGCTAGATATGCTAACATACCATCAGATCTGCGCATCCTGCAGGAGTAAATTCCCCACATTTCTAGAGCTACCGCCGACATTGCCGGCACTAGAAAATCTAAAGACGGAGGAATTAGGATGGAAACTCATATCTCTCATCTACAACATTACCCAGCAAACATTTCCGATCATTGTCCCGACCTCTGACAGGGCCTGGGAGGAAGATCTGGGGAAAGCCTTATGGAGAAGCAGTGGGATATGAGTTGTAGGCAGTTAGAGTAATTGTCACCCAATTACCGCCTCTGGCTTAGCCACTTTAAGTATCTCCACCACCTCTATTGCACACCCATACAATTACATAAGATGGGGCTGCTTGAAGATGACGGCTGATCAAGGTGTGGTGCCCCACAGTGTAGACTAATAGCAAACTTCTGGATAAACATACTGCAACACATAAAAGCTATCACTGGGCTGGACCTGCACGCTATTGGTGTCCTTATTGGGAATTCTGGAGACAGTGCCACCTAAATTATGCAACCTACCGGAAATGCCACTTTTAATGGCTAAACAACAGGTGGCTATACACTGTGGAGCGACCCTGCCTCCCAAGACAAAGGGATGGGTTGCTAGTGTGACATACTGTAGGGTACAGCTGACAACTTATTGGGAACTGTTGTCAACAAGATCTCGTCCTAGAGATGTATGGGAACCCTTTGTGAATTGGCTAAATTCTGCAGATGCAGAGGACTTGTGACATAACAACGATTGTAATGTATGTATATGGTGATGTCGTTCTCAGGATCATGATGCGTAATACTGCCCTGTAAATGTGCTTTGAGATACAATGCTCCCTTATGTAGTCGAAAACAGGTATTTCCTTCTACTCAATGTAATGTTATGGCGGGCGTTGATTGTTGGAAATATAATGGGATCTCGAAATGAATAGTAGACTTGATGATGAATATTGCACTGCACTTTATGTACACTTTACGTAAAATGTAAATACATTTTTTTTTAAAGTATCTTTATGTAACTCAACAGGACCAAAACAACAAAAATCCAACACACATGTAATACGAATATGACTTATCAAAGGTTTCAAGTAACTGGGTCCATAGAAAACTATGGTTGCGTGATTCTACACAAAGTACCTAGGGATGCGTTAAAATTCACAGGATCATACTGCTGCAGAGAGGAGAAGCATCAAGAAACAAAGAGATGTGTCAGTTTCATAGACCTTGGGGAGGCAATGTGACAGTTCTGCTGCATGCAGAAGTGATGCGTTGAATACGGTCTATAGGGAGAAGTGATGCATCAACTCCAAGACGGTTCTGGTCTGCGCATGATGCATCTGGAAAACTTGCTGCACAGGTGCCATGTGTGGAAATGCATTGGTGATTGATGCAGCGGCATCTAGCGGTGCTGCATTGGAAAAACAGCCGCAAAAAGAGCGATGTGTCGATTTCTTCAGTTCTTCTTTTCTTCGAGCTCCCAGCAGCAAGGACAACTTTTAGAGGCCCACAACTGGAATAGGCACCTCCAGGCAGGTCAGAACTCTCAGCAACAGAGTTCAGGGGAGCTAGGGTGAAGTATTTGTGTCCCTGAAACTTCAGAACGGGAGGTCAGCACACATAGGACCTTGGAGATCTTCTTCAAGCAGGTTCACAGCAAAGTCCAGTCTTTGTCCTTTCCTTGGCAGGAAGAGCAACTGCTGGCTAACCCCACACCACACTCAGCAAAGTGGCAGCACTTCTCATCACAGCTCTTCAGTTCTTCCCCTTAGCAAAGGTTCCCCTGGAGTCCAGAGGTAATCTACAATTCTGGGGTTTAAGGTCTGCTACTTATACACCATGTTGTCATTGTTCTATTTGGACAAAGGTCTCAGAACCCAGTTCAAACCAGTTCTATCCTCACTGGTGCAGTATGACCACAGGGGGTGGAGACAGCATTGTGCAAGGGAGACAGGTGCAGGGAAATCTCCTCTAATTACTCTATATGCAGCCAAGCCCCATTCAGCTCAGCTCTGAGTCTTCCACGAAGGGCCAGGCCAAGCACAACTTCCACCCCAGTGGCTGTCTACAGTGAATACACATCCCCAGACCTTGTCACTCCAAAACCAGACAGTCAATCTACAAACAGGCAGAGGCACAAAGAATGATTATACAAGAAAGTGCCTCCTTTCTAAGTGTGCCATTTTCCAACAAACAATGTAAAATCCATCTTTACTAAAAGATTAGTTATTAAATTCTAAGTTCGGAGAGCCTAAACTTTATAGCTCCATCTTGTCCCAGTGGGAAGTTATACTTGTAAGATGTTACAAAGTATGTCCCATTCTATCCTATGATACCATTAGCCTTTCAATCATTAAACACGAAATTGGCAGAATGTCACTATCAGGACATTACACACACACCAATACATGTCTTACCTTTCACATACACTGCACCCTTCCCATGGGGGTACCTTGGGACTACCAAGGGGGGCATTACATGTAGGAAAAGGGATGGTTAGGGCCTGGCAAGTGGGTGCACTTGCCAGATTGACATGACAGTTCACAACTGCGCACAGACACCGCAGTGGCAGGTCTAAGATACTTTTTCAGGGCTACTCATGTGGGAGGCACAATCAGTGCTGCAGCCCACTAGTAACATTTGATTTACAGGCCATGGCAAATTCAGTTTACTTTACTAAGGCTTAACAGCAAATCAAATATGCCAATCATGGATAACCAACTATGTTCACAATTTACATGGAGAGTATGTGCACTTTAGCACTGCTTAGCCTTGGTAAAGTGCCCAGAGTCCTACAGCCAACAACAACAGTTCAGGAAAAAATAAGGGGAGGAAGCAAAACCGTTGTGAACAACCCACAAAAAGGGCCAAGTACAACAATCACTCTATTTTTTGTATTGATGGTGGCACTATCTGAGGCTGTATTATAGACCTGAACACGGAGGCTCAAGCAGCTGTCAGAGGGAGCACTGACTGAACACTGTTTGAGGTGGAGAACAATTAGGACAACCTCCGAAAGTGAACCTTCAAAGGGGGGATCAGGGATCCTATTGACCCCGCCCAAACATCTCCCTAAAGGTGTGTGCAGGTATTTATTGCATGTCCTGGAGGTTGGAGCAGTCATTCATTGCACATGCCTGGAGGGGGATCACTACCTCCTTTTCAAATGTATGCCCTCATTGTCATCTGCACAAGTAGGCATTAACCAGTGGTTTCAAACAGTAGGTGTACATTCTGCTAATGAGTTGCCGCCAAAGCAAGCACGAGTTTGCAATTGAGCTGGGAACAGTACATTTACTGCAATAGTGTTTTGGTATATCCATTTGCATGTGCACTACAGTGAAGACCGGGACAGTGTAACACATTCACAATATAGCCCCTAGGAGCTGTCATGCGCAACAGCAGGGTGCTCTGGACCATAGTTATGTCACCATCACCACAAATAAACAGGATCACTCTTAGTTGTATTTCTTCTATTTTGGCAGTTCTGGCTGGGCACCTCTTATGTCTAGTGTTGTCCTGCGGAACTTCCCCTGCATGTCTGATTCAGTCAACTCCTCCTCATTGATATTTTTTTGTAATTGCCTTTACTAGTTGGCCCACTTATTTTTAGACTGATTATTTCCAAAGTGATTGCATAGAACAATTGCCAAAGCCAAGTGTATATTACTGCTGACAAAGAGTGGAACGTGTATCCGTGTTTGCAACTCGTGTGAGCTACCTTTATGGACTAGTTGAATCTGGACCTTTGTGGACTGGTTGAATCTGACATCTGATAAAAAATAATCTTTTCAGACACGCTGATCATCTTTCTCTCAACAACATATGAAAGAAACAGACTGTGTCCCTGCTGTGTTCCTTCAGAATGGGGAGTCGTTGTGAATCATTCTCCTTAAAAGGCAGATTGTAGTTATTTGTGTTCGTGACAACAAACTGTGATGTAGTGTCCTGCTCTTTGCTCTGTACCCTCTGGTTCATCATCATGGTTTTGCTCAGTGTGGATGTCTTGCTCTTTAGGCACGTAATATATGGTAGTGTCTTCAAGGGTTGTTGATTTTTTGATTTATTTAAAATAGGTTTGGCAGGCAACATTACAAGTCATTACTGCCTTAGATCTGTTGGGGTCTGGGCTTTCCTTCCTCTCTTCTCCTACTTGTTGCACTAAACGCTTCACTGGAGTCACGACATTAGCAATTTCATTTTTTACCATTAAGCACTTGTTCTCAGTTGATTTAACATCTGCATTAATTAGCATATTTACCAGCATCAATTTAGGTATTTTTAATAGAGTCTCAGTAAATGTGTAGCTGTGGACTTCACAAACATTTCAGTTGCATGTGTTACTGTTCTTCATTTGCAAACAATTTCTATGAAATGGGAATGATTTCCAAAGTAGAGGGGACTTTTTGCACAAACTACTGTTCGAGTAAGGATCGGAATTTCAAGATTTGCAGTGAAGACTGCATCCTAAAATGTTACCTAATGAATTTTGGCAAATGAAATTCGGAAAAATATACTGGGTAAAAAACATGTGGGTTATTCGGATACCTGAAGAATTCAGTTCGGGAAATACCAGTTTCACATGTAGTTTCTAATTTATCAGAGGAAAACTCAGAATGGAGAGTAGTTACAGTAGTAGGTAAATACCGCACGCACTGGAGTCAGTATTTACCAGGTGCAGTAACTATATCAGCGTTTTATTTATGAGAGGCTTAAGCTGGTGTTGTGCCACCTATTGTGATGCAACAGCAGCACAAGCAGTAAGTCATGTTTATAAAACTTCGCATTTGCAAAAATGCATTGTTTGTTAAGGGTTGTGTGGGGCAAAAGCTACGCTGAAAGCAGCTGTATCACGCAACATTTAAGATATTCAGGGGCATATTTATAAGAGGATTGCGTCAATGTTGCACCACATATTGTGACTCGATGGTGGCCCAAGCAGTAAGTCAGATTTATAAAACAACGCATTAGCAAAAATGTGTCGTAGTTGTTGGTCAAACGCTGTGTTGATAGCTCCTGCCGCACACAACATTTATGATAGGAAATGTAGGCGTTCTCCCGCAAAATCCAATGAAGTTGTAACACAGTGGTATTTACTGGTGTACCACTGTGTCACACATCTTTGGGTACTGCACCAACAAACTTGAAATACCCCATAATTGATGTGCATCAGTAAACCAGGCATAGGAAATTACACAATCGCTCTAGTACAAATTTCTAAATTTACCAGAACCCTTCAGCAAGTTCAACTATTCCATGGAGGTGGTCATACTGCAACTTTGAGTAGCTAGGAGACCACCACAACCATGTAGGCAGCGAAAGGAGGGAGTGCGTTTTTCGGCAACTCACATCCCTTATTGACCTCAGGAAGGAGGAGGTCATACATTTCTACAGACTCAAGAGGAGGTCCATCATGCTTTTTGAGGAGAAGATTGGGCCATGTCTATAGGCACTAACTGCAAAGCCAACTGACATCCCACCACATGAAAAACATATGGCTGTTCTCCACATGCTGGCATCTGGTTCCTTCCATGTCGCAACAGCCAAATTAGCAGGAATCTCACAGTGAGCATTTTCTGCCTTTCTCCCCTCTATTTTGGATGCCATAATTAAATTCACTCCCCAGTATTTTCTCTTCTGAAAAACCCCACAACAGAAAATGTCTACCAAACAAAGATTCTACACCATAGCTAGATTTCCTCATGTTCTTGGTGAAATTGATTACAGGCATGCACAATTGTCGCGCCCTGCTGTAACATCCCACCTGAACAGACATCGCAACCACACATATTCCATCAATGTCCAGGCTATAGTGGACCATCAGGAATGTTTATAAATATAATTGCTAAATATCCTGGGAGTGCACATGATACCTTCATCTTCCACCACAGTACCATCAATGAGCGGATTCTGAATGGCACGTTTGGGAATGGCCTACTCATTTGTAAGGAAACCACAAATATACCTAATACCAACTAAGAAGTTGTAAAGTATGACCTAATCGCCATCTTTGTGATTATGTTTGGATCTCGTTTCATATGTACATAGTCAGAATAACGTACTCCAACAAGTAGACAGTAATGTCCCATTGAGTCATTTCCTCACTAATCCTGCAATGGAAGTCGGAAAAAATCTGCTGCGAAAAGTATTGTGTCATCTCGCACTGTGTAAGCGGACAGAATTACATTTTCTGCACTGGTTAACAAATCAACACACAAATCAAGTGGTTGACAAGTAAAGTTAATATGAGTAGAAAGGGTACGAAGTAGCTCAGTGTGAGATGTGTGTATGTTCAGTGGTGTATCTAGTCTTGGTAATTAGTTAAAATTCCACTCTAATAACAGGTGTTGAACAAATCATGTGCTCCTAAGTAAATGTGTCAAATATGGCTGAATATTTGTGTGTTGACCAAAGTATCAGGATCACTAATGGAAGAAGTTGTAAAATTCATTTATGTCATGCACTGTAAGTATCGCTAAAAGCATGTATATATGTAAAATCTAGATACATATTTGATATCAAAAGTTCACAGTACATCCATTCCAACAGTCTAGGTCCAAACATATGCATAGATACCAATCCACATTGACATACTTAATCAATGTGATAGATGACCAGTTTTGTGGCTAAAATTGGCTATGTTTCCTGCATCTCAATCTATCAATGTAAAACTGACACAGTTAATTAATATGCTGTCAAACATGCCATACACCAATAAATAGTATAGAATGAAATTCAAGCATGCTAAGGGATCACAGTGTACTCAGGATCCTAAAATGATCACTCTCTTACCACATCAATGATGTCATAATCAAGGCATGTAAGTAAGGAATCACCTACAAAGCATCATCACATACATACATGTGAAATCTGAAAGTGTAGTGTATAGGTCTGTAGTATAATGTTACCTTTATTTACATTGGTTTGTCCCATGGGAACAAATTACATTGCCCTAGCTATATGTCAATTTAAGCACAGCATCTTGTCATTCAAAAAGCATTAGCTGTTGTTTGACGAAAACCTAAACTTTTATCTATGCCACATGTCAGAGAAATTCATTACATGTACTTAGCAAATAGCCATGCTAAATTAAGTAAACAAATTAAAGCTGATGCTAATGTCATGTAAGCATGGAAGGACATCATATGTGACAAAAGGACAAATGCATATGTGAGTGTCTAACATGTTGCACTGTCACAACGTATATATGGCTGAAAATATGTAAGAGATTCGGATCTTAAGTTTGTAACTGTGCACACATAGTGAGTGCAAATAACATAGAGATGTTAAGAATATTCCAAGGTACTTATCATAGTAAAACACTACCTAAACATGACAGTCAGCATGTAGGCTCTGGAACTCCCTCTCTTTCCACATCCGCCGCCTTGACAACTTGTCTGCTTTTCGCAAAGTAATAAAAACTCACCTCTTCCCCTCTCGGTAAGCCTCTCCTTTCCTTTCCCCTTAGTAGGTTGTGCTATTGTTCTTAGCGCCGGGACGCCCCGTTGCTGGGGCAGCTGTCGCTCTCAACAAACATATATATATATATAGAAACATATAACATAGAGGTGTCCTCTGTCTCAAGTCATGGACGATATGTGCAATGACACATATAACTTGAAGATACATGTGTAAAGCAATGGTCAACACTATCTAACACATATCAGTTAAAAGTTATAGAAATGTGTACGAGTTTGCCAGCATACATAACACATTAGGTCAGTTATGTTTAAGTAACAGTGTACAGGTGACAAAGGATATAGGTTGCAGCCATGGGTCATGCCCCCATTCAACAATCCCCTAATTAGGGCTGAAAACAATTTAATACTGCACTGACAAAGACAAGGAATGGTGTCAAAATAAACTTTGGTAACCTAAAGTCAAGGTTCCACTGCCTGGACATGTCAGGTAGATGACTATTGTACTCAACCCTTATGGTATGTAAAATCATCTTTGTATGTGCAATATTGCACAATATCCCCCTTAAAGCAAATGTGCTGTGGGACTATGAACCACAAAATCCTGAGGAACTGGAAGAGCATGTAGACAAAGATGGAGATATCCAGCACACAATGGCAGGTCTGCGGAGCTGGGACCAAATTGCGACTAAATCTTTTGCTTAATCAATAGCACTTGATGGTAATAGTGACAGAAAATATGTCAGCATATCAACCAATAAATTCTTTTTAGGATGTCATACTTTGTGCTGTGTATGTGTGAATGTTGATGGAGCGAGATAGAAAACAAAATTTTGTTTAAACTCGCAAAGTCACATTTCCATAACATGAATAAAATTATTAATGATTTGTGATATGTTGTGCTAATACAACCTAGATTAAACTTTACACGTGGGGGGACTAACATGTGTGCTCATAAACGTGCATAAATGTTGCATCTTTTTGTTCGTGCAAAATAATAAAATAATTTATTGTTTTCGTTTTTGTCATTACTAACTGCTGCATATTTAAAATAAGCATGTGCTTGTTTTGCTTATTCTTGTCTGTATGATGTCATTTCTACTATTCTAGGTGCATATGGGTCTCATAGAAAAACGGAGACTGGTAAATATAAACGCTGCTTTATTTGTTTGCAAAGGCTAGGTAACATTTTGATTAATCGGGTGGGTTAATTATTTAGTAAACCATGGGGTGGATACAGAATATACTTTATTTCTTACATTAATACTTTTCTTGTGTTTGTTTTATACTAGAAATCATAAGTTGCCTGCTTTTGAGGCCTAATTATTTGAGCCGCACAAAAAGAGCTAATTCATATTTCTGCAGAAAGTCACGAGACGCCCATTCTGAATTAAAACGTTTATTGAAGCTGCATTCACAAAGCAAAAACTGATGAGCTGACATCATTCTGTCGGACATGGCCAAGGTCGAAAGTGAACTTTTTGTCAGTCCTTAACTTGGCATCCGCGGAAGTTGCTCTGAAAAGCTATGGAAGCTGCGAGGATGATCTGTTACAAAGTTGCAATAGCAGGAAGCCTCTGGCTTCACGTGGAAGAGACAATGGTCTTTGTAAGACATGATTTTGTGGAACTTTTTAAGAATCGGGTGACATGTCACTTGTCACTTTCAGCCAATGGGACGTCGAGTATTTCTGAAAACTTTCCTTTGCTAGTTTAGTTAGCGTAGAAAGGTATAAAAAGTCATGCCCTTAGGGTTGGGCTGGCTGCTGCTTTCTGACTTTCCGATGAGGGTGATGTGCTGCTGGACTTTGCGTGGAGCACGTAAGAATCCTCAAAGAACTTTACTTTAATTTCTGTCTATTTAGCTCAGTTAGGGAAATAGGTTTTAGAAATGCAAAACTTTATATAATTTCTTTAAATTTGATTAAATTGCTTAAATTGTATTTTTCCATATTTCTTACTATCATGCTTGCTTTATTGCAAATAAAATTTCATTTATAAAACTTACAACTTATATACCATAATTTAGAAAATAAAATCTTACTTTTGACAAACAAGCTGGTCTTGGTTATTTAGAAGTATAGGTTACCTTTAAGCTAGATCACGTCGCCTATGGTGGTCGTTTAAATGGTTGGGTTTTATTCTAATGACAATATTCTTTCTGCAAATGTATAAATATGTTTATAGTTTGTAAATAATGTGTATATAGATTTATTTGACCACCTGATTCAGTAGGCCCAAAAATATATCAGGTTCATAAATGGGTCCATGTATAGTTTAGAATTTTGTTTATAGGTTATGAAATTGGGTAGCGTAGTTTATGATATATTTTCTATAGCCCGCTGGATCAATTATCTGGTAGCAGAAATTGATGGTTGCTAAGGGGTAACCAAGGTAACATGTTGGTTGCTAAGGATTACGTCATGGTATACAAATAGGATTAATGTTTTAACACTTGTTAAGTTCGTTTTTCGTGCCTATCTGTAAGCTATACCGGTATAGATTGTGTGGCGAGAAATTAGTCACGCAAGCCATCTGTTCGTTTGTAGTGATATCGCCGAGTATCACAAGAGGTATCGCCGTGTACCATAGTGTTGTCGCCGAGCAGCACAGTTTTAGGGCTAGGTCTGAATCTTGTATAGTGAGGAATTTCTAAGAAATCAAAGCAGCATGAGAATAGGGACAAAGCGCCTTCCATAAAACTCACTGTGATGAGAGTATTAGTTATATCCGAGCTTGAGTGAAGGGTAAAATTTAACGTCGGTGCATGATTATCTATAAACAGGTTAGAGTCCTGTACGGGTACATGTTTCATATCTATAAACAGGTGAGAGCCCTGTACGGATAACGTCGTTATTTTGCTAACGGTGCATGATTTCTATAAACAGGTGAGAGTCCTGTACGGATTTCGTGTGTGTTTGAAATTAGGGAATTTTCCGTGTAAAAGTGCGAGTTTGAATTGTATTTTATGTTCAAGTGGAACTCTTAGAACTTTCACTTCGCGGTGGGTTCAGAGCAAAGCGAGTTCATAATTATACGTGTTAGAAGGGTGGGGTAAGGTTACTCTACTGACAATTGAATATTATCCTTAGTGTGAATAGCGCCGTCTATTCCGAAGTGTGGATACTTGAATGTATGTAAACTATCCTAATTAGCGAAACGAACAGATGTTGTCTTTATAAGTCATTGTTAAGAATTAATTCGCACTGAAAAGTGTTCTTAAAATGGCGCTGTGAAAAGATTTTGTGAAGGAGGGGTAAGCGCCAGGAGTGAGAAGCGAAAAACCGCAGCTGCTGTGTACGTCACAGAGCCGCGCTGGGATTGGGTGACCTACGTCACAAACTGTATTCTGATTGGCTCCTGAGTCTCTGACGGCCAGTGAGCTGATTGGTAGTTCAGAAAAACTCTAAATTTATTGGTCGAACTGAAAAGTGACTCAGCTCAACCGCCATTGGCTTGTTGGTGTGTTTCGCGCACGGATTGGTTGTTTTGCGGAACATCCCGGAAAATTTTTACGAACGATTTTGTGAATTAAATTTAACTTTTAAAAATGAGTTATCATTTTAAACATGTTGAGAAAAAGACAACATTATTTCAGAAATTTAAGAATTTATTTTCACCTGACAAGAAAATCGAAACGCGAGGTGGTAAACTACTTCATAAGTATAAAACACCTGCAGCATACATGGAAGGTGAATATGGATATCATACTGTCTTATGGTTCGACAGTTGGAAACGTTATACCAAAAACGATGGTGTTTTGACTTGGCCTGATGATGGTTCATTTAATGTAAGAGTTTTAAGAAACTTACGAGAGAAAATGAATGCTCTTGTTCCAAAACCGAGACCAACTCAATTTGAAGCTTTAGTTGAGTGGGAAGATGAGATGTATCAGTTACAAAGAGAAGCTAGTGGAATTAAAAGACCTTCTAAAAATCCATCATGGAAAAGAGAAACTCATGAAGATAGATTACGAATGTGGAGACAGGGAAACATGAGTGAAGGATTGTATTTAATTCATGAAATGGTAATGGGTTCTCCTACAGGAAAATCTATGGAAAGTGAATCTGAGGATGCAATTATGGAAGAAATATATACAACTGCTAAAAATAAACAGCCTAATCAGCCTTTGAGACCTTCTAGATCATGGTCTACTCCGGTGGTTTCTACTGAAACTTCACCGAGTGCACCTCCAATTAGTGAAGCTCCTAAACTTTATCCAAATAATTGTGAAATCACTGAAACTCCTAGAAGACCAGAATTTGAGAATGCTCGAAATGAGGGTAGACATTTTTCAATGACTCCAAGAGCAAGGGAACCTCCAAAAGAATATACAAGAGAGACAAGAAATGTTGAGGATGACGATTATAATGAATACTTAAGGTCTAAAGAAGAATTAATTAAAAGAATGACAAAAGGCATGGAAGCTGTTACAGTTCCAGTAACAATAGGTCCTGTTCAGCCTGTATTTGAACAAAGAAATACAAACAAAACTGGATTAACTATTCCTTTAAATACAGAAATTCAAAAGCCTGCTGAAAAATTTTATTCAGATTTGACAGAATTAAACACTTCTAGATCGAGAATGCCTGATTTAACTTTCAATGAGGATTTATCTCCAAAAACACCAATGGGTGCTATGTCAGATGTAGGAAGTCCTGAAGTCAGGGTAACTACACCAAAGCTTGATGTGGCCAAATTAAAAGCAAATATAGAAGAATTAATAATTGGAACAATTGGCCCAGATAGTTTAAATTACTATCGGGATGATGAACTACTATTCATTTGCAAAAGTATTCAGTGGAAAACGAAAAATAAATATGATCAATTAGAGGATCTAGCTGCAGAACTTGAAATCGATGTGAGTAAACAAAAGAATTTTGCAAAACATTACAGATTAGATTTCTCAGAAAGCGACATTGAGAGTTTGAACTCAATGGGAAGAATAGTTCACATTAAAGATTTAATTGTCTATATCAAAAAGCTAGGAGAACTGAACAAATGGAGAGTTAAATGGACCAAAAGAAAGGAAGATGAAAGATTAGAAAGAATGTCAAAACAATTTCCAATGAGAGAAGTTGCAGGTGGAGGATATGTTCATGTCCCATGGTCGAGACAGGACATTCTGTTATTCACAAATGACTTTCCAAAATTAAGAGAGAAACCTGTTGAGTGGTACAGGCAAGTCGATAGATTTATCAAAGTATCAAAAGTTCTGTGGATTGATTTGGATGGATTTTTTGACATTGTTGTTCCATCTGATCTTTGGACAGAATGTAAAATATCTATTAGTTGGCCAAAAACAGAACCTGAGCGAATTAAAGAAACAGGTGCCCCAAATCCACTTGTAATGGATTTTTATGAGAAAGTAATTGTTTGGATGAAAAACAAAATTCCACCCAAAGAAGTTGATTGGGTTAAAATAGAAAGAACAGAGCAGGAAACAAAAGAATCAGTTCATTCTTTTTATGAAAGGCTACTGTTAATCTTTAAACAATACAGTGGTTATGAAAAATTAGATGAGAAAGACATGAGTCATTTTATCTATAGATTTGTTTATGGACTAAAACCTGAAATTGGAGAAATGATCAGAACTAGTATTGTCGGATGGCAAGCACTATCTATAGATGATATTCTGAGAAAAGCAAAATATTGTAGCGATGAATTAGAAGTAAAACAGAAGAAGCTAAAGGAGAAAGCCATGTGGGCACAGGTAAAGGTAGCTGAGCAACAGATTGCCAGCATGGGAAATAAGAACACTAATTTTGTTCAAACTGGAAATACGAACCAGATACAAGGAAAGTTTAAAGGTAATAATTTCCAAAAGAAATTTAGCCCAAAAATAGAAGAGCTGAAACAAAGATTACCTTGTTTTAATTGTGGCGAAATTGGACATTGGAGGGACGAGTGTCCTCATCCTCCTAGAAACTTAAAGAATCCCTTATTGAATCCACAGATGCAGAATGGTGTTAACGTGCAGCAACAGCTACAGATGCAACAGGGGTTAAATGAATTTAATATTCAGCGACAATTACAACAACAGCAACAACAACAGGTGAATAATCGTCAGGACCAGTTGCCACAACCACCTTTTCCGAATTGTGGGGGAGTTCAAAAATATAATCCAAACGTGGGATTTCAGGGATGTGAACAGGTAATAAAACCACAAAAACAGCAAAAGCAGCAAAGGGTTCAAATGCAAAATGCTTCACAACAATTTTTATTAACAGAAAGCCAAGACAGTGATTCTGATGATTATTGCTGACGGTGCCCGAGAGAGGAGGAAGAGTGTGTTGTTGGAGCCACTCTTGAGGTTGACCAGTCTGGTCCTTATGTAAACGGGAAAGTTAATGATGTAGACATCACTTTTCTAGTGGACACTGGTGCTACTCGTTCTACTGTTAGATCAGTGGAAATTGAAAACCTACCTCTCTCTGGGGATACCATCCAAGTTGTCGGAGTAAGTAATCAGCAAATTAAAACAGACTTAACTGATCCAGTACCAGTTGAAATTGGAAATTACAGAGACAAACACAGATTTGTGGTTTGTAATAGTAGTCCAGTAAATCTATTAGGTAGGGACGTCCTATGTAAAATGAATTGCAGAATATATTGTTCTCCTGAAGGAGTTGAATTACAAACAATGGAGGAAGATGGTTTGTACAGAATGACAATGATGATGATGGAAGCAGAAGAAACAAAATTGTTTCCTGCATTTGAAGAAAAAGATTTACCTGAAGAGCTAAAAGAAACAGTGAAATCTGAAATATGGGATTTTACTGGGAATGAGATGGGTCTGATGAAAAACGTAGATCCTGTTAAAATTGCATTGAAGCAGGGAATAGAATTTCCATACACTCCACAATATAAAATGAAAACTGAGACAATTGAAGGTATTACACCTGTAATTAAAAAATTAATCAAGCAAGGTGTATTGAAAGAAATGAAGAGTAGCTCTTGTAATTCACCAATTATGGGAGTTAAAAAGGCTAACGGAACATTTAGGATCGTACAAGATCTGAGAAAGGTTAATCAAATTGTTATTCCATGTTGTCCTGTGGTTCCAAATCCAGCAGTAATTCTATTTCAGATTCCATATGATGCTGAATGGTACACAGTCATTGACCTTTGCAATGCATTCTTTACTGTTCCTCTACACCCAGACAGTTATGAAATCTTTGCTTTCAGATTCCAAGGTAAGACCCTTGGATGGACAAGAATCCCTCAGGGCTATACAGAAAGTCCTTCAATCTTTAACGAACTGTTAAAAAGATCATTAGAAGATTTAGACTTACCAGGTAGGTCTACGTTGGTGCAGTATATTGATGATTTGTTAATTGCTGCAAAGACAAGAGAAAATTGTGTAACAGACACAATAATTCTGTTAAATCGCCTTGCAAAAGAAGGACATAAAGTGTCCCCAGCAAAACTACAGTTTTGCAAACAGGAAGTAAAATATCTTGGTCACAGAATTGCAAAAGGAAAAAGACAAGTAACAATAGAGAGAATAAAAATGATTCAAGCAATGTTACCGCCAAGAACACAAAGACAGGTCAGAATGTTCCTGGGAATGGTAGGTTACTGTCGACAATGGATAAGTGGATTTTCAGTAATTGCGAAACCACTACAAAGACTGACCAAATCAGATGTAAAAGATCCAATTATTCTCAATGATGTTGAAATGGAATCTTTTGAGAACTTGAAAAAGAGCTTATGCCAAGCTCCTGCTTTGGGTATGCCAAATTATGAGAAAGATTTTGAACTGTATTGCAGTGAGAGAGAAGGATGTGCATTATCTGTGTTAATTCAGAGACATGGGAACCTAAAGAAACCTATTGCATATTTCTCTGCAGTTCTTGATCCAATTGCAAAAGCATTACCAGGTTGTTTAAAAGCAGTTGCAGCTACAAGTATCAGTCTTGAACAAAGTGAAGGAATCATTATGGGATTTCCTGTGAAAGTTTTTGTGCCTCATTCAGTTGAAATATTACTGACAAGAGGTAAGACTCAACATTTAACAAGTAGCAGATTGACAAAGTATGAGAAAATCATATTGGGAGCAGATAATGTTTCAATTTCAAGATGTTTGAATCTGAATCCTTCTACATTACTGCCTGATTCTGAAATTGTTGATGACATCGAGACAGAACATGAATGTTTAGATGTCATGGAATTCTGCACAAAACCAAGAAAAGACATCAAAGACAGACCTTTGCCTGAATCGGATTTTGTCTACTTTGTAGATGGCTCATGCTTAAGATCCGAAGGTGGTGTCTTGAAAGCTTCATACTCAGTTTGTACAGTCGAAGATGTTGAAGAGGCATCATGTCTTGAAGGAGTTCGTTCAGCACAAGTGGCTGAATTGATTGCTTTAATTCGTGCATGTGAAATATCAAAAGATATAAGAGTTACCATCATTACTGATAGTCAGTATGGGTACGGAGTTGTGCATGATTATGGACAACTCTGGTCACAGAGAGGATACATGACATCAACAGGGTCACCAATTAAAAATGCAGTTTTCATTAGAAGATTAATTGAAGCAATACAATTGCCAAAAGAAATTGCCATAGTCAAGTGTGCAGCACACACTAGAGGGACTGATTATATTTCCAAAGGAAATGCCTTCGCAGATGAAACAGCAAAGTACTGCGCAAGGAAAAATTATTCTTACAATCGGAATAGAAGTACAGAAACTGATTCAAATTCATTAATGCTAACAACTATTGTAGAAACATGGAATGAGATTAGAGATTTACAAAACGAAGCAGATGATGAAGAAAAAGACCAGTGGTTAAGATCAGATTGTAGACAACGTGATGAAGATGGAGTGTGGGTTTACAAAGATGGGAGAGTAGTTTTACCAAATTGCATGATTTCTGACATGGCCAGATTATATCATGGTCCTGCACATTTAGGAAGAGATTCTATGGTCAGACTGTTTAAAGAAACATGGTTCAATACCAAGTTTAGAACCATTGCAGAATCTTTTTGTCAAAGGTGTTTGTCATGCCAACAAATGAATCCTAACAGAAAATCAGTGGTGGGGACAGGAATAATTGGTCGAGAGGGTGGTCCCTTTACCAGGTTACAAATAGATTTCATTGAAATGCCCTTACACAACTGTTTGAAATATGTACTTGTAATTGTATGCTTGTTCTCAAGGTGGGTAGAGGCTTTTCCTACAAGACATTGTGATTCAATTACAGTAGCAAAACTAATGCTCAGAGAAATCATCCCAAGGTACGGTTTTCCAGTCACTATTGAGAGTGATGGAGGAAGTCATTTTGATAACAAACTGTTGAAATTAATTTGCGAAGCTATGAGTATTGAGCAAAAAATACACTGTGCATACAGACCAGAGGCATCAGGTGTAGTTGAACAAATAAATGGAACTATCAAAAACAGAATTGGGAAAATGTGTCTAGAGACAGGAGTGAAGTGGACTGATGCTCTTCCACTTGTTTTGATGTCAATAAGAAGTACACCAGATAAAAAGACAGGTTTGAGTCCTCATGAAATTTTGATGGGAAGAGTTATGAGGCAAGCTTTTGTACCTGTAGGTAAACTGTTGAGCATAAATGACAGTGCAATTTTGGATTACTGTAAAAGGTTATCTGATATGGTAACTTCTGTATCTAATCAGGTGGGAACTGAAGCACAATCAAATGACAAAGTTTTGACACATGATCTGAGACCTGGAGACTGGGTCAGAACGAAAGTACATCGGAGGAGGAATTGTCTATCTCCTAGATGGCAGAAACCTAGGCAGGTAATCTTGATCACTACTAATGCTGTAAAGTGCAGAGGATTGAAGCGTTGGATTCATCCAAGTCATACTATTCCAATACCAACTCCTGAGAATTCTGATGTTGAAAGTGATACCACAGATGACTCTGATTCTGAAGCAGAAGACAGAACAGAAGGTGAAGTAATTCCAGATTCTGAAGATCGACAAGAAAGTCGACATCTGGAAACTGTGCCGGTGAATGGAAATCTGGCAAGAAAAGACTTAGAAATAATTGAAATAGATTCTGAAGGTGAAGAGAATTTGTTAAAAGGAAAGATAACTGAGGATTCGGTTGTCTATATTGAAGACAAAGAAGCTGAACCAAAAGAAGTTTCAGACCAGGAGAGTATCGAAAGGCAGAGAACAAGCTCTGAAGTAAGGAACAAAAATCCGAAATCTGGGAAGCTAAAGGTAATTGAGGAAGAGGAGGAGAACGAATTACCGAGTACCAGTGATGGAAGACAAAGTGAAGTTCCTGAAGGAGTGAAATTGTCATATAGAGAAGTTCCTGAGTCAATTGAAATTTCAGACTACGAAACTGAGGAAAGTGACGTGGAAGGTGAAAGTGAAAACAGAAAGAAAAGGACTTGGAAATCAGAATCGAATAATTCTGAACCAAAGAAAAAGTATGTGAGAAAAGCAGACTTCTGGCCTGGTGGAAGGTTGAGAGTGAGATTAATCAAAAAGCCAATAGAACAAGTTGAAGAAATAAGTAGTCAAAAGAGTCCTGGAACAGAAGTTGGAGTTGGGAGGAAAATAGAAGTGATATCAAGAAAAGGGAAGAGAATAATTAGACCAAACCAGAAATACAAGTCTCCTGAGTGGACTTACTTAGTAATTCCACCTGTTATAGACATATATGATAGTAGTGAAGAAGAAAACGAAATCCAAGAAATTAGTGACAATGATTGAAGTACAAATTTATTAAATTGGCATAAGGCTGAAGAAATCCTGTTAGTTGACACAAGGTCGAAGAAAAACTGTCTAGTAGAAGAAAAACTTATGTATGACATAAGGTCGAAGAAATCTTGTTTAGGGTTATAAAAAGAAAAATATTTTAAAAGGGGGGTGTATATAAATTTTATATAAATTTTAAAATTTATTTTTATTTTTAATTTTATTTTTGAGGCTAAAACTAACCTAAAAATGCCTTACATTAAGGAGAGCACTTCAAAATGCTCTGTTTTTAAAAGATGCTGTAAGATGACTCTGGTGTGTCTGCTCATTTTAGTTCTGCTCTGGTTGATACTAGCTGTGATTATACCTTTAGAAATGAATAGAGAATTACACAAAGTTAACTTAACAAGCAAAGCTCTAGTTAGCCAAACTAAACATAGTGCATCTGCTAAAGTAATTGATCATCAACCTAACATTCATCAAGATAAATCAATAGGTGATTTTTCAAGCAATACATTCACAAAGCTTTTGAGTGAATATGTAAAGGTAATGGATGCAAAGGATTGTTATGTGTGCGTTAAGTTACCCGCTTCTGTTTCTGAGGGAGTAACATATAATATGCTTCCTCTCACTTATGCTGTTACATGTAGTGTATTAACTAGTTTATTTTATCAAACTGGTCGTTTAGAATATTACTATTCAAATTATGATGAGATTTTTGCTAATATCAAGATTGATAATGCTTTAAATAAGCATAAGAAAGCTAAACAATTGAGAGAATATTTCCTTGTTACTAATGAACTCACTTATGAGTATGCTTACAAGAATAATCTAACATGTAAATTAAGTGCTGAAGGGAAGAAATTTCTGAATATGGTTGAGGAGAGAAGAGCAATTTATAAGAGAAATGAATTAGTCAAGCAGACTAAGTCATCATTCTGGCAAAAAGAGGATGAGAAACTAAATGGTAAAATGCTTGAAAATATTGCAATTCACATAGACAAACCTGTTAGTGGAAAGCTTTGCATTAGAAGAGATAACACACTTTTTGATAATTATTTTGTAGGTGCAAGCAACTGTGAAGATACTTATCAGATTATGGGAGGTTGGGGATTTAAAGGTGGAAAAGATCCTATCTTTCCTGGAATTTATTTTGTCTGTGGTGACAAAGCCTACTACAACCTTCCAGACCATTGGTATGGAACTTGTTATGTGGGAATTGTTTTTCCTAAAGTGTTTCATGTTGACAGAGATTCAGAAGGATTATTTAAAATCCATAATTATGTAAATAGAGCTAAAAGAGAAACTTTTACTGAAGTTCTGGGAGATATTTTTCAAGCTGTAATACCTTTTGTTGGTATAACCCTAAATGCAGGGAGAATCAGAAAATTGTCCACTATAGTTGATAGATTATCAACTGACACTGCTGATGGATTTCAATTAGTGAATGTTGAAGTTATTGCAATTAGATCCATGGTAATTCAAGACCGTCTTGCTTTAGACATACTCTTAGCAAAAGAGGGAGGAGTCTGTGGCATTTTACATGTCCAACATTGCTGTACATATATACCGGATGAAAGTAAAAATATTGAAATGTATATTAAGAATATTACACAAATGCATTCTGAAATAATTCCTTTAGAAGAAGAAGATTTTACTGGGAAACTTTCAAATAGGTTTCAAGCAATTAAAAACTGGTTTCATAATATCGGAAGTTCAATTCTTGGCAAGATTCTGGCACCTTTGATTATAATTATATTCATTTTTATTTTGACTAAAGTAGGTTGTTTGTTGCATAAAAGAAAGAAGCATTTGAGAGAAAAGAAGAGGATTTATAAACTCAGAAAAGAAGAGGAAAGGGAGATTGAGTTGCAGGAGTTACATAGAGAGCGTCATGTTAATTGCAAGGATTATGCTGAAACAGACTTTTAGGTTTACTAATACAATGAATTTGAATCGATTTCTTATAAATTAAATTTACCAAATTTTTGAGTGCTGGTGTGGTGATTTGTTAATCACCAGATGAGGGAGTTGATGGAGCGAGATAGAAAACAAAATTTTGTTTAAACTCGCAAAGTCACATTTCCATAACATGAATAAAATTATTAATGATTTGTGATATGTTGTGCTAATACAACCTAGATTAAACTTTACACGTGGGGGGACTAACATGTGTGCTCATAAACGTGCATAAATGTTGCATCTTTTTGTTCGTGCAAAATAATAAAATAATTTATTGTTTTCGTTTTTGTCATTACTAACTGCTGCATATTTAAAATAAGCATGTGCTTGTTTTGCTTATTCTTGTCTGTATGATGTCATTTCTACTATTCTAGGTGCATATGGGTCTCATAGAAAAACGGAGACTGGTAAATATAAACGCTGCTTTATTTGTTTGCAAAGGCTAGGTAACATTTTGATTAATCGGGTGGGTTAATTATTTAGTAAACCATGGGGTGGATACAGAATATACTTTATTTCTTACATTAATACTTTTCTTGTGTTTGTTTTATACTAGAAATCATAAGTTGCCTGCTTTTGAGGCCTAATTATTTGAGCCGCACAAAAAGAGCTAATTCATATTTCTGCAGAAAGTCACGAGACGCCCATTCTGAATTAAAACGTTTATTGAAGCTGCATTCACAAAGCAAAAACTGATGAGCTGACATCATTCTGTCGGACATGGCCAAGGTCGAAAGTGAACTTTTTGTCAGTCCTTAACTTGGCATCCGCGGAAGTTGCTCTGAAAAGCTATGGAAGCTGCGAGGATGATCTGTTACAAAGTTGCAATAGCAGGAAGCCTCTGGCTTCACGTGGAAGAGACAATGGTCTTTGTAAGACATGATTTTGTGGAACTTTTTAAGAATCGGGTGACATGTCACTTGTCACTTTCAGCCAATGGGACGTCGAGTATTTCTGAAAACTTTCCTTTGCTAGTTTAGTTAGCGTAGAAAGGTATAAAAAGTCATGCCCTTAGGGTTGGGCTGGCTGCTGCTTTCTGACTTTCCGATGAGGGTGATGTGCTGCTGGACTTTGCGTGGAGCACGTAAGAATCCTCAAAGAACTTTACTTTAATTTCTGTCTATTTAGCTCAGTTAGGGAAATAGGTTTTAGAAATGCAAAACTTTATATAATTTCTTTAAATTTGATTAAATTGCTTAAATTGTATTTTTCCATATTTCTTACTATCATGCTTGCTTTATTGCAAATAAAATTTCATTTATAAAACTTACAACTTATATACCATAATTTAGAAAATAAAATCTTACTTTTGACAAACAAGCTGGTCTTGGTTATTTAGAAGTATAGGTTACCTTTAAGCTAGATCACGTCGCCTATGGTGGTCGTTTAAATGGTTGGGTTTTATTCTAATGACAATATTCTTTCTGCAAATGTATAAATATGTTTATAGTTTGTAAATAATGTGTATATAGATTTATTTGACCACCTGATTCAGTAGGCCCAAAAATATATCAGGTTCATAAATGGGTCCATGTATAGTTTAGAATTTTGTTTATAGGTTATGAAATTGGGTAGCGTAGTTTATGATATATTTTCTATAGCCCGCTGGATCAATGTCAATGTAAGTAAATAAGTAAGTAAGTAGTATTCTTTCTTCAGTTAAAAAGAGAACCATAAAATATGCAAAATCATACAATTTATACGTATCAAATGTCAAACAATTATGCATAAGGTCCCGGACCCACATGTGTCAAGAATGTATGCATCCTTTCAATAAATAATGTTCACTATAAAATCTGTAATGAAATCCCTCAAAACTATAAAACATTTTGGGTCCAGCCAATGGCGTAATAAAAATATGTTCTAGCATTTATAAATATGTGAATACAAAGCATGGTTTAATAAGGTGCATGTGCAATAGTGATACCTCGTGGGCTTACCAGGGTTGGTGGGATTGTAAAATAGAACAAGTACCATTCATATAAAATATATTGTGCTAAAGAATCCCCTCTCGTGAACTTGGTTAAAAAAAGACACTGCATTGAGCCTGAACTCTACCAATCTCTCTGTTTCTTGATTGTAGTGCTAATATTGGACCTGTATGACTATTGTTTGCAGAACAATGTGTGCAAATCGAACTGTGTGCTTCTTGAATGACAAGCGGGAATATAAATGAGGTCATACATATACCCCTGAGTGCAGAAATGGCTGCCCCGCTACATTACATGGAGGACTTTAGATTCCTTTGTATGTAAGGCAGGGCTGTCTGGTAAAAATATGAGTTTTTTGGAAATTACACCAGATGGAGTTTGACAGTCCAGCAAAGCATCAAGCTGGGTGGGACATACATTGAAGTATGGGGGAGCTAGCCTATCTCTGTGCTTCCCTAAGTTGGTTTTGCATCCGTGATACATCACAAGGAAGGTGTCTTGACACATCACAGCAAGAGAGAGCTGGAGCTTATTAGGGAATCAAAAAGAGTGGGTAGTAGGGCCTAGGATCAACCTTTACATGCACATATGACTGTGGGGAACATCCGAGGACGTATCCTGGGAACACACATGAAATTTGATGTGTGAGCATTCAGATCTTGATTCATGCCTTGCTGTTCTGCCATGATGCCTGCTGTTCCCCTGGCTGGGTGATAAGGACTTCTACTGTAGATCCTGTGCATTGTCCCTGTTGCACGGGTCTAAACCCACGCATCGTCCCTGTTGCACTGGTCTGAACCAGTGCATCGCACCAGTTACGAGTGTTGGTACCAGCACATCACCTCCATTGAGTGGAATTTACTGTAGCTTCAGAATGCTACTCTGCAGTGCATCCATTGCAATGTCCATTTGCGTAGCAATGCATCAGAAAACAAGACACAAATGTCAAAAATGTGCTGGGAGACACAAATTAAATAATGTAATGGGTGTGAAAGGCTGCATACTGGGAAGCGTTAAAGTTAGTTGAACTTTCTCCTACAGTCTGTTCGTTGGAGCTTGTTGTTGTTGGAGTTTGAAAAGCGTCTGGTGGATTTTTGCAGTTTTTTTATCTAGCGGGTGTCTTGTCTGTCACTGTCTTGTGTTATTGTGTACCATTTGTCTTTGTTTTGTCGCATGTCTATACATTTAGGAGGCTTGTATATTAGTTCATGTATTAGGTTATTGGGTGTTCTTTTGGTGTTTAGTCCGTTAGGGAGGGATAGCGTCATGTCCGGGAAGGGTAGGAGAAATAAATAAACTGAGGGAGAGGTCAGGGGCCTAATCTGGTTAATTATGCAGTACCTACCCCGCATTGACAACTCCGGGGGTATTGTCAACCAAGGCTGCCCCTAAAAGGACAGGAAAGATTGCTGGGAGAGGGTGCATTGGCATATGTGTCAGGTGTTTGCACCGTCTCCCAGCTCAAACATTGGTGGGCCAATTTTGTGACATGTGAGGCCGATCTGGTGGACCTGCTGGCATTGAAGAAAGGATGCCCCCTAGGTATGTATTTATGTACCATCTGCATGTATTATTGTTGCTATATCAGTTATGCAAAACTTAAACACTAAGGTGGCAGATTTCATGATACTAGACCAACAACAAAAAGGGTACATATCTGAGCCATGTCTAATATGTCCTATTGCTTATTCAACAGAATTAGGGATTACGGGTAGGGGCCCTAAGAGGGTAGAGAGGTCCACCCTGACAAGGATGGAAGGGATACTTCCTCCCTATTGTATACTCAACCAATCAGAAAGTATCCCCTCTGGAACCAAGATGGTTTCTATAGAAGAGGTAAGGTGCAAAACTTCCTCTCCCACTCCTTAAGTATCCTTTATTAGCAGTGTGGGAGTGAAAGCTAAAAACAAATGTAGGGCTACAGGATGTGATGGTCCTATGACCCTAGAACACCAACATGTTTCAGCCCTTACTAATGGCCTATATGAGGTTCTGGGGTTTCGTCAGGGTGGGTAGTGATGAAGTAACTTCCCCCGAAGACGTGAATGATGTGAGCATGCAACTTACATTAGGAAGGGCTGAAACATTTTGGTGATCTTGGGTCATTGGACCATCACATCCACTAGCCCTACATTTGCTTTTAATCTTCCCTCCCACACTGCTAATAAAGGATACTTAAGGAGTGAGAGAGGAATTTTATCTTTAAAGTTATGCCCCCACACACACAGTCTTCACAAGTGCTCTCTGAAACATGGTTGAGCCCACCTGACCTTTAGGAGGTGGGGTAAACCAGATGATGAAGCATGTCACTACTAGAGAGAATGAGGGTTATATTAAGAAAAGGGTCTCTTTCCCTTCCCACCCACAATAGTGATTCAGCAATAAACTGGTATATATTCTGCAGCACACCTAGAAAGAGACAAACACCTCTTGGTATTGTTTTTGTGACATATGGTGCCCCCGTCCTGTACAAAAACAATCTTGCAAACAACTCCGACCACATTGCACCACCTGCATTGACACAAGCCTGCAAAATATGTGACAGTGCTGGCTGAAAGGACAGGAATGCATCGTATTTTCAGAATATGGTGCATTCCTGCCCTCTCGAATTAATGTAGAGCAGCACTGCAAGAAGCCTTGCGGTGCTGCCCTATGCCAATTTCGGGTAAATAGGCCATTAACTCTACATATTGTACTCCTACACTGAGATTACCTCCCACAGACTCCAGAGGCTGCATTACGAGCAGTCATTCATTTTAGAGTTTTTAAAATTGCATTCTGATCGTTTTTGTATCCCTTGTGTCCGACCCCCCCCTAGCTAGAATTTGCACAGAATCAGGGGCTAAATTAAAAAACATTGCACAGTAGCACTTTAATACTCTTTCCCCGCTCCCCAGGTGGTGCTTGGCCGATTGCAGGGCTAAGCTCACCGGGTTCCAGATGGTAGCAGTTTGGCGGCCATCTTGAGTAGGGTTGACATTGGTGAAGCGCTCTAGTCGCTCTATTTAAACGGTCAACCATGTCTCCGCGCAGCGGACGCGCCGGACCTACGCCGGACCTACGCCGGAGTCACGCCTGAGTCCAGCCCGTCTGCACCCGTCCGCGCCTCGGACGGGCCGTCGGGCTGGACCGCAGTAGGTGAGGACAGGATAGAAAACTATAGCAGAGAGGAACTACTCGCCCTACGGCCAGCTTACAATGATTGTCACAGGTTAGACCCCGCCTTAGGGACTGGCCCAGAGTCCTGCCTATACTGTGGCCATACTTTTCTATGGTCACAGATTATTCCCAGACCTGTACTAAATGATACTTTTAAAGGAGGTCTTCTTAATGCTAGGTCTCTACCTAGACACGCCCAGCATGTCTTCGATTTATTGGCTGAGGACAATTTGGACTGTTTATTTATTACGGAGACCTGGCTAAATCCGTGTTGTGTCCCAGATATGGTAGATTCCTTGCCACCAGGTTTTAGTATGCAAAGGAGAGATAGAGGAGGAGACAAACGAGGAGGAGGAATAGCTATAATTCACAAGGAGGCATATATATGTTCGGTGATTGAACTCCCTGAATTAAAGGAGGCGGAGGTGATGGGTTTTTGCATCAAAATCAGCGAGACCATGACATTTGCGGGGGCCCTCATTTACCGCCCACCAGGTACATGTAAAGACTTCCTGGATAATATAGGAGAGGCACTGAGTCCTCTGGTGCTCAGATACTCCAATTTTACATTACTGGGAGATGTTAATATACACTTGGAGTCTACCACCGACACCGCAGCTGTCTCTTTTAAAGAATTAATGGAAGTCCTCGGATTACAGATTGGGACAGTTCAAGCTACCCATGACGCAGGTCATGCCCTTGACTGCATAGCTACCAATCTGCTATCGCTTAAGACAAACTGCCCAATACCTCAAACATGGACAGACCATGCTCTAGTACCATTCATGTTCCCTATTCAGAGCCCTAAAGAACATAATAATAAGGTTAAGTACGACCAGGCTGACCTACAAGAATGGAGGGCCTTAATGGCTAATCCAAATCTGATTGAGATGGATAGAGACTGTAAGCCTACCGTGTCAGGTTCAGAGTTCTCAGACCCCAGCACTTTCAGAGAATGGATGGTTGAACTAAAAAATATGACAGGTCGGCCAAACAGGACTCGAAAACAGAATACTAAGAAAAAATCAGCCCCATGGTACAATCAAGAATTAAAAATAGCACAGAGGGAGCTCCGTAGAGTAGAACGCAGATGGAGAAAAAACTATAGCATGGAAGAGCGGGGTAAATATGAAAAGGCT
Source organism: Lissotriton helveticus (assembly GCF_964261635.1). Taxonomy (NCBI): domain Eukaryota; kingdom Metazoa; phylum Chordata; class Amphibia; order Caudata; family Salamandridae; genus Lissotriton; species Lissotriton helveticus. Next base: position 1,005,482,261 of record NC_136069.1, on the reverse strand, counting down.
ATAAGCACCTACCATGCGCGAATTAAATCAACAAAAAGGAAATTCTACGAATCTGCTATAGCTGCGGCAAAAAACAAACAAAAATGTATTTTTAACATTGTAAATGATTTTAATAAACCCACATTTTTAACACAGGAAATTCCACCCTCAAAAGACCTCTGCGAAAATATTGCTGATTATTTCGAGGACAAAGTAGAGGGTCTAACCAAAGATTTTGAAATTCCCTTTTTGGAACCCAGTAGAGAAGGTGGAAGCGCTGATGAAATTATGAATCAGTTAGCAACCTTCCACCCAATTAGCCTGGAAGAAACAAGGCAGACAATCCTAACCACAAAATCTGGGTCCCCATTTGACCCTTGTCCCATAAGACTCCTGCATCTCATGGTAGATGAAGTAAACCCTATGATTAACGAAATCGTAAATCATTCACTTTCCACGGCCAATGTGCCACTGGAATGGAAACTTGCGGCAGTGAAACCCTTACAAAAAAAAACCCTTCCTGACCCCGCGACTCTTTCCAATCTGCGACCTATCTCACTTCTCCCAGCATTATGTAAGATCGCTGAATCACTGGTTAACAAACAGCTGACCAGGTTCCTAGAAGTCAACGAGATATGGCATCCTATCAGGCAGGGTTTAGAGCCCAGCATTCAACAGAATCGGCTCTACTGTACACGACAGACACCATTCGTACTGCCCTAGACCAAGGAAAGAAGGCCGTCCTGATTTTATTAGACCTGTCGGCGGCCTTCGACACGGTCTCCCATGCCATCCTACTAGATCGGCTAAAAACATCTGGCGTGAAGGGGACGGTACTAGAGTGGTTGGAAAACTACCTAAGGGACAGGAGACAGGTGGTAACCCTGGGGGAATTTACCTCCACGTAAAAACATCAGACGATGGGAGTACCCCAGGGGTCCAGCCTTAGCCCGACATTATTCAATGTCTATACTGCGCCCCTGATTAAACTAATATCATCTTTTGGCATAGATGTAGTAGCATATGCCGATAATACTCAGTTAATATTGGTCACGGATAGGGATAACCAGTCATGGGAAGAAACATTCAAGGAATGTTTAACTGCCACCTTCGATTGGATGCGGAAGAATCATCTAAAATGTAATACTGGAAAAACAGAGATCATTCCGCTTGGCCCAAATAATGACTTTATTCCCAGGCAATGGTGGCCAGAAAGGGCAGAAATACCGCCTCATACAACCATGGCTGCTCGGAACCTGGGGGTCATGTTTGATTCCAACCTTGCCTTCAAGCAGCAGGCAATAAAAGTGACAGGAATGTGCTTTGGCTTAATCAAAAGCCTGAGGAAATTCTTTGATATACTCCCATTGGAGGCGAGGAAAACTGTTGCAGTAGCGTTGGTAACGTCGCGCTTAGATTATTGCAACAGTTTGTATGCTGGCACAAATAAAGAAATAACTTACAGGCTACAGCTAGTGCAAAGCGCTGCTGCCAGATTGGTGCTAAAATGGCCAAAAAGATCGTCAGCCTCAGGGGCACTAAAAGCTCTTCATTGGCTTCCCATTGTAAAAAGGATCCTGTTCAAAGTCTTAATTATAACTTTTCGAGCAATGCACAAAACAGGACCACTATATCTACAGAAAAAATTCAAGAGATACTGCCCAACCAGAAGCTTACGATCATCAAATTCCAACACTTTGGTGGTTCCTAGGTTTCGTTTAAAAACCCGTGGAGGAAAGTCCCTGGCAGTACTGGGTGCAAAGGCTTGGAATACTCTGCCTCCTGCCCTGAGAACTCTGGATAAAGAAACAGAGTTCCGCAAAGAATTAAAAACTTGGATATTTAAACTGCAAGATAGCATGGCCAGAACTCTAGTTTGATGCTTGCCTTTGTTTTAGGTCTACTCTGAGTCACTCTGTCATCTGGTATTTTTTCCGGAGGTAGCGCCTAGATGCTCCTTTGGAGCGATTGCCGCACGATATAAATAAAATTTTACATTACATTACATTACATTACCTTATTTGAGTCAGTTTCACATGTTGCATTAGGAAATATCTTTGTACTGATGGTGTATTATCCACATCTCTATCTCAATATTTGGTGTATGTCTGGACTTGTACTTATGATAGCAGGCAATGTCAGCCAACTTTTAGAAACATCATGTATATTTGCAACTTGATGACAGCGGACATGACAAATTCAGACGGGACTGGTATAGGCACATCAGAAACATTTTCAAGGCCTATAAGAAGATGGCTGCCATATACCAAGTCAAATGTCTGTGGAACCTGGAACAGTGGGAGTAGGTCACAAACAAAGACACCAGCAGCACAACCACGATCTGAGGATGACAGGCAGAAGCTGCATTCCAGCATACAGGCCACTGAAGGCCCCTCAAGTGTGATGCACATGACACACACACAGCCACATTCAAGCACACAGGCCATAGCAGGACCCACAAGTGTACATCCTTAGCCAAGGATACCCAGCCATGCAGGATCATCTGAATTCAATTATCTGTTGGTCAGACAAATGCAGAAGTTGAACTAGAGGATGTCTGGTATCGAAAGAGAGCAGGCCAACATTTGGGATACATTGTTTATAATCCAGGGGGCCATGGAACAGATAGTAAGCCACATTTGGCACTTTCTCTCTTAGCATTTACTTTCCCTTATTTTGTTTGCGTCATTTCTTATAGTTAGTTAGTGTTGTTTTAGTTAGGGTTTAGTATAGGTGTAGGTATAGTGTAGTTAAGTGTTGGTTAATCAATCATTTTGTAGGTAGTAGTTTTAAAGTCTGTTTTCATAATTTTATGTTTTTAAGTGGGTGGAGTTTGATGTTTTGAGTGTATAAATAAAAAGAAATATAACACAAAAAAAACAAAAAGTATGTATTTGTTTAGGATCACATGTATAGGTAGTATATGATTATGATGTACTTGCTGTTTGTAATGTACTGAATGTATATTAAGAGGTTGGGGGATGATGTTTAACTTGGCATGTGTGTATAGTGCTTCAGCTAAGTTTTGATTAGTTAAGTTAGTGGAGGATAGTGTTAAGGCTTGTCAGTATAGGATAGGTAGGCTTAGGTTGTTTTAATTGGTCATAGTTATCTTACAGTAAAAATGTTATCATTGTTTTCTAGTTAGTTGTTATTCACTTTAGAAGAGTTGGCACTATTATGTTAGGGGATGTGGCTACATGATGTACCAATTGACCTGGTTTATTAGTAGGCATATGTTGCTTTCACAGAGGCCTATGCGAAACTGTAGTTTGTTCTCAGAGTGTATTTCTATAGCGAACCATTTTTATATTAGAAACACAATAAGTGTCACTTAGAAATTGATGTGACATACAGCACAATATAAGCATTCACCTACTGAAGCACCCTTTGAGAAAGTGACCAGGCATGTAAGTGTTTATTTGGACTTTTGGACACAGAATGCTGGTCCCTGCCTGCATTGTAATTTGTAATTTTGTAGGGGTATTTATAGAGCGCAACGTTCGCTCCGGAAGGAGCATCTTGGCGCTGATTTCCAGGTAGGATATCAAATTACATCCTGGGGGCTGAAGAATTAGATGGCTGCCATGGTGTAGTCATCGGGAAGGCTAAAGATCCAGGTTTTTAGTGATTTCCTGAAGTGTTTTTCTTGGGTTTGGGACCTTAGGTCTTTAGGCATGAGGTTCCAAGCTTTAGTGGCCAGATAATTTAGGGTTTTGCCACCTTTGGTTTTCAGATTGAACCTGGCGGGAAGGATTAGATTGTCATTGGAGGAGCGCAGGGATCTGCTAGGGTTGTAATGAGGGAAACGCTTGATGAGATATTTCGGGCCAGAGTTATTGAATGCCCTGAAAGCGACAATGAGAATCTTGAAGAAAATTCTTTTGTGAAGTGGGAGCCAGTGTAAAGATTTTAAAGCAGCGGATATTGAAGAATTTCTGGGTAGCTTCAGAACCAATCGGGCTGCAGAGTGGAGTACGCTTTGAAGTTTTTTAAGTGTAGCTTTCTTAGCGCCAGCCAGAAGACCGTTGCAGTAGTCCAGCCGTGCGAGCACTAGGGCCACTGCTACGGTTTTTCTAGAGTCTATCGGAAAGAAGTCAAAACATTTTTTTAGAGATTTTATGATTCCTTAACATCGGCCAGCCACCGTCCTCACGTGTTGGCCGAAAGACAAATCGGTGTCGAACAGGACTCCAAGATTCCTAGCAGTTGTTACAATCTGGGGTGGGGCAGCTGAATCTTCAGGCCACCATAGGCCTGGACAGAAGTTGGTATTTTTTCCCATTGGGAGGATCTCTGTCTTGCTGGAATTGCATTTTAGATGGTTTATGTCCATCCAATGAAAGACAGCCCTCAGACAGCTTTTGAGGTTTTGCTCCGCCTCAGTCGAGTGTTCCTCTAGGGGCACAATGAGTTGCGTATCATCGGCGTACTATGTTACGAGTATTCCGAATGACTCAATCAGAGATATGAGTGGAATTAGGTAAATATTAAAGAGGAGAGGGCTCAGGATGGAGCCCTGAGGGACTCCAGATGAGACCCTCTTCTCCTTAGAGAGGAAAGGACCTAAGGCGATCTTTTGCGATCTGTCAGTTAAAAAGGACGTTATCCATGCCAGAGCCACCTCTGAGATACCGATATCTTTCAGTCTGCTAATCAGGATGGAATGCGAGATGGTATCAAACGCCGCTGTGAGGTCTAGGAGAATGAGGACGGCATTCTTCTTCTGATCCTGCAGCAGCTTTATAGAGTCTGTTAATTCAATCAGTGCAGTCTCCGTCGAGTGATGGGGGCGAAAACCTGATTGTTGAGGGTGGAGTACATTGTGTACTTCAAGATGGCTTTTAAGTTCTCTATAAACCATTTGTTCGGTAATCTTCCCTAGAGCAGGGAGAAGTGATATTGGGCGGAGATTAGTAAGCTCAGAAGGGGATTTATTGGATTTTTTCATTAGGGGTTTAACAATTCCCTGTTTCCATAAGCGAGGCACAGTTCCAGTGCTAAGGGAGGAATTAACAATCTTGTTAATGATTGGGTTCATCACGTCAATGAGTTGATGGAGAATTCTGGGGGGGCAGGGGTCAGAGGGTGATCCAGATTTGCATGCCAAGATAACTTCTCTAGTTTGATCTAGATTGACTGGTGTGAAGTTTTTAAGACTTCCAACAGGAATTATTTTTTGGGCATATTTGCTTGAAGACTGGGTTACTAGGGGTAAAGGAAATTTTTTTGGGATGGCATCGATTTTCTCCTCAAAGAAGTTAGCAATTTGGTTACAAAACTCTTGAGAAGGGGGAATTTCCGGTTGTAATGCTCTGGGCTGGATGAACGTCTTCACTATCGAAAACAATGTTTTTTGTTTCTGTTTGGACTCCTTGATGGCGTTCGTATAAAAGACTTTTTTAGCTGTTTTAATGTTGGCATGATATAATTTCCTCAGCTGAATATATGAAAGTCTGTCTGCCGTGCAGTACGTTCTACGCCACTTGCGTTCGGCCTTTCTGCAAGATAGATGGGCTATTGCTAGATCAGAGGTAAACCAGGGGTCATTGGTCTTAGGTTTTTTCTCTGTTCTTCGGGGACGATTGGGAGGTTCACGTGCTCTGATTTCCTGACAAATCCAGCTATGGAAGAGATTAGCGTCATGTTCGGCATCACCGGTGAGATCAGGGGTCTGAGATTGGGCAATAGGATTTAACTTGAAGTTTTCCTGTATCTCTTTCCAGTTGACGAGGTTATCCAGGTGTGAGCTGGGTTTACTGGTGGTCTGCGGACGTAAAGTTTTAATATGGAACGGGATCAGACTATGATCAGTCCATATTTGAGGGACAGGAGGTAGGGTTGTTAGAAGGGGGAGGTTAGTACAAACTCCATCAAGAGTATGCCCTAATAAGTGAGTGGGCTGAGTAACTCTTTGATGAAGGTTGAAAATTTCTAGGGTCTGTAGAAAGTTGTTGACATGTACGTCGGTTTTGGACTCAAGGTGTAAATTAAAATCCCCAATAAGAGTGAAGTGTGGGTATCTAAGGAGGAGGTGACCCAAGGAGTCACTCAGTGTGTCAAGGAATTTGGTGGCATTACCAGGGGGGTGATAGATCAATCCTCCTGAGAAGGACGAGGATTCATTAAGTTTGTGGCATACAATGTTCCCTTTTGATGCCATTGTGCAAGTAGGTCTAACTTGTTGTGTGTTTTTTCCAATTGTGAAAAAGTGACACCTTCCTGAACTGACCAGCGTCCATCATTATTTAAACATATTATTGCTTAGTGTGGCACATCATGCAGCTCACTTAGGAGGAGCCAACAACAACAATGTTTGAACTTATGACTCCCATTTACACCTCCCCTGGGGTAGTGTAACATTCATACAGTTTCACTGGTCTTCCATCTATGCTAAACCTGTATATAAAATGATTTTATATGTACATGCACTCACACTTAACACATTTTAGGCCTCTCTGTGGCAGTGTAAAATAAGTTGTCTATTTTGGCCTGTGTTGAGTTCCTGAACACGTATTCAGTATACACTGGGAGAGCCAATGTGCACTTGCATGCCTTGTTCGCTGTCATTTACAGTATTGGATTGCCATTGTGCATTCTTCTGTAGCACAAGAACAAGGCAAATTCATGAGCAATGTGGGCATGTCTATCTGCCTGGTACTGGAACAACCATCCGGAGGTATTTAGTATTTGAGTATGCATTTAGTATGAGCAGTGATTTGGTCACATTTGGAAATGATGCTGTAATCTTTACATTGCAACATTGATGTTGACATTGGTTACATATAGCGGGCCATATAGCGGGCCACTCACTTGACCTGCTGTTCTCTAATACTGAACTTCTTGAATGTGAGGCACCAATTCCCCTCACATGGACAGATCATCTCTTAATTACTATTCATATTTAGTCTTTCCATCATTCCACCACAAAGATAAATAGCAGACCGCCACAAAACGACTATAGACCTTGGCATAGACTTATTCCTGGAGCTTTTAGTTAAGCCTTTCATTTCAGCTTGTCGCAAAGTAATCTCGAGGTCACCAACCTACTGGAGTCCTTCAACACTGCCCTAACTGTAGAGTTGGATGCAACAGTCCCCTATAAAAACTATGGTTCCACTAAACACCGACCTTCAGCCCTCTGGTTCTGTTCTGAGCTAAAACTTGAAAAATCAAGGTGCAAGAACCTAGAGAGGCTCAGAAGCAAAGAGTATCAAGATAAGGATCTTTTCAAACAGCCTTATCTTGCTACCGTCATAATACCTAAATTGCCAGGCGTAGCTTTATTATCAATCAAATTGAACTGTCTGGCAACTTCCTGAAAGCTCTCATTAATATAGTCCATGATTTTACAACCCCCTCAGGCATGTACTCAGTTCACCTTTGAATCCCAGAAACTCTGATTCACTGGCCAATTTTTTTCAGGAAAAAATCTCCCACATCAAAGTAAAATTTAACATCCTCTCCTCTCCTGGAGCAGGGATTACTACTTCCGCTGCAGATCAATTAAAGGATATTCCTTACATCGTAAATAGCTTTGCTCCCTTCACCTTGGAGGAAATCCATAGTTCCCTGGTGACAGCTATGTCACGTTCCCCTTTGGACAATGGCCCTCCTAAAACAATATGTCTGCTGGCCAACTAGAGTGCCCCGTCGATCCTAGAGATTTGTAACTGCTCAGTCAAAATAGGCACCATCCTACCATAGTGGAAGGCGGCATGTGTACGTCCTATTTAAAAAAAACCTACCCTGGACCAAACATTTCTGGCTAATTTCAGCTCTATATCTTTGCTACTTCTCCTGGCAGACAGCTTGAAAGTCTAATTAATAAACAACTAGTTGCCTACCTCAAATCCAACCAAATTCTTGATTCCTCTCAATCTGGCTTTCACTCTGGCAATAGTACGGAAACGGCTCTCCTGGCTGTGACAGACTCCCTGTGCTTGGGGTAGGATGCAGGTAAACCAGTCATGCTTTTGCTATTAGACCTCTCTGCAGCCTTTGATACAATCTCTCACATGAGGATGCTGGAAAGGCTGCAAGAGATCGGCATTCAGGGCCCTGCACTCAAATTTCTTCACAATTTTCTGACAGGTAGAGATCGAACTGTCATCCTGGGTTCACACTACTCTCGCAAGGCAATCCTCGAAAAGGGTGTTCTGCAGGACTCCTGCCTGAGCCCCACTCTGTTTAATATTTACAGGCTCCCCTTGCTGGGATTGCAGAGCGTTTTGGCTTTGAAACAATCTCATATGCAGGCTACACCCAGTTGATTTTTACTTTTGGCACTGATCTGACAGCAACAAAAAGGCGTTTAGCCCTGGGCATGTTAGCTATCTCTGATTGGATGAATAAGAACTATCTCCATTTGAACACAGTTCAGATGGCGATCATGCTGTTTGGAAAAGCCTCCTCTAGCTGGACTGCCGATTGGTGGCCTCCTCAAATGGATTCCACTCCCATGCCCAAACAAGCTGTAAAGAATCTTGGTATGAAAATAGACCACGGCTTAACGATGAAAGAGCACATCTTGGCTGCCTTTGGAGTATGCTACCATAACATGCACCTCCTGCACAGAATATTCCCCTACTATCCAACCTCTGCCCGAAGAACTCTTGTCCAAGCCTTAGTAATCAGCAGGCTAGACTATGGCAACGCCCTTTTGGAAGATGCTAATGAGACTTTAGTTGCCAAACTCCAGGTTGTTCAAAATAATGCAGCCAGGCTCATTCTCAATCGCCTTTCTGGTACTCCTTCAGCCCCTCTGCTGAAGTAACTGCTGTCAGTGTCAAACAATATTTTTTTAGGATGCGCTGCCTTACCTATAAAACCCTAAAAGGGAAAGGCCCACTATATCTGCAACAATATATAAAAGCATACACACCTGGTGGTGGCCTAAGATCCTACGATAAAGCCTTATTGTGCATTTCTCACATTTGCTTGACTCGTAGCGGTGGGAAAGGCTTTCTGTTACCTCGCCCCCTTTTACTGGAATAAGTTTCCACTTCATGTTCGCTCTTGTTCAAACTATTGTAAATTTAGAAAACTACTAAAATCTCATCTATTCTGAATCCTTTCCTCCTCCACTGATACTTGATTCTGTGACAGTGCTGAGTTCCCCCAGATGATTTGTGCGCTATATTAAATATAAATAACATAACATTACAGTCTTTTGACCCCAGATGCCTCACACACTCCATTTATATTGTTATTGTTATTGTTATTTGTATTTGTAAAGCGCTAACTGATACCCAAAGGTGTCCTGGCGCTGTGAAGCCTACTGTCAGCTAAGTAACAGGAGATATACAGTTATATTGTAAACAGACAAGTTTTTAGTGCTTTTCTAAAGAGGAGGAGGTTGGAAATGTTTCTTATATTCAGTGGTAGTGAGTTCTAAGGTTTTGCCGCATTAGTCGTGAAACTCCTTCCACCCTAATTCGCTTTTTTTACTCGTGGAGTGCTGATGAGCTTTTTGTCGGCTGACCGTAGTGCTCTATTTGGTTTATACCAGGTTAAGCGTTCTTGAAGAAATTTTGGTCCTATGCCATGAAGAGCTTTAAATACCAGGCAGAGTGCCTTCAATTTGGTGCGTTTGCTGACACTAAGCCAATGAAGCTGTTCGAGATGGATTTATATTTGGGTGTGGCTGTAATAAGTCTTGCAGCTGCATTTTGTAACATCTGCAGCGTGTTCATTGATCCTTTTTGAACAGTTAGGTGCAGACTATTACAATAATCTAGAAAAACCAAAGGTGATGATGGACGGAGCGTTGACAATACAAACACTTACCCCCAGTCAGTTTTTCTTGGTTCGCCCTAAGTTGGCAGGGTATGCTCAGACGTGAGTCCCTTGCTCACTTTGCCACTGAAGTCAAGCAAGCCCGGCTGAAGACGGCTGTAATGCCAGAAACCGGTCCTGGGAAGCTTGATTGCGGTCCAGGGAAGACATGACTTGGCAGTTCGGGCTGGACTGTTCCCATGAGGCACAGGGTCAGACTGATTTGCATATTGCCATGTCTGAACTGGGGTGGCAGAGTGGGCTAAAGAACGGTGATGGATTAAACCCAGATCAGTTGACTGGGGGTGAGTGTTTGTATTGTCAACGCTCCGTCCATCACCACCTTTGGTTTTTCTTGGTTCGCCCTAAGTTGGCAGGGTATGCTCAGACGTGAGTCCCTTGCTCACTTTGCCACTGAAGTCAAGCAAGCCCGGCTGAAGACGGCTGGAATGCCAGAAACCGGTCCTGGGAAGCTTGATTGCGGTCCAGGGAAGACATGGCTTGGCAGTTCGGGCTGGACTGTTCCCATGAGGCACAGGGTCAGACTGATTTGCATATGGCCATGTCTGAACTGGGGTGGCAGAGTGGGCTAAAGAACGGTGATGGATTAAACCCAGATCAGTTGACTGGGGGTGAGTGTTTGTATTGTCAACGCTCCGTCCATCACCACCTTTGGTTTTTCTTATTACAATAATCTAGTCTTGACATTATAAGGGCTGATACCACTGTTTGTTGTGCTTCCTTAGGTAATAGGGGCATGATTTTATTGCATGATTTAATGATGTACGATGTGGTGGAGGCAACCTGATTTATTTGGTCCTTAAAATTCATTTTGTCATCGATCAAGATGCCAAGATTCTTGACCTTTTTTATAGGGACCGGTAACGATCCCATTTCTTCTGGCCAACAATTGGGAGTCCAGAAATTAGGGTCAATGCCAAAGAGGACCACCTCCGTCTTACCGGAGTTCAACTTTAAACTATTCTGGGACATCCATGCTCCTACTGCTTTCATGCAATCCTTTAATTTTGATGCTGTTTCGAGTAGATTTTCCGGTAAAAGAGACACGACGATTTGTGTATCATCGGCATATGATGTTAGGGAAAATCCAAAACTTTGAATTAAGGGGGCTAAGGAGGACACGTAGATATTGAACAATGTCGGACTTATTGATGATCCCTGTGGCACCCCACACGGAAAGGAGAAAGGTGTAGCCTTGAATTCATCTAGGGTCACGGTTTGGGTTCTATCTGTAAGGAATGACTTGAGAAGTTTACATGCGTTGTTTTTGATTCCTAATTTGTCCAGTCGGTCCATCAACAGATCGTGATGGACCATGTCGAAAGCCGCAGATAAATCCAACATTATCAATTCGACTTTCCCCCCGTGATCTAGAATGTTTCTGATCTCTTCTGAGGATTTCAAGAGTGCTGTCTCTGTACTGTGGGCCTCTCTAAAACCATATTGGGTTGGATCAAGAGCCTGTGTATCCTGTAGGAACCAGTAAAGCTGGAGGTTCATGTTCCAAATAGTTGACACCTTATCCACCCCTCCTTCTGTTCCTGCAATTGAGCCATCCCAAGATCTTTGTAACTCTTTAGCTGCTTATTTTTCCAGCAAAGTCACGAACATTTATGATACTTTTTCATCATTAGTTCAGTCCAAAGATCTGGACCCTCGACCCGTTTCTTTACCAATTATTGGCCCTTCGTTTTCTTTGTTTCAGCCTGTCCTCACTGAGACAATCAGTAAATATACTACAACTATCACCTCAGGCTCCCCTCTTGACCCATGTCCCCCATCGGTACTCAATCTACTCAGTGAAACTATCACACCCCCCCTCACTTAGATTTGCAACTCCATGTTTCTTACAGGTGAGTACCCACAGATATGGAAGAAAACAATAATCAAACCTCTGTTAAAAAAACCTTCACTGGACCCATTGGAACCAGCCAGTTATAGACCCATTGCCTGTCTCCCTTTCCCAGCAAAAATCCTTGAAGCCCTTATGAACCGTCAACTTTCTGAATTCATTGATCAACATCATTTGCTGGACGACACCCAATTTGGGTTTAGAAAAGGTCATGGGACAGAGACAGCACTGATAAAGGCGGCTGATGAGATCAGAACAATTTTAGATCAGAATGGGGCAGCTGCCCTTATACTGCTTGATCTCTCCGCTGCCTTTGACACGGTCGATCATACCATCTTGATCAACCGTGTCTCAGCACTGGGGGTTAACCATCTAGCCAGAGATCTCATAGCCTCCTTCCTGGCTAACCGCTCCCAATCGGTGAAACTTGGTTCGTTCTACTCGCCCACTTCCTCACTACCTTGTGGAGTGCCCCAGGGATCATCGCTAAGTCCGACACTTTTCAACATCTACGTGTCGGACTTGGCGAGGGTCATTAAAACTTATGGGCTGAATCTGACCACCTACGCAGACGACACCCAACTGGTGTTGGCGGTCCATAAAAATGGGTTGGCAGTGGCATCTAGATTCCAGGAGGCTATGCTAGCCATAGGCTCCTGGATGATGATGAACTGCCTAAAACTAAATTCTAATAAAACAGAGGTTATGACCTTTGGCAATCTGTCTCCGGCATGGTCTGACACTTGGTGGCCCATTGATTTTGGCCCCCCTCCCGTTCCGGTTGCCAAGGTGAAGAACCTTGGAGTCATATTTGACACAAAATTAACATTTATCCATCATGTTAATACAGTGACTTCATCCTCCTTCTTCACCCTTAGGAAAATTAAAAAACTTCTCCCCTAACTACCCCCGGCAGCTGGAAGAACATTGATAACTGCACTAATATTCTCAAAATTGGACTACTGCAATGCCCTCCTGATAAATGCCCAACAACAGGTTGTGGACAAACTGCAATTAGTCCAAAATGCAGCAGCGAGAGCACTTCTTGCTATTCCCAAACATCAATCTGTTTCTGCGGCCATACGTCAACTGCACTGGCTCAGAGTCAGGAGCCGAATAAAATTCAAGGCCCTCTGCATTGCGTATAAGGCTATTCACAATTCAGGCCCTCAATTTCTGATAAATGCCTTCAGGATCTATACCCCCACGAGGTCTCTCCGTTCGGCCTCCAACTACCTTCTTCCTCTTCCTCGCACCAGAACAGTTGCCTGGGGAGACAGACGCTTTTTGGTAGCCACGGCGAGACTGTGGAATACTCTCCCTCTTACCATTAAGACCAGTCCTACCCTCTGTATTTTTCGAAAACAGCTGAAAACATGGCTCTTTGAACAATAGTACCATTCTTCATTCACTGTCACTGTATAAATCCTCTGCGCCGAGACACCTCCGGGTATTTGTTGCGCATTACAAATCCAATAAACATAAACATAAACTTTCTATGAGTTTTGCAGGGAGGGGTAGCCTAGAAATAGGTCTAAAACTGTTTGGGTGATTGGTGTTCAGATTAGTCTTTTTTAAGAGGGGTAGGATAGATGCGTGTTTCCATTCCTTAGGGAAATATCCCTCCTGATAGATTCTGTTGAATATGTTGGTCAGCTGTTATGCAATGGGTCCAGCTGCCATTTTTACAATAGAGCAAGGGCATGGATCGGTTGGGGAGCCTGACTTGACCTTAGTCAGAACTTTAAGGGTATCATCTACTTCTAGTGTAGAGAAGACGTTGAAAGTAGGCATAGCAGGATTAATTGCCAGCCAATTATCATTTGGACTAGTACTCTGGTCAGACGATGAAAAAGTTTGAAAGATGTTGTTGTCTTTGTCGAACAAGCCACAAGCAGTCTTGTTACATAGCTCCTGACTAGCCACTATTGGCGGCGTCTGGGGATGGGTCAGGGATTTCACAATTTCCGGATGCCAAATCAGTCCATGTCTCTGTAATGAAAGCCACATGTATGCTCTCCTCCGTAATAAGGGAGGCGATTTCTATGCTATGTTTCACTAGAGACCTAGCATTAAACAGAGCAAAGTTCCAGGGACTTTTAAGTGCATCACGAGTAGTGGTCAATCGAGTAGGGCATCTATCATGAACAGATTTATTAATAAAATTAGGTATAGTGACTTTACACCCTTCACAACATACTGAACTCGTTGGGCGTATGGTATCTGGGCAGATGATGGAGCATCTATGGTTGTTTTTGGGAGAGGTTTAACTTCATCAATTCTTCTCCAGAGTATTTTAACTTAGGAGTTATATCTGCCACATTTGGTCCAGGGGGGCACTGAGCACGGCCTGGGCGCAGACGGGTGCAGACGTGTTTGCCTTAGGCGCGCCTTTGCGCGCGGTCGCTGCAGGGTGGTTTTAAATAGGTAATGGGGCATGAAGCCTGGCCCACTAACCCTTAATACTCCCAAGATGGCCGCCTCGGCGTCGGAAGTCCTGCTGAAACTCACGGTAAAACTTCTAGCCGAGGACGGTCAAAGTGCAAATAGGCAATTTAGGCAAAATATCAGTGCAGGTATTTTAAAAACAATGTGACACCTTTAAAAACCAGCAAACAGTTTAAAAACAGTATTCACTATTGTAATCTCACATTTGTCTCTCCCGGCTGTGTACATTGTCAGAACATTCTCACTGTGTGTCTTGTTGGTACAGCCTGACATTACATTGGTTAAGATACACTTTGCTCATAATACCTTTGCAATTGGTACACTTGGTGTAGGTGCACAGACAAAGACAGCATGTGCACTTGTCTTTAGCTCAACATTTTTCTTCTGCAAACAAGTGGTTTTGAATATTACACAGATAACCTTGTATAGGTAGACCATCCAGAAACAATCAAATAAAACTCATCATGGTTTTCACAAATGAAAAGATAATTTTTTAATCCAGAATAATGAATACTCACATTTATTCATGGGAGTAGTACATTCACATTTGAGCAACAAAGATAGTCATTGGGGCAATTTGATGAACAGACAAAATCCAGTAGGGGCACATGTTAAATGACATTTAGAGGTGAGGAGTATTTCAGTGAGGAGTTACAAATTGCCATTAGGAAATGAAGGCTTCTTTTAAAATACACAAGTGGATGAGCTAAACAACTGCACACACATAATATACAGTACTGGGTGACAAAGAAGGTGGCATGATGTTCGACACAGGACTTTGAAATCACTGGCCAGGGGGCATTCACAAATCTTCATCTGGCAGTTCTTCAACGAAAACCGGTGAGGTGCACAACTTCCTTCTCTGATGCATGTTCTGCCTCCCTTGCAATTGAGAGTGTTTGAATGGGAGGTAGCTGAGGCACACACACATCAGAGGGAGAAGGGGTGGCCCCTCTGTTCCCATCAGCATTTGTGAGTGCCAGTAAGGCAGCATGGTAAGATCTGGCAAGGGTCTTCTGGTTTGCTAACAAAGCACTGACATTGCTATTGAGGGCACCTATTTATGCAATGAAGAAGCCTATCTTGTGCTCCAGGGACTGCATACTATTATGTATGACCCCCAGCTGCCTGACAGCTTCACTGTTGTCACATGTGGGGGTCTGTTATTGTTCCATTTGCCTCATGATGCCAGCAATGTCAGCTAGGGACTCATCAATCCCATGGAGCCAAGAGTATGTGTATGTGATGGCCTTGGCCAAAACCCTTATTAGGGCTAAGACACCTACAGACTCCTTCAAGAGTGCCCACTATGGTCTCCATCTCCGACTGCACCTCATCAGCCTTTTCAGGGCACGAGTCGGGGTACCACGCGGGTGGACGGCATCCCCCCACTTATTTTCCAGGGTTTTCCAGGGTGGACGCCGTCCACCCTGCTCAATCAAAACGCCGTCCCGATCCAGACTTTCCTTCGTCCCCGGCCTCGCCTGCTGCCTGCCCGCCTCAGCCGGATATGTACGAAAACAGACTCTCCCAATATTGCACCTCACTGCCAGCTTTATTAGCCCATCATCCCCTAATGCTGTGGTTCCCAAAGTGTGCGCCGCGGCACCCCGGTGCGCCGTGATGAGAAGCCAGGGGTGCCGCGGCGCCGAGCAGGATGTGGGGGAGCTTGAAAGAAATGCCACCTTCTGTTGCATGCACATGCTTCAAAACATTGGCACAGAGCGCCCTCTCTCCACCTGCCCGCCCCCATTCCTGCAATCACAGGCTGCTAGAAGCGCAAGAGCAGCCCCACCCCGCCCATTGTCACTTTGTATGGGGCTGATTGCCACATACAGAATGTCAATGGGCCAGTTTGGGGTGTTACAGCATGTGGTGAGCCGCTTCCTGCGGGTAGCGCCGCCGGCAACATTAACAGCTGGTCAAGGGCATTCCCAAAAATCTCACCAGAAGTATGCTGCTTGCCACAGGGTCAGGAGTCTCTCTCTCTCTTCTTTTGGCATATGTTGAAAGCTAACACGATGTGCAACATTTGAAAATGAACGGAGGGTGTAATGTGTTTCAAATAAAAGTTCGATTATTTTAAGACTGTTTTTTCACACATTTTTGTCTAAAATAAAAAAAAAATCTGAGCAGTGAAGGCTCTTGCAGGGCTGTTAATCGGTGAGTCGAGTTCCCAAGAGGTATGTTAGTCCCTTCTCTCCAGCCTGCTTGCTCAAATCAGAGGCGAACACCCCGCAACTGGCTGTGCATAAAAGGTAAGAACCACCCGCTTAATTACAGGAAAGGTGAGGAAGCATGCACCACTCCACTGTACAAGAATCCACAGACACCCCGGAAATGTTTCTTTTGTGACTGCTTTTTTAAACATGTTTGTGCACTTCGGTATATTCAACACAATATTCACCATAATATGATGCAATCGTTTTTCAGTGAACAAGTGTAAAAGTGTTGGGTACCCTAATCTCATGCTGCTGTATTAGCCTTCCATCTTCACTAGATCGATAACATTATGATAATTAATTTGTCTAACAATACATATCAGGTATGACACCTGACAAATGTACATTTCTTATTGTCTTACAGGCTGGATGGGTGAAAGGGTAAATGGTTGGATGGATGAGTGAATGGATGGGTGGGTGGAAGAGTGGATGGATGAGTGAAAGGATGCTTGGGTGAAATGGTACACGGTTGGATGGATGAGTGAGTGAATGGATGGATGAAGGGATGGATGACTGAAAGGATGGATGGAAAGATAGACGATGGATAGGTTTTCAAATAGTTGAAAAGGTTTGGATATGGATGGGCACACAGTTGGAAGGACAGAATGAATGGTGAAAGACTGCATGATGGATAAAAGAATTAATAGATGACAATGTACATTTGGAATGGTGGATATCAGGGGTTTGATGGAAGGATGAATGGTTAGATCATTGGACAAGAGAGCTCTTCTGGGGATGGTTGTGATCAGTGGCGTCACAAGGGGGGTGCGGGAGGTGCGGGCCGCACCGGGTGTCACCAGCAGAGGGCTGACACCAAAATGAACTCCTCGCTATTTATTTACTGTTCATGTAACACCGTCCGTATTGTCCCATGCTGTTTATAGTGCAGGGAAATGGACGGATGCCAGAATCTTCCTTTTCCCAGTTCTGCGAGCGCAGCGGCTTTGTCAGGAGGGGCTTGAGTATAAAATGAGCTCCGCCCTTGACCTTCTGCTTGCTATTCTTTTTGCTCGGAGATGCGATCTTGGTCGTGTTCATGTTCCGAGTGCATGTGGGCGTTTGGGGAACACCATATTCAGTGAACACAAAGTCAAGATTGGCCCAATCTCTAATGGTAAGAACTTTCAGAGTTTCGTAAAAAGTCACATTTGCAGTTAATTTTTGGAACCTTTTGAATCATCCGTGTATATATGTTGCGAGGCTTGTCCTGCATTACTGCAGATGTTAATATGAGAAGCACTGAAAAGACCATTTGATTTCTTTGGACAGCGCTATGATGGGCCAAACGCAGGTAGGTCACAGAGTGTGCAGGATGGCAGGAGGAACGAAAAAAGGCCTCACCCTGTTTGCCACGCCTGCCCTAGACAATGGATGTTCAGTTGAATCATACAAAAGTATTAAAAAAAGGCTCCGATACTCAGCACATCGAAGCGGGGTAGGAGCGGGGAAGGCGCAAATTTGCGTGCACAAATTCAAAGCGCATTTCATGAGTTTATTTCAGTCACTTTGAGAAGAGCCAAAAACTGTGGGAGAAACCATGGGGGGGAGAAGGCGACGAGGAAAGGGTTAAAAGAGCAGCAGGCAGGGGAGGGAGGTGCAGGCGGAGGGGGTGGATGGTGCAAGCAGAGAAGGAGATGATGCAGGCTGAGAGGGAGACGGTGCAGCCAGAGGGAGAGATGGTGCAAGGGGATGAGATGGTGCAGGCAGGGGATGAGATGGTGCAGGCAGGGGGTGAGATGGTGCAGGCAGGGGGTGAGATGGTGCAGGCAGAGGGGAGACGGAGTAGGCAGAGGGCAGATGTTGCAGGCAGAGGGGAGATGGTGCAGGCAGAGGGGAGATGGTGCAGGCAGAGGGGAGATGGTGCAGGCAGAGGGAGAGATGGTGCAGACAGAGGGAGAGATGGTGCAGGCAGAGTGCAAATGGTGCAGGCAGAGGGAGAGATGGTGCAGGCAGAGGGAGAGATGGTGCAGGCATGGGATGAGATGGTGCAGGCAGGGGGTGAGACGGAACAGGCAGAGGGGAGACGGAACAGGCAGAGGGCAGATGTTGCAGGCAGAGGGGAGATGGTGCAGGCAGAGGGGAGAAGGTGCAGGCAGAGGGGAGATGGTGTGGACAGAGGGAGAGATGGTGCAGACAGAGGGAGAGATGGTGCAGGCAGGGGATGAGATGGTGCAGGCGGAGGGGAGACGGAGCAGGCAGAGGGCAGATGTTGCAGGCAGAGGGGAGATGGTGCAGGCAGAGGGAGAGATGATGCAGACAGAGGGAGAGATGGTGCAGCCAGAGGGAGAGATGGTGCAGGCAGAGTGGAAATGGTGCAGGTAGAGTGGAAATGGTGCAGGCAGAGGGAGAGCTGGTGCAGGCAGAGGGAGAGCTGGTGCAGGCAGAGGGAGAGCTGGTGCATGCAGAGGGAGAGCTGGTGCAGGCGGAGTGGGAGGGGGAGATGGTGCAGGCAGAGGGAGAGATTGTGCAGGCAGAGGGAGAGATTGTGCAGGCAGAGGGAGAGATGGTGCAGGCGGAGGGAGAGATGGTGCAGGCGGAGGGAGAGATGGTGCAGGCGGAGGGAGAGATGGTGCAGGCGGAGGGAGAGATGGTGCAGGCGGAGGGAGAGATGGGAGCCATCCTATTCAACAGATCTCCCTGCCTTGCATTTGTCCTGCTCACACCTGTCATGATGTCACTTCCTGTTGTGCTGTCACTTCCTGTCGTGATGTCACTTCCTGTTGTGATGTCACTTCCTGTTGTGATGTCACTTCCTGTCGTGATGTCACTTCCTGTCGTGATGTCACTTCCTGTGACCACGCCTAACTTGGAGAGTCCCCCCACTTCTTTTTTTAGGACTTGTGCCCTGAGCCTTTCACTCTAGGACTGCTACCACTCGCTGTTGAAAGACAACTTAGGGGTCCTCAGAGTCTTCAGCTGTGATGGTGGAACAGCTGGATGGGCCATGTCCAGTGGGTGATAGTTCATCTGGAGACCCTACAATATTGTTTTCCCTCTCCAGGGCCAGCGGAGAATTTTCAAATGCCAGGTATTGTTGGAATGTGTCTTTATCCATAGGGGGCAGAATGATATCACCAACAGATAGGGAGTCATGGACAGGATCATCTACAGGAGGTGTTGGTGATCCCTCTGGTAAGCAATAGGATTATGTCACAAATAAGCCATGATGGAATTTGTCATAAGTGATTAGTTTAGCATTTAGATTGTTTAAAACACTTTCTAATACACCGGGATATGTCAAACATATGTTTCTACAAATAAATAAGGCCAAGTTACAGTACTGTTGCTTTTAACGTGGCTATTCTTTTACATCAGTGGCGTCACTAGGGGGGTGCGGGGGTGCGGACCGCACCGGGTGACACCAGCATGTGGGGTGACACCGTCAATTCTATGTCTCTGACTCTGCTATGATTATTGTCCAATTAAATTTTAGCTATAATACGACGTCGGCGTCCGGAAGTCGATGGCGTTCGAAACGTCACTCACGTGACGTGGCTGCTCCCAGACCCGCCGTTTTCATCAGCCCGCACTGCCCTCGCTCACCACTACACGTGCTTAAAATGTAAGCACTGCCACTGCTGTTTCTTCGTCTAGGCTGTCCATCATAATCTCATCACCACCACCAGCAGCAGGTAAGGAAGCGCCTCGGGGTGGGGTGGGGTGGGGGCAGGGCGGAGCGCGACTCCTCTCAAGTGCAGAGGCCCGGACCGTATGCAGCCGAAGCCGCCCGACCGTCACTGCATCAAATCAAGCAATGCACAGGTGTGAAAAGTGCAGCTGGGCTCCCTCGTGCATGAGAAGCCCTTCTTCCTCAGATAACAGTGCAAGCAAGCAACCTCTCGCCAAGCGCCTCGGCACCGTGGAGAGTACGCGCTATATACACATGCCCGCTTAGCATGGATCATGCATGCAGCATTTGACCAGGACTAGGGTGGTCGAAGAGGTGAGGGGTGGGGGTTACTTGGTTAGTTAGTGTGTGAAGACCATGAATAAGTCCAGCGGTATATTTTCAAATTTTTGTTCTGGATGAAAACATTGCTGTTATTTATGTCATATTTGTGTTTGCAGTTACATATTTGTATAAAAGCAGTTATATACATAGAAAGTTGTTCTTCCAGGACAACCAGTCCTTCCTTCCTTCCACGCCCCTCCCCCCCCCCAGGCAAAAGAAGGTATAACTACAAGAAGACACTCTTCTGCCACACAGCGGCTACTGCTGGCTTAAAAGCCTCTGGGCGCTAGGGCTTTAGTGTCTCCTCGTAGACTCTCTGTAAAATATTCTTTGTGGACATGGGTTAAGTGCACAGGGATTGGTGATGGCCTACATGGATTTCACGAGTGACAGTAAAGTGTTTTCCCCAATATAATCGGGGCGAGAGATGCCAGAACATTGAAAGAGTCATTTAACCATAAAATGGACCTTTGTGATACAGTGCATGCATTTTGCACTCTCTATAATGCTCTAAAATGTATTGTATTGTCTTCGGGATATAAATAATATTTCCTTTCGGTCACTGATTGCAGGCTATCCTTTTCCTCCAGGAGCCGTTTTATTATAAAATGTGAGGCCTTCTTCCGGTGCGTGGTTGATTTGTAAGATATCTCTGCGGGTTGGGCAAATGCTGCGGCGATTGGTGTGCAACCTCTGCAGTGTAGTGTGTGTTCTTTCAACGGTGGCTCAGCATATCCTTTGCAGGTGCTGATAAAAGGAGTACCATCGTAATAGGCGATCCTAGCACCCTGCGCTTAAAATACATATGCCTGTTTGTGTCCTTTATAGATTGGCAGTGACGCCACGCGAGTTGGGCCAGTAAAAAAACATCACTCTGGGTTTAAATCCCTTATTTCCAGACGCCGGTCAGCTCAGGCACGCGCTGGCTGCTTTCAAACGAACTGCGTACAGACTACAGAGGTGTGTCTGGTAACGTAAAATACAGCAACACCCCCGATGTTGCAAAAAAAAAAAAAAAACAGGGCCCCCGGGGGCATGCGCCATTTTCCTCCATCGCTCCTTGCACCCAAGAGGCAATTGATCCACTCGGGATGGTGATCAAACATACTGACCATGCAGTGGACCGACCACCTCCCCTCCCCCCCGCAGCTTCCACATGCATTAATATGTGTGTTTAGTGTCTCGCCCCCTTTATACCTCAACTTACTGCCCCCCCGATTGCCCCCCGCACCCCACCGTGCTTGAGGGTCTTCTTGTTTAGGTCGTTTACCAGGGCCCCTGAGAGGAAACCAGGGAATCAGGTGGCAATTGGGACCCCAAACCTTGAACGGATTTTTTTTTTAAAAACAGGGTTCATTCTGCCTAGTGCACACTGGTGTCCCAAAGGATTGTGCATTGTCCGAAGTAATATGTGTGCGATTCTAAATATACGTAAATTAAATGTGCGCCCCCCCTACTTTACAGCCTGCTGAGGAGAACTGTGCCAAGTACATGTTCCCTTTAATTTGGTTTTAACTGCACGCCCCTCCCCGCCCCAGACACCACACCATTGAGCTAGTCTTACTTTGCAGCAAAATGTACCCCCAAAATAACTCAAGTCTGATCAGTGTCATAATAAAAATGGGGTATTTTATGCAGTGACACCACATGCACAATTGCCCGCACGAGATTCACGAGTGCGCGTTGTTACTACGCAACTGAATGTTGTTAGTTATTCAAGCACTGGGAGGGTGGCCAGCTCAGTCGTTGCCTTGGGGGGCAGACAGTAGATCTGTGCAGCAAGCGCACAACCCACCATGCTATCTGAGCCGTGAGTACTCTAATAGGGAACCACAGCCTGCAGGACATCATTTAAAAGGGACAAATTGCTATTTTGTGTTTTCTTATGGTAGCACTTCGCTTAATGGTGTGACAATCTAAGCACTTCTACAAATGATCTTTGATTATTAATGTTTACAATCAGTATAACAAGTTTGCAGGGGCCAAAGTACAGCAACTCCGGAACCGAAATGTTCCTTTATTTTGGGGTTAATTTTACTCCCAAGGTGGGATTTCTTTTAATGTAGGTTTATTCAGGGAGGGAGTTCCGTGGAGCAGGTGGGCGCACATACAGACCACAGAGTGAAGACGGGGTGCGCACTTCATATTGCACTGCAGGGATGGGTAGGGTGCATAGATGGGGGAAACGAGACTGCTGAGAGGGGGTGGGCAGAAGGCGATAGTGGGACTGCTGGAAGGGGATTTGTGGGCTGAAACAGAGGACAAACTGAGTGCAGAGGACAAGGTGGGACTGCTGGAGAGGTGTGGGGGCTAGAGGTAAGAGGAGGGGCACACAGGGACTGCTCAGAGAGTCTGGCCATGAGAACTGGGAATGGGGTGCAGGTAATATGGGAAGACGGGTGTGCAGAGAAAGGAAGTGACATGGGGTAAGTCATGAGGGGGTGACACCATGAGTTACCCGCACTGGGTGACACCAACCCTAGTGACGCCACTGTTTTACATTGTTCACATAACCTTGTCTTGGTCCAATGGATCAGATTTTTTGCCCTACCTTCGGGCCTTGCACCATGATGCACTGTACCATAAATATGGCGCATCCATGTCACAAGGAAATGCTTCAGCACATTACAAGGGTTTCTGCAGCAATGCTGCTGCAACGCTGCATTGCATCAGAAGTCATAAATATGCCCCCCTGTTTATAAGAGGAGACTTACAATTGCCCCATTTTATAAAGACTAACCTATGTGTTTTGATGCTAATCAATTGTAAAATATATTTTACTGCATTTGGTAGGCACGAAAAGCAAAGAAAAGCTTTCTATTTGGCATGATGGTTGCTATACAGAACCTGTATCAGAAACGGTAACAATTATGTTTGGAACATTAAGATAAGTATTCATAAGAAAACATATACATTACTTGATTGTCAAAATAATGACTAATAAATATATCAACAATTATTAAAAAGTAGTTGGTTGGAGTTTAATCATGTCTTGTATATCATGTTTAAGCATTTGTTAATGTTGCTTTTGCAACGGCGTATTTCTGGTCATTTATAATGCCTTTTGTAAAGTTAATTGCACAACGAGTAATTTAATTTGTACATTGTTTCTTCTTTCTCGCTTTCTGGTTTTCTTGATTTCACATTAAAATATGTCAAGAAGTATGTAGCTAATAATTGTTCAGGAATCAACTCGTAATTAAAGTGTGGTATGTTTATATTTGATTAAATATGTCCATTATTTCAAGATGCTGTATGCTTTCTGGAAGAAACGTAAGCTTACTGACAGCTGTATTTGTGCTGGGAATCAAAGGACACCCATGAACTTGTCTGTACATCTTTACTAACTAACCATTTGAATATAAGAGATAAGCAAACATGGGGCCCAAACCACAAAACCTTTTTGTATTGATACTATTTGGTATCCTTGGCGGTAAAAAAAGTCATTCGTGCAAACACCTTCTAAAACTGTATTATGATGTTTAGCATGTGGTTCTCTTTGTCATATGCTGTGATTTTTGTATTTTGTGGTGCATTATTTCAGTGTGGTCACTGTTTTGTTGTGTTTTGCCCTATCATGTTTGAATTGCGTTATGTTGGTTTGTGTATACTATTCGGAGATATTCTGCAATTTATTTTGTATCTGGCAACAAATGCTGCTGCTACATTCTAAGCCTAATGCAGCATATCCTTATAAAAGTCCTGGAGGCATACAACCATTTACCACTGTGCAAGGTTTAAAATGATGATACTTTAGATCTTCAAGTACAGAAGAGACGAGTCTGCCCATAAGTGTGGCAGAACCGCTGCCCTAAATTAGCATGTACTGTGCTCATTGTGTAAAATGAATATGAATAGGGACCCCCTCCTAGATATACTTTAAGGTCAGAGAGTGAAGGGGAAAAACAACTAGAGGCAAAAAAGAACTCCCTCTTGACCTATACCACGTTGTCACTGGGAACAACCTCTAATATCAAAGGCATACATAAACCACATATTCATCTTTTTTTGTTTGTTTTCTTCGTTTTTATTTATAAAGTATTTTTATCATTCATTAAATCATTTCTTTCCTCTTTTTTTTTAAAACAGATACGTATTCACTGTGTTTCATATCATTTTCTTTAGATACATATACAAAAATACATTTTATAGTTCCATTACATGAAAAAAATACACATCTCTTTTAAAAAACAAGTTATTATACACCAGGTCGAGAACCACAAACCCAATCACTCACTCACACACACTAATCATGCATAACTCCACTGCAACCAAAAGACATCCTGTTGTTTTACACCAGTTGTCCACTATACAACCAAAAGGTTGGATCTAAATAAAGGAATGGCCGACGCTTTTCGGTGGAAGAACTGCAATGAAGACCACCTTCATCAGGACCAGCCAGGGGCAATTTCAACAGTGTGTCTCATAACCTGGAATTAGTGTCTGTAAAAGAATATATATATGTAAAATAATTTTATATGTATGCCCAATTTTAATTTACAAAACTTTTTGAGACAACAGTGAAGTGGACCACACATATCAGACTAACATTCTATACACACTGTGCCACCTTATAACCCCAAGTACATAAAATTAAATGCTCGAATATACTCAGGATTTCTTGAGACCAAAAATAGCAGAGATTCAAAAAGAAAAGAAAAAGGTGTGAGGGGTAGAGATTTTCTAGCATAAAAGTCTTATAAAGGGCCCAATTAACATCAGTTTGATTGGTATCTACCTCTTTGTTAAAATGTACTGTATCAACCTGCCAGTACAAGCCTTCTTCACACCTCGCCTATCTGCCAGAGGTTTGGACCATTTCAATTTGGTAACCTAGGATAAAGTATTATCCACCATCCTGCAAAAAATATCAAGAATCACTCTATTCAATTGTCAAATAGCTACAAAGATAGAATGAACACTATACACTTTCCACTCTCAGTTACCTCCACAATCTCAGAGAAGGAATCAGTCAAAGAGGTAATCAACTTCTTTCGTAAGTCGTCTTGGAAGGATTTTGGCAGAATGCACTGCTAAGAGTGTAATGACAATATTATTGTATGTACCCCAAAGGTGTTCTATTTTACAACATACCAGACAAATAATAAAGCAAAGCAAACTAATCTTAGATTACCTTACTCATTCATCCAGAATCCCCTTTATAAATGCTTTTCAAAAGATCCCAGAATCCTTCTTTATTCCTATATACCGAATCTGTAGTGGGGCATAAACATACTGTTCTAGTCTTTCCCAGATGTCGTAAAAATCAGGGATCTCATTCCACAATAACTGGAGACCACTTACTTTTTATTAATCTGCATGGATCCTATAATTATTTGGTCCTCTTCTTTACACGCGATAACTCTGGTAGACTTTTGTATTGTATTCATCTGATGGGAAAATAAAAACACACCCACTATTTTATCTACCATTGGATCATGTGATCAAGCCAGCATGCTTCATTGTGCCTACTAATGCCCACTAATAATATTTTGACTCTATTTTGTTGGTAATCCTTAAAGCATGTGTAAGAACCGCCATAAGCGAGTTCCAAACAACTGCTCGTATTTATATCCGCCTAGAATGGTTAAGGACACGATATGACTGATGTAAAGGAGAAGATGTAAAGAAGAAGATTTTATCTTGTGGACTTATAATTGCGGGCTTGTGTTCACTTTTAATAAGTATCACACACGTCTAACATAGGTCACTACTTACATAGTGCCCAGAGCAATTATACAGAAAAGCATATCAACTATAATACGTCCACAATGTTCTCTTAGGCCAATAACCTAAGGCAATGGGAGTATTTGAAGGTGAAGGTAGGGAATCATCTTTCAAGGTTTAAGTACCTTCAATTGGTGTCTTGGCACATAGCGGAACGGGGGGAGATGCGGAGCAACGAGGTAGTAGAAAGACTTAGTCGATCATCTATACCTATTGTAAAGGAAATTTCGGTATGGTACCAACAGCTTTTAAAGGGTGAAGATATGGAGACACCACCGGCTGAGGGGGTATGTAACAATTCTCCACTGGCATCACAGGCAGAGGGCATGTGTGAAACATCTTTGAAGATCCTATATAAATAGGTTAAGCCTGCCTGCCTGAAAAAGAACCACTTCTTTGTAACTAATAGGCTCTACTATACCCCCTACAAAATAGGGAAATTTGCCCCTGTCCCTCCACCACAATGTCCGAGGTGCCATGAAGTGATGGCAGATGACATTCATATGTTTGTAGATTGTAAAGAGCTGGACAAATATTGGAAAGAGATAGGTCAGGTATTGTCAGGTCTTTTTAGCACTGTGATTAATGTAAACTCCTCTTTGATCATATTTGGGGATGATGGGGTGTTCTATCAGACAGTTACTTTGAAAGAGAGAGGGCTTCTTCTTTACTTGATCCTACTAGCAAGGAGGGAAATTTGTAGGAGGTGGAAGGATCGCCTCCCCCCGAGCAGCGAGGACTGGCTAAATGCATCATTCAATATGGCCTGGTTGGAATATGAGAGGGCAGAGGAGAAGCCGTCTAACATCTGGCACCCCTAATAAGGTGGGGAAGGAACATAAGATTGATCCGGACACTCCAATGATTACACCATGTCCCCGGTACTAAAGGGGAGGAGGTCTGGTGACCCAAGTTAAAGTGTGGTCAGCCTGGTGGCCCACAGAGAGATAGTAAGGCTGTAAATGTTCCACAAAGACTTGACACGGTGAGATGAGGAGAGAAAAAAAAACCAAAAAAACAACCTACGGCAACTATACACGACATTCTGCCTCTGGGCATACCTCCCCCAATAGAAACAGTCAAACAGAGACTGTTATCCAAGGCCAAAAACATATTGTGCGAGGACAAAAACATATTGTGCGTGGGCAAGTAAACAGCACGTTTCCAATGTTATAATAAGGCATATAGCATGCCCGCTGTGTCCAGATACTCAAAAAGGCAAACTGCTCTAAACAGGCTTCAAGACATGAAGCCTGTACCCTCTGTCCAGGAACCTGTAATAAATGGCTATGCAGAGGCACCCTGCACTCCGGGGCTTACCGAGTAATCGACGATCTATGTACGTCCCAGAGCTCCGCCAGCATACCGGCTAAATCGTGGACCGCAGTAAGGCTTCTGCGATAAAGCACCGTTTTTAAATACTGGCGACTTCCTACCTTTAATCACCCACACATGGACGACAATTAGCTGTCGGACTCTCGCGTATTCACGGCTCTGCTACATCCGGGTTTCGCCAACAAACTAAACGATGGACTCAGTCACCGCCATGTTAGGGGTGGACATTCTTCAGAATCAATAGGGTTACCAGCCCGCTAATCACACGCCTGCCAAGGGTATAGAGAGCGGACTAACGATGTTGTTGGCTTAATACACAGCTTTAATCCTGTCAGTTAATCTATTCTTTGTTTGACAAAATACAAATCGTTTGACAAGATACCAATCGTTTTTCCTTTCCAAAATAGAACAATTTAGTAGGACCTTTACTACGTTTTATCTGAATGTGTTTAAACTGTCCATCTCATTGTCAAAACCTCACTAGCAAACACACGCAGTCCCCAGTTTTTCAAAAAGCAGAACTTCTCACAAAAATAATGCATATAGCTTCTCAATACCTGGAAGTATCTGCTGCCATCTCTCCTCCTAATAGATCTATTGTCAGAACAATGCTTTCCAGATTTATTGTCGACACAGTATCTTACACATCAAAACAATTACCAAGGATTTGTGATCATCCATTGGATTTCCTCATTTAATCCCTGCTTGACTGAATCTAGAAAAAAGATCCAGAAACACTCCCGCCTTTTACGAGCGATGTCCATAGTTGTACCATTCATGCCTTTCACCTTTTCCAAGATGCACCAACGGGCATCTTTCTCAGAGTGATTCTTGTCATGAAAATGACTGACAAGCGGAGCTTCCATCCTACCATTACGGATTGCAGATTTGTGTTCGCTAAAACGAACTCTGAACTCTCGGGACGTTTCACAAACATACACCATATTGCATGGGCAAGTAATACAATAAATAATATTCTTGCTGCGGCAGTTGGTGAGATCGCTAAGTTTGATTTGCTTATTCTGATGCACAAAGAGGTCAGTAACTACAGCTGTTTCACACGCATGGCAGCAACCACATTTGTGATTGCCTAGCACTAAAGGCAACCCAGTAATGGTTGTTTGTCCTGCTCTGTCTACAAGTCTAGGACGGGTATGCACCAGGATATCGCGTAAATTGCGATTCCTACGGAAAGCCACCAGAGGCTGTTCAAAATTCAAATCCTCTTCGCCTGAATTAACTATTTTCCAATGTTTCTGGATGATGTTCTTCAGCTTGAAATTATACGGGGAGTGATTAACAACGCAAACAACCTGTTCTTTAACAGTGCGATTTCTTCCCTCCAATAGGGCGTCTCTGTTATAATGGCCAGAAGCCTTGATTTTAGTGCATCGCCATGTCGATGAAAGTCTACCATATTGGTACAGTTTCTTCAAATCCGAAGAAACTCACCAAATGGGATTGAATACCCATTGAATACCCATGAGGCACAGGGTCAAGACTGATTTGCATATGGCCATGTCCGAACTGGGGTTTGCTTGGTGAGCAAAATAACGATGGATTAAACCCAGATCTGTGACTGGGGGTGAATGTTTTGCCATTGTGCAACATTCCGTCCATCATCTTGTGTGTTTTTTTGTTCACCCTATGTGGGAAGGGTATGCCCAGACGTGGGACCCGTGCTCACTAAGCCACTGGAGTCAAGCTATCCTGGCTGAAGACGGCTGATAGCCGAAAAACCGGTCCTAGGATGCTTGATTCCGGTCCAGGGAAGACATGGCTTGGCAGTTCGGGCTGGACTGTTCCCATGAGGCACAGGGTCAAGACTGATTTGCATATGGCCATGTCTGAACTGGGGTGGCTTGGTGAGCAAAATAACAATGGATTAAACCCAGATCTTTGACTGGGGCGAATGTTTTGCCATTGTGCAACATTCAGTCCATCATCTTGTGTGTTTTGCTGTTCACCCTATGTGGGAAGGGTATGCCCAGACGTGGGTCCCGTGCTAACTAAGCCACTGGAGTCAAGCTTTCCTGGCTGAAGACGGCTGATAGCCAGAAACCGGTCCTAGGATGCTTGATTCCGGTCCAGGAAAGACATGGCTTGGCAGTTCGGGCTGGACTGTTCCCATGAGGCAGAGGGTCAAGGCTGATTTGCATATGACCATGTCTGAACTGGGGTGGTGTGGAGTGCAAAAAAAGATGGATTTAGGCCCAGATCTCTGTACTGGGGTGAATGTATGACATTGTTCTGCATTCTGTCCATCAACTGTTGTTTTGCATTTATCACCCCAAGTGGGATGGGTATGCTCAGACGTGAGTCCCATGCTCTCCACACCACTGGAGTCAAGCTATCCTGGCTGAAGACGGCTGATAGCCAGAAACCGGTCCTAGGATGTTTGATTCCGGTCCAGGAAAGGCATGCCTTGGCAGTTCGGGCTGGACTGTTCCCATGAGGCACAGGGTCAAGGCTGATTTGCATATGGCCATGTCTGAACTGGGTTGGTGTGGAGTGCAAAAAAACGATGGATTTAGGCCCAGATCTCTGTACTGGGGTGAATGTATGACATTGTCCGGCATTCTGTCCATCAACTGTTGTTTTGAATTTGTCACCCTGAGTGGGATGGGTATGCTCAGAAGTGATTCCCATGCTCTCCACACCACTGGAGTCAAGCTATCCTGGCTGAAGACGTCTGATAGCCAGAAACCAGTCCTAGGATGCTTGATTCCGGTCCAGAAAAGACATGGCTTGGCAGTTCGGGCTGGACTGTTCCCATGAGGCACAGGGTCAAGGCTGATTTGCATATCGCCATGCCTGAACTAGGGTGGTGTGGAGTGCAAAAACACAATGGATTTAGGCCCAGATCTCTGTACTGGGGTGAATGTATGACATTGTTCTGTATTCTGTCCATCAACTGTTGTTTTGCACGATTCTACTACTGGCACATGGTAATGTAGTTGAAACTGTCACACAAGAAGGCTGAGGAAACTTTAAGACATCAACACACAGTAAAGAAGTAAGGTTACATGAGTTCCCATTTTTTTTTAAGAACGCCTGCATCGCATCAAAATGGTTTAGTAACAATTAAGGTAGCATATATAGCACTTTAGTCACTTGATTCACTATCGTTGGTCTTCTGTTCATTTTGCACGTAATCGCTTCACTTGTATTTTTATTTTCTCCATTCACAGATCTCAATTAAGAGTGTGTGTACTGGACCACACCACATAATACAGGTGGAGTAACCTTAAGTATATTTATATAGTAGGGTCTAGGAAGGGAACTGAGTATAGGGGTCCGACATTCCTGATGAAAGCCGGTAGAGAGACGGATTCCGGCAGAAACATGTTGACCTTCATGCAGAACGGCGGGTACATAAAACACTCACTTCATCATTGGCTTTGAATTACCTTTTTAACCCTGACAAGAGAATCCAGGAATAACATTTTTATTGGGATATCCCTTAGTTTATTTTGAAGATTCACCATCTGCACTTTTCAGTTTGATCCTTTTGTCTTCCTTCTTTTTAGTTGTTTGTATTGTCTCCCCTGCCCCATTGCTTCGCTTCAAGCGTTGGCTTGCACTGAGGCATCGCAGCAGCCCTATGATGAAGCATGCCACAATATGCTGTGGGTGAGAGGAGGTTTTACAATGTAATTGTGCTTTTGCTACACTTTATCATAAAATTGATACTTGAACAAATTATGGTCTCATGTAACCTTACTTCTTTACTGTGTGTTGATACTTATCTTGAGGCAGTTAAAGTAAGGTGAATTCCTTCTCCCCTTCTTCTTTGTGTAGAGTCTAGTGAAACTTTAAGACAGTGATAACATAGCCTTGACGGTTCAATAGGTCTTAATGTCCATGGGGCAGATTTGCAAAACATTTTTGACTGGTTAGTTTCATGTCCTTGGTGGCCAGTCCCTAGGGAGGCGTACCTTTTTGGTGCATATAAGGTCTTGTAAATCTGGGAATGCGTCAAAAACCACGGACAATGCGTGGGAACACGCAATGTCTCCCTAGCGCAGAGTAAGGTAATGCAGCGATTTGCACTGCATTGCCTTACTCCAAATTTTTTAAACCATTCAAAGCTGTGCGCGCTTCAAAAATCTGACTTAGAGGTTTCCGTCACATATGTACCTCCCTGCATGGTGCAAGCAAGACACAAAGCTCTCATACATATGCCCTATAGTGCCCTTGTCTTTTTTGGTAAATATTAAAATATTTGTTTATACCACAAATGGGGAGCCGCCCAAAGCAAGTCAGAGTAGTTGAACAATTCTCTGAGAACCAGTGCAAGTGACATTGAAAAGGTCTTGGAAGGAATTTGGTCGGGTCCCGACACCTTACCGCTCGCCAACTGGCCAATAGCGCTTTTGGCTTCTGCCAAGATCACCTTCTCCTCCCGCCTTCCTCACTGCTCCCATGTCAGTTTCCGATGTTGGAATGTCTCAGCATAGCTTTTAACAGACTCTACGGAAGCTAGAAAGTCCTCACTATAAAGATTTTTATAGAAATTCTAATTTCAGAATGCTCTAAAATTTACTCTCCCTTATCATTAACGATCTTCTGAATGAGATTACTACTTGTTCTATCTTTGATAAGGGAGGCCAGCAATTGACCTATCTTCTCATTATTTTCAAAACGTGACATATGCATAGCCCAGATCGTTTTGTTGGCCCTGTTCCACATGCCTTTCTTTAGGGTAGTTTGTATACTACCTATTGTTCTAATCCCACAGTGATGTTCAGAGAGCCCTGTTTAAGTATATTCTTAACTAATTCTGCCTCGATCTGACTGAGGGTGGCGTCCCGCTGATTGTTTGAGCCCTTACTTCTTGCAGCTCGCCGGTGTCTGTTGTTTTTGGCGGGGGTCTGCTGTTGTGTTTGCGGCCGTTGCTGCTCCTGCCCTTGCCACTACCACCGTGCTTGAAGGGAAGGGACTACACATCCCACAATCCCCAGTGGCGCAGGAAGACCGCATCATTGCCCAGCACTAGGAGGCGCTTAAATCTCCAGGACGCACGCAGTGCGAGTGATGCTGATTGTTTGAGCCCTTACTTCTGCTAGCTCTCTTGCTGTTGCCCTGCCGGTGTCCGTTGTTTTGGGCGGGGGTCTGCTGTTGTGTTTGCGGCCATTGCCGCTACTGCCCTTGCCACTACCACCGTGCCTGAAAGGAAGGGACTACACATACCACAAGCCCCAGCGGCGCACGAAAACCGGGTAATTTCCCAGTTCCAGGAGGCGCTTAAATCTCTAGGAGGACACACGCAGCACAGGACACGGGCGTGCCCGGGTGCTGACCGGGCAAAGCCCTGCCAAGAGCGTGCCCGTCCACGCCCGTCAGGGTCAGAAAGGGGCAGGACAGGGCCACCTCCCTTCGGCGCATGTTCGGGGACTATCTTCGGAGGCGCGGTAAGAACTCTGTTGACTTTGAGCCCCTTCTATGATTTTACTGGCTGCTCATTTTGTTTTGGACAATTGCAAAGTGACATTTTAACCGTAGGTTACTATATAGCCTCCAACTACGTTTTAATTTTTCAATGTATTAATGTCTCTTGGGGTCGTTGACCAGTAAAATAATCCCGAGTCATCCCATCTTAGATTCGGAATACCGCCCCCTAGTCCAGCGGCATATAAAGGAGATTTGTTGCCAGCCCCTGCTTCCGTATTTTAACCTCAGAGCTTCCCTGTCCTCACCTCCTGTTTTTTTGTTTGGTTTTTATTTCTTTATCCACACAGGTTTAATCAGTAGCTTGTTAATAGCTTGTTTATAGAGGCTACTACTGTCGCAAAAACTGAGAACGATGGGGAGACACAAGAGTACCGTAGGCACGCTTGATGCCTTTCTGGTTAGAGCAGAATCTCTTCTAACCCACAAGATACAGTTAACTGAGCGGAGGCACTCACTAGATCCTTCACAGTTCCCATTGACCAGGGAGGAGGAATCTAACAGATCATTAACACCTAAGGTTATAATTCAACGAAACAACACCAACTCCCCCATGGTTAATCAATCCCCAGTTTCTTCGAGTCAAGATAGGGAGATTGAAAATACTAAAATGGTAGGGACAGGGCCCCAAACGCGGAAACAATCCAGACAGATGAAAGGGAATGTAGCAAGAACCAGATCGAAGGGAGAAAGGGGGGGGCAAGGATGGTAAGAATAAAGAGGCCCCTGGCTCTCGCTCATTAGTAACCTTTAAAGCAGTAACCCAAACAGAGGAATCTCCTAACACCCCTGGCCCTCAGACATAAGTACCAATTTTAAATGTAAATGAATTGACACCGGGTCGCAAGGTCCACTTTGAAGTGTTGGTTAGGGGGTTGCTGGAAACTCAGATCACTGCAATGATGACCAAGATGAGCGTGCTCATTGAGAATAGATTTGGCCGCATGGAGAAAAAAATGGAGCAGCTGAAAGAGGTTGTAGGGACACTTAGCAACTCATTGGACAGCATAAAAATGATCCATAGTTGTAAGGTTTCTAACACCACACAAACAGAGGAGCACAAGCACCCGATCCAGTTAAATTCATCTGGCACCCCAAGAGAACCTAAATCATTAACTTTACCAAGACACGTAGCAGAGAGGATCCCCAACTTAACCCCCAGCTCAGGGTGGAGAAAAAGAGTAGACGAGAGTCAAACAGAGGGGAAAACTTAAACAACACCAGTGTCCAACCTAGTACAGATATTTTAGATCTACCTTCCGCCTCCTGTCCCTACGTAATAATTCTAACAGGGGCTCCGGGACTAAAACAGGGACAGAGCGAATCCTGGCCTACCCTTCATAACAAAGTGGTGGCCTGGTTGACCAAATTAAAAAATGTTAGCCCCCAGCACATAAATGAAATATTGATGGTCCGCATAGTTGGGTGGATTGGCACCCTACCAAAGTCCATTCCTGGTAACTGCATCGTTATACATTTTTGATCCCCAGAATGGTCCGATCTCTCCTGAAGCACAAAGAGGAAATTTCCCACCTCCATTCCAGCATTACAGCCCCCCCTCTGGGTTTCTTTTACAGACCTTTCATTAGGTCCAGAGGAGAAGGGAATGGCTCAAATAGGTTTGAGATCTTATCCCCTCTTTAGGAAGTGGACTGACAATCAAACTATTCTTTTAGGAGTATGTCCCGTACGACCAAATGCCTTAAAGAAGTTCACTTAGAAACCCTCCCCCCTACATCATAAAAGGTAGAGGCGTAGGTACAAAATATTATACCTTCCACCTTAAATCCCATCTTGGCCCTACCTGAGATGGAGCAAGAACCCACTACAGCCAACTTTGGTAGTAGCCCTACATTACAGAGTTTACCCATCACAACAGGAGTAGATCAAGGCCCTGGCATCCCTACCACTAGAATTTATCTAAAGGAACTTGGAGGCCCAGTAACAGTCCTGACCTCTGACGAAAAAATCCACGAGAGGGGAACCACTCAGCTTTATTTTTGGGAATATTGCCGGCATACGCTCAAAGGTCAACCTCGGTGAGTGGCTTACCTTCTCGCGGACATACGGTATCCTCTGTCTCCAAGAGACGTGGGCGGTCTCCCCTATCCATTTAAATGGTTTCAAACTTTTTTCTCCTCTGCGATTCCGTCGACATCAGACTGCGCAAAAGGAGGGTTGGTGGTTTACATTTCCAATTTAATCTCAGTCCGGGAAATTATAGCCCTAAAACTCAAGGCTAATTTTCAGATTATTATCCTTGACAAGAATCAACTGGATCTATTCGTGATAGTCAATTTCTATGATAACCTACAGCAATGACAGCTGATCGACACCCTGAAAGAAATTTGCTTCCTCCTTTTAGAACTTAATAACAAATATCAAGGTAAAAACCTTATAATCATCTGGGGTGGCGACTTTAATTCATCTTTGTGTCCTCAAAATGATAACATAACTTGTGGCCTATTAGATGAGAAAGATAACAACATGACTCACTTTACCCATAATCAGACTGGGGCCTGTTTAAATGAGACACTTTTTATTTTGCAATTGGTCTTGGCCAATGAATTATTATCTCCCCCTGTCTCCCTTACTCCAACCTTTAACGGTAGACGTGCTGCCAGTTGCATAGATTTCATTTTCCTGACTAACAGTGCCCCATCCCTTATCTCGAACATCACAACCCACAACTGCGCTTTTAGCGACCACTTCCTTATTTCCATTGTTCTTTCTCTTCCGTTGGTGCGAGGAAAGATAAACCGGATGAGGTCTCATGGGGAGGAAAGCTTGACCATGAATAGACTTAACGGCTACTCACTTAAGTGGGTACACGTGGACCCAGCAACGATTACCAAAAAAGTCGTAAGAACTCCATGACAGCAATCATGAACTGTTTGGCTGATTCATCAACCCCCCGGGAGATTCTTGACAACTTTTTGGTTGTAACCAAATCTGTAAAGGAAACCCTAAACATCAAAACTAAAGGGGAAAGAAAGAATAAGGTGTGCTGGTTTAAAAAAACCTGTACCAAAGCATACTCAAATCTTAAAAATGCTCTAAACAAAACGGTAAGAGACAGGCAGGAGATAACCCAACTTAGGAAAAACTACCACCTGGCATTACGGCAAAGGAAAACAGAATTAAAAGAGGAGTTATGGGTAGATTTACATAATGGTTGCTTAACGATCGACAGTGCCACTTTTTGGGAGGTGATCAATACACCTTTTCTGTCTGGATCCAGGGAAAAAGGGAAAATCGAAATTACGATTGACAAATCATTCTGGATAACCCATTTTTCCAAAATATTCGGAGAAACTGCAAACGTGCCCATAGTCCAGTGTTATTCAGGGATGAGCGCTAACAATACAAAGTCCACTTGCACCTCTTTTGCTTTAGACTTCACCTTAATTGAAGTTGAGCAAACTTTAAGGGCAAGCAGAGGGGGTAAGGCGCCAGGCCCCGATGGGGGTCCTGGTTGACCTTTATAAATATAAAATGGACCCCAATTTTGCTCAGGGTATTGGAAGAAACTTGCAAAGTTGTACTGTTGGACTCATGGTCAGAATCCATCCTGGTTCCAGTCTTTAAAAAGGGGGATCGCCAAAGCCCAACTTGCTAACGTCCCATCTCATTACTTGACTCTCTGGGAAAAGTTGTGGGGCACATTATATTAGCACGCCTACAGCTTTGGACTGAGGATAACACGATCGATCCTATTGGATTTCCAGTAGGGATTTAGGGAAGGGCTGGGCACCACTGAGTAAGTTTTAAATCTGACCCTACTTACTGGCAAATATGTAAATGCTAAAGGTGGGAGACTTCATATGGCCTATGTAGATCTGACATCAGCTTTCGACTGCGTAGGTCATTCGAAGCTCTGGGACATTTTAATTGCAATGGGTGTCGATCCCCCCTTGGTACATTTTCTTCGGGAAATATACTCTAACGCGACGGCAAGAGTGAGATTTGGAGTGGGAGGAGAGTTGATAGCTCCATGTAGGGTTGAGCGGGGAGTCAGACAGGGCTGTGTCCTTGCCCCCTTCTTTTTCCTGAGGGGGAAAGGGAAGACATCTGGTGCCCCCCAACGAAAGTGAGCGGGCGCATGGCATGGAGACCGGAGGCCCAGGGCCCAGGGCCCCAGCCATGGAGGCTGCGAGGGGGACCCGACAGGCCCTCCAACCCAGGGCCCGTGGACACCCGGACAAGCAGGGGAGGCCAGCCCGGGACCCATGGACCCCGTCTTGGGCCTTTGGCAGCACAGCAGCCTGGGGGACAGGGCCGGAGCACTCGTCCAGTGGCCCGGCGGGCCCCTGGACCAAGCCGGGGCTCCCAGGGCCTGGGCACCCTGGGCCAGCCGGACACCATCCCGGGCACCCTGCCACGTGGCAGGACCGAGCACGGAGCCTGGGGAGGGGAGGCCACCCTCCTCCGGGGCACTCCTGAACTCAGCCAAGCAAGGGGAGGCTCCCCGGGCACAACGGATCCCCGTCCTGGGCCTTTGGCAGTGCGGCAGCCCAGGGGACAGGGCCCAGGGCCGGAGCACCCTACCCAAGGCCTGGCGGGGCCCCTTGACTCAGCCAGGGTTCCCAGGCCCAGAGGAGCAGGGGAAGCCCTCCCCGGCCCTCCGGACCCCGTCCTGGGTACCCTGCCATGCGGCAGGACCGAGGACGGACCAGGGCTGGGGCGGCATCCTGGCCCATCCAGCTGCCAGCTGAGGCTAGGCCGGGAGGGGTCCCAGAGTATCCTGCCCTTGGTAAACCGGAGGAAGACTACCCCTCTTTCTGGGAACCTGCGCACACAGAGTGACAGAGGGGACCCAGGGAGAGAACGTGCCTGACCACCTGGAGCCCTGGCTGGGATCGGGGATAGCCGAACTGGCAGGCCAGGTCCTCGCTCGACTGGAAACAAGCATCCTAGGACCGGTTTTGTCATTTCACCCCTCTTCAGCCATAATAGCTTGATTCCAGTGGCATGGAGAGCACCGGACTCAAGTCTGAGCATACCTGTCCTACTCGGGGTGACAAATGCATAAAGAACTGTTGATGGACAGAATGCAGAACAATGTCATACATTCACCCGAGTACATAGATCTGGGCCTAAATCCATCGTTTTTTTGCTCACCAATCCATTCCAGTTTGAACCCAGCCATATGCAAATCAGTCTTGACCCTGCGCCTTGGGGCTGGACGGGCCTGGGGGTGAATGTTTGGATTTTCTCTGCATTCCGTCCATCAATTGTGTGTCTTTTGCTTGCCAGAGATGCTGACAGTAAGATGTTAGGACTCAGTCCGGGACACTGGCATGTGTCAGGGACTCTGGCATTGTTTGGTGCCTGGGAAGACAAAGTAGTCAGAATAGTGGGTTCAGCACTGGCCAAGATCACACAGCGAGTCAAAGGAGAAATGGAATCCAAAGACGAAGCTCTGTATAAGAAAATAAGAGAGGTAAGGCTCGGAAAGGACAGGCCCTCAGAGGTGAGTTAGCATTCAGAAAAACTACACAGAGGACGGATATGTAAGACATATATATATATATATATTCACTGAAAAAACCATAGGTTATAGACCATATATAGTTAGGAATTTGCATTTACAAAACCTTGAAAATTCACTGAAAAAACCATAGGTTAGAGACCATATATAGTTTGCTGGACATTTTATTGACATAAAAGCAATGAAATTCCATATATAGTTAGTTGCACTAACTATATATCGCGCACCCGCATTCCACTGCTGATGATGTCACATATTACATCATTCATGACATGGTCAGTGACATCACTGATGACATCTCAAATGACATCACTGATGACATCACTGATGACATCTCAAATGACATCACTGATGACATCATGACACACCAATACCAGTTACTACATACGCACTCACTGATTCCTACGTCTACACACACATTCACTCATTCACCCATACAATCACTCATACATACAGTCACTCATTATTACAACACTATCATATGCACTCATACACCTATGCAGACACTCACACACTGCCACTCATCCATGGAGTTACTCACACACCTAGTCAGTCCTGTAAAGAATCAATCACACTTCCATTTCCTCATCTATACAGTTAAACACAGAACACCATACTTCAGTGACATCACTGATGACATCACTGATGACATCTCAAATGACATCACTGATGACATCTCAAATGACATCACTGATGACATCATGACACACCAATACCAGTTACTACATACGCACTCACTGATTCCTACGTCTACACACACATTCACTCATTCACCCATACAATCACTCATACATACAGTCACTCATTATTACAACACTATCATATGCACTCATACACCTAGTCAGTCCTGTGAAGAATCAATCACACTTCGATTTCCTCATCTATACAGTTAAACACAGAACACCATACTTTTCACACATATACTAACACATACTTACTCTCTTATACAATCACTGATACAAGTACACATTGATATGCACAGAGTCACACACCTCCCAGCCAGCCACACACACACTCAGTCTTCCATACATCCACTCATTCTTCAATATGTAAAACATATTTAAACTCTACAAAAACACACAGACACTA
The DNA here is from genome assembly GCF_964261635.1 of Lissotriton helveticus. Lineage (NCBI taxonomy): Eukaryota > Metazoa > Chordata > Amphibia > Caudata > Salamandridae > Lissotriton > Lissotriton helveticus. The sequence continues at coordinate 1,005,442,917 of NC_136069.1, read as the reverse complement.
GATGATGTCATCAGTGATGTCATTTGAGATGTCATCAATGATGTCATCAGTGATGTCATTTGAGATGTCATCAGTGATGTCATCAGTGATGTCACTGACCATGTCATGAATGATGTAATATGTGACATCATCAGCAGTGGATTGCGGGTGCGCAATATATAGTTAGTGCAACTAACTATATATGGAATTTCATTGCTTTTATGTCAATAAAATGTCCAGCAAACTATATATGGTCTCTAACCTATGGTTTTTTCAGTGAATTTTCAAGGTTTTGTAAATGCAAATTCCTAACTATATATGGTCTATAACCTATGGTTTTTTCAGTGAATATATATATATATATATATATATATATGTATATATATATATATATATATATATATATATATATATATATATATATAAAACACACAGAAAGCACCCATTTTGGAAGAGCCACATTTGCAGGTTGGTAAATATTCAGTTTAATTGAAAAACGGCCGATCCCGGTCGTGGAGGAGCCCTGCTACTGAAAGGTGGTCTTTGCTGCAGTCACTCGGCTAGCAGTGCAAGGGCAGGAAGGTCGTGTGGCAGGTTTGAAATAATAGTGCCGAGTATGTGAGACAATTTCCAGGGCCACTGGGGTATTTTAATTGTGGAACATTGAACAATGCGAAGGAGCAGCTCACTGGAGTGACATCATTGTACTACCTTTACCAGAAGGCTCTGGGTGAGCCAACGCCCACTGGGGCAGGTGTAAGGGATTTAAATTAGGCTGGTGCTTCACGCAGAGTTGTCAAAAGAAGCCTCTGAGGAAATGCTAGAGCAGCATGAAACGCGTCAGGCTTACAGATTTCTCTGGACTTTGTTTTCATTCACTGTGCTGTTTCCTGCTGAATAAACACGGAATATTTACCAACCTGCAAATGTGGCTCTTCCAAAAGGGGTGTTTTCTGTGTGTTTAATTGAAAAACGGCCGATCCCAGTCGTGGAGGAGCCCTGCTACTGAAAGGTGGTCTTTGCTGCAGTCACTCGGCTAGCAGTGCAAGGGCAGGAAGGTCGTGTGGCAGGTTTGAAATAATAGCGCCGAGTATGTGAGACAATGTCCAGGCCCACTGGGGTATTTTAATTGTGGAACATTGAACAATGCGAAGGAGCAGCTCACTGGAGTCACATCATTATACTACCATTACCAGAAGGCTCTGGGTGAGCCAACGCCCACTGGGGCAGGTGTAAGGGATTTAACCCCTTCAGTGCTAATGACAAGGGTAACTCGTCATGTAGGGCCCATTGATTTCAATGGAAAGTCAATGGACCTACATGCACACCCCTTAGCAGCCAAGTGGTTAAATTAGGCTGGTGCTTCACGCAGAGTTGTCAAAAGAAGCCTCTTAGGAAATGCTAGAGCAGCATGAAACGCGTCAGGCTTACAGATTTCTCTGGACTTTGTTTTCATTCACTGTGCTGTTTCCTGCTGAATAAACACGGAATATTTACCAACCTGCAAATGTGGCTCTTCCAAAAGGGGTGTTTTCTGTGTGTTTAATTGAAAAACGGCCGATCCCGGTCGTGGAGGAGCCCTGCTACTGAAAGGTGGTCTTTGCTGCAGTCACTCGGCTAGCAGTGCAAGGGCAGGAAGGTCGTGTGGCAGGTTTGAAATAATAGCGCCGAGTATGTGAGACAATGTCCAGGCCCACTGGGGTATTTTAATTGTGGAACATTGAACAATGCGAAGGAGCAGCTCACTGGAGTCACATCATTATACTACCATTACCAGAAGGCTCTGGGTGAGCCAACGCCCACTGGGGCAGGTGAAAGGGATTTAAATTAGGCTGGTGCTTCACGCATAGTTGTCAAAAGAAGCCTCTGAGGAAATGCTAGAGCAGCATGGAACGCGTCAGGCTTACAGATTTCTCTGGACTTTGTTTTCATTCACTGTGCTGTTTCCTGCTGAATAAACACGGAATATTTACCAACCTGCAAATGTGGCTCTTCCAAATGGGGTGCTTTCTGTGTGTTTAATATATATATATCTATATATATATATATATATATATATATATATATATATATATATATATATATATATATTACCTACTTGCTGTCGCCAGTAGGTAGTTATAGTTAGGACCTAGTTACCATAGGAAAATGGCAACATTCTATTCCCAATAACTTTGGCACCGATTGACGTATCTTGGCGAAATTCTCAAAACTAATTATTTGTTGAGATAAGCTCCTACGTTGAAAGTTTGGAGGTGATTCGTCAAGGGGGGGTGAGAAAAAAGGGGGTCCCATAACGTGTTTTTTCAATGTTAATTTCCATAGGAAACTTTAGACAAGGCTACAGGTCGAATGGGTGAACTGAATTACCCCAAATTTGGCAGGGTGAAGGGTCTTGGTCTAGAAAGCACACTTTTGTTTATTTGGTGTAAATCCGTTAAGTAGTTTTTGAGAAATATCGAAATGTACAGATATCGATATTTGGGAATTCTGCCATCTGATTGGCTGAGGCGTTACGAGCACGAGCTTGCTGCTGATTGGCTGCGAGCGGTGTGAGCGGTTGCAACTAGGAAGTGTTGGCTGTCATTTTGTGATTCCGTTGAAGTGAGTAAGGGGATAATAGGGCAAAAAAAGTGGGAAATAGGAGGGTAGGAGCACTGTGACCTCTGTGGTGTGTTTAGGGTATTGCATAGAGCCTGATGCGGTAAAGGTGAGCTGATGCGGGACTCTGGGATTAAAGCGTGAACCCAAATTGAGTGACTTATGCTGTGAAGTCATGTGCCGTGGCCGTTGCACTACAGTTGTGGAAGTAGTGTCAGCATGTGTTTATAACTACTAGGATAAACTACTGACCCGTACTAGTCTGAAAGACCTGGGGTACGGAAAATATGTGAGGTATTGTCTAGAGTCTCATGCTGCTAAGCTGAGCTGCTGCCAGAGCCAGGGATTAAAGTGTGAGCCCAAACTGTGTGTCATATGCTGTGAAGTCATGTGCTCTGGCTGCTGTGCCACATCTGTGCAAGTAGTGTCAGCATGTAGTTATAGCTACTTGGATGAACTTTTGTTTCGAAAATTGTAGCTTGTGTATAGTGCTTAGGGGGTGTTATAAAGTTAGTGCGAAGGTATATTCGCGCGTATCAAATCAATTTGGTATTTGTGAAGAGCTAACTACTCACTCCTACGCGTGTGATGGCACTGGGGGAGTAAGCTGAGATGCTGACGGACTTGGGGTAAAGTTGCTGAACTACTTCACGGTCTGAAGGTGCGGGGTATGGAAACTAAGTGAGGTATTGCCTAAAGTGTCATGCTGTTAAATTGAGCTGCTGTTGGAGTCGGGGATGAAACTGTGAGCCTAAAGTGTGTGTGGTATGCTGTGAAGTCATGTGCTCTAGGTGCTGTGCCACACGTGTTCAACTTGTATATGGTGCTTTGGTGGTGTTGTGTAGGAAGTGCGAAGGTAAATCATTACGGTACTACCAACTACTCACCCTTCTGGGTGAGTAGAGCGGGGATCAAAGCGAGAGGTCTGTGCTGCAAAGTGAGATGGTCTGGCCACTGCGCCATAGCTGTGTGGAGAATAAATGTTGGCGAGGGTCTGGGAGTTGGCGTGATTTGGCCCTAAAATAGCGGGCCTAAGTTGTAAGTTACAGGGTGGCTCTAAAAAGAGCCCTTGTGTTCATTAGTTGGAGCTACATATAAGTGTGGAAGCACAGCTTCAAGTTATTCAGGAAAACTCGGTTTCCCTGATCTGTGAAGTGTACTCCATCACTTCTGTATATATTAGCCATATCAAAACGTATGTTGTTGTTGTAGATGGAGCCCATTTTGTGGTCTCTGAGGTATGCAGACACAGCTTTGTTGACTTTTTTGCGAGATCTTTTTATCTGAGGACAAAATTGTTTGGACCATTTCCACCTCTGTCTGTGGCATATATTGGAATATACAAGGACAGTTTGAGGCAAACGTAACATCAATTGTCCAAAGGTGTCCTTCATAAGCATTTCCAAACCTACCCCAGTCAATGTGCCTAGGTCTTTTCCACCACAGTGCACAATCATGAGGTCAGGGTGTTGGAGATGCAAACAGGTTTTAACCAAAGGCAACAATTGGTGACACTTCAATCCTCTCTGTCTAAACCATTTATTGTCCACATTTTGTAAACCTAGGTCTAAGTCAATACGTCTCTGCTCTGCATACCTCTTGCACCAGAAAGCATAGCTATATCCTATGATCCACACTAGCATTTTGAAGGTATGGCTGGAAGGTATGGAAAGATGTCTGTAGCTCGTGCAGTTCCTTCGTAGAATAGGAGATATGTTTAAAGATGGGGAACTAGTTTCTTTTCGCATACAAAACAGTACCTGATTGGGAGATGAAAAGCATTGTTTTTTAAAAGTAGGGTGCACATCCGTTTTTTGGAAAAGTATCTTTGTGATTGGGTAAGAAAAAGCAGTTTGCACGTGGAGTACATATTATAGGATAAAATGTGCTGAACTCAACCACACCTGCTACTTGCATTTGGAAGGAACTTAAAACAATTGTGAACTTTTAACCTGCACTTGCCGTTAAATGTTCAAGAAAATGTTGCAAACAAATATCGTTAGGTTTAAACAAATTGATTAACTTGTAACCTCCACGTGTTGTAGAGTGTTCTAGAAAGTCTGTTGATAGAATACGATGCATTTCTGACTTCGATGTGTATTTTAATATTTAAAAAACTGTTTTATGGAAAAGTAGAAAAACAGTAATAGAGAGAAGTTTTGAAAGCTAAAAGAATCAAGGAACTATTGTAATTTGTTCTTTATTACCTACTGGCGGTCGCCAGTAGGTAGTTTTCACTGTTACCAGTCTGAAAGTGCGGTGTGCTCAGAGTGGCATGGTGCTGATATAATATGGTGCTATACACGGGTATGAAGCAGAGAGTCTAAACCGTGAGGTCATTGCTGTAAAGTGATATGGTCTGGTGTTTGTAGCATACGTGTGCAAGTAGTGTTAGTAGGCGTTTATACCATACAGGGAGTGGGAAGCGAACTACTGACCGCTACTGTGTGTTGATAGTATACCGGAGGCGGAAAGCGAAGTAGTTACGCCTACCGGTGTGAAGACTTGGGGATGAAACCGAGCTGATTGCTGTAGAGTGATGGGTTTTGGGGGCTGTAGGATATTAGCCGCTGTAGTATAAGTGTGTAAGTAGTGTTAGTATGCGTTTATAATATATTGGGAGTGGGAAGAGAACTACTCACCCCTACTGCTGGGAAGACTCGGGGATTAAACCGTGAGCCTAAATTGTAAGCTCATTGCTGTAAAGTGATGTGCTCGGGGCGCTGTAGCATACCTGTGGAAGAAGCGTTAGTTTACGTTTATACAATATAGGGAGTGGGAAGCAAAATACTTACCCCTACCGGTCTCAAGACTCGTGGATAAAACCATGAGCTCATTGCTGTAAAGTCATGTGATCTGTGTAGTATTTCAATGTAAGTCATAGTAGAATGTTAGTATGTAATGCTACTAGAATCTAAGTATGTAATGTTAGAATGTAGGGCTGTCATGAGGGGAACCTTGGGGAGTTTGTACACGGTGCTGGAGAAGATGGTTGCCTTGCTGTCTGCTCCTGTTGGTGGTTGTTTCAGGTGTCTTGTTTTCTTGTAATAAATCTACTTATTGGATCCACTGCCGACTGCCTCTTCACTACATAAATTTGGCAATGAGCGGGAGAAGGTAAAAAGAAAGTACCACTCAGCAATATTTCAAAATTGCTTGTGTTGTGCTGAAGACCCGTTTTCTTTGTTTAGCTGTTTCCACTCATGTCAGGGTCGTCAGCTCATTGAAGTGTCATCCGACTTCTGGTAGGATTTATATTTTGCGCTTCCTCTGCTTCTTCACTACATTCTGGTCGCTGTACTACACGTGTGTAAGTTGTTAGTATGAGTTTATACTAACAAATGCATCATGATCCTAGGGAGACCGACATGTGAGGGGAAAATCGCTGCAATGCACCTGTGCACCCATGGTGCTACACCCCAGCCCCTTCTCCCGCTCTGTGCTCAATTGTAGGTCTTGCACACTGAAACTTCACTGTTCACCTGCCACCACTGGTGTGTCCCACATCGTGTTGGTGCAATCTCTGAGTCCGGGGTACATAGGTATAGTGGACCAGGTCTCCGGTCGGGGACGGTGTCTTGATACCAGGATGGAAAGTGTAAGAATGCCAAGGGCATCATTGCGGAGTCAGCTCCTACTCTGCCCTTCTTGAGGCAATCAATGGAATGTCTGAAAAGGGAGAAATACTTTAATGGTGGAAACGTCTGGAAGTAAATGAAGGTTTTTTCAAGCTTGATAGAAAATAGGAGTTGAGTGCATCCTTCGTTTTTGAAGTACGATCTACCAAATGTTAGTGGTAATCATGGTCCAAAGAAGAGATGAGTGCTCAAGAATTCACAAGGTTGAATAATTATACGTTATACAAAGGTTTTTATAGAAAGGAACAGAGCGCATGCTAGAAGCATAATGTGCGCGTGTAATGCAACGGCGGGAGCCTGTGTGCATGTACACTTAGTAACAAGCTCACTACAGTGTCCTAATAGTTAACACCACGTGTCTGTAGGGCAGCGCTGCCCGCTGGCTCAGGCCTACAGTACAGTCCAGCAGGTCCTTAAAATGAGATAGATTTGACTGAATGAGGTCAGAGATCACATCGTTACGCACGGCAACATCGCTTTTTCACATGTCCGCACTCAGGGTGATGCACCCCACCCCTCCCGCAGCATCACGCTCAACTGGTGTCCGTAGGGCAGCGCTGCCTGTAGGCTCAGGCCTACAGTATGGTACAGCAGGTCTTTAAAATGAGAATGAGATGTGGCTGAATGAGGTCAGAGATCACATCATTACACACAGCAATATCGCTTATTCGCACATGCGCACTCTGCCTGATGCAGCCCACCCCTCCCGCAGCACCACGCTCAAGAGGTGTTTCTCGGGCAGCGTGGCCCGCTGGCTCAGGCCTACAGTATGGTCCAGCAGGTCTTTAAAATGAGACAGAGATGAGACTGAATGAGGTCAGAGATCACATCATTACACACGGCAATATCGTTTGTTCGCACCTGTGCAGCCAGGCTGAAGCACCCCACCCCTCTCGCCACACCGCGCTCAATTGGAGGGCCTGTGCACCCAGGCCCTCTGCTTACCTGCTGTCATTGTTGTGTGAGCAAACACGACAGGCAGCAGTGCTCACAATTCAGATGGAGTGTTGATTGCAGGAGAGTTTACACCTCATGGATCCCTTTCGTAGACGACGGGCAGTAGGGCTCACAATTTAGAGCCCGTGTTGATTGTTAGGATGGTGTACACCTCATGACTCCATTTCTTTTTTTTATTGCGCATTGTGATATGCGAGGTGGATGCAGCATATCACTTGAGGTAGTGTGGAAGAAAAGGGACGTGTGGCGTTGTGGTTATCCTATTTATAGGTACACAAAGTGGGCTGGGCTTGCTTCCGCTAGGCCAGAGTAGGGGTGTGAATAATTATTCCGGGGACCTGGGCGTTGTTCAGTTCCTGTCTGGCCAGGAAGTGTACTTATGTGTGTTTCTTTTGTAGTTTTGACCTCGCAGAGTGTGCAATTTAGATTAGTGTAGCATGTGTTGGGAGGTCGGAAACTACAGTTAATGAGATGGTTGAAAAGATTGAATGGTGAACATTACATGTCGTTGTGGCTATGCGCATGCACGCATGTCAATGGTGTGCGCTATCGCGAACCGTACACATGTGAATGTGCTTGGATGGAGGGAGGATCATCAGTGAGGCTACGTCATACACAGTGAAAATGCTCATTATAGTCAAGCAATGTATGGCAAACGTTAATCTGAAAGTCTCACATATGACACACTACTATACTGGTAAAGCCTGACAGCAGAGCGTACAGCAATACAAATCTATACATTAATGTTTATAGTTTGTTACATGTAATCTAGGATGTGCACTCTGCCCATGGCTGATGATACTCCTTAGAGCCACCAATACCCAGGCCGAAAGGCAGCACAATAATGTGCACACACACACACACCAGGGGCATTGTGTAACACATTTGTTTTTAATGGAACGTTTGAGATGCTTGGCAATCACACATGGAAGGCTAATGTAGAGAGCATGAATCTTGATAAAGATGACTGTTGCATGTTATGTGTAGTATAAGATATGTGTATACAGGAAAACACTTTTCAAAAAAGCTTTCTAAGCAGAAGAGGTGTCTGTCATCAAACGCTGTGTAGAGAATGAGTAAAACGGGTGGCGCCGTCCAACTGTTACAAAGGGAAATGTTATGAACTAATAAGGCTACATGGCAATCGCGCACCGAGCATGCAAGGAGGCCGCATCCGACACGATTTTGACAAAATATATTTATCATTATATATGTTTATTACAGTTAGAAATATATAAATGTTTAAAATATTTTAGATTATCGCTTGCTCTCGTATACTGTTTAAAGTTATCTAGACATACTTTTGAGACAAAAAAAGGGGAATGGCGTACCCGGCGCGATACTCTACGTCTGTGACGTAACACAGGGCCTGGCAGCATGTACTCGTCGCATACGCAAAGCGCAGCGGGCGCGACCCCATACGTACATGATGTAACGCATGGCTTGGTACTGCGTACCCTTCGGATACCAAAATAGCACCTGGAGTGACTTCATGTGTATATGATGTTACACGGGACGCGGTGACACAAAGTCGTCGGATATGAAATGCGCATCATTTACGAGTTTAGCAATATGACGGATAGGATTCGTGTGGTGATGGAGCTTGGTACACTACCGGTATGGGAGTGCAGTTTTCTCCCCCCCCCCCCAAAAAAAATATACATATTTTTGGGGGAAGATATAAATTATTACATCATTTTTTAAGTTAAAAAAAGAAGTATAATAGAGTTCCAAAATATTTTTAAAAAATATTAGAAAAAATATAGGTTTTAGAAACATTAAAATATGAAATTAACATTTCAAAAACCTTTGAAATTCACTGAAAAAACCATAGGTTTCAGGGACGTTATAGTTAGTTGAACATTTGACTCATATAAAACCAGAGAAATTCGCCTGTTATAGTTAGTTGACCTAACTATAACTTGCGCACCCGCAATGCATTGCTGATGATGTCACATATTACATCACTCATGACATGGTCAGTGACATCACTCATGACATCACTCATGACATCTCAAATGACATCACTGATGACATCATCCAGTGACTGTGTGCTTCTGTAAAGGTTAAATACTCGCAATTTTTTTATTGTGAATGTGCTACGATTGCACACAAATAAAGGCACTGCTTTTCACACAAATAAAGACACTGCTTTGAACAGTAATAAAATTAATTTTTCCTTACTCACGGTGCTGGAGGCACAACTTAATAAACAAAAACCTATATATATATATTCCCACCAAACCTTCCACACTCAGCATACTACTTAAACAAGCATCTGTGAATCCTATAGAATCGTAACTAAATGATCAAAAAGATCAAAAGCCAGCAGTGGTCTTTGGGTGGTTAATGTTTTCGCTTAAGGTATCTCAATTACCTTTCAATGCCATACTGACCCAAACGGCTGTTGTTTTTCTCCTCAGTTAATGTTTGCTCATTCAAAAAAACGCATAACTGTCAGACATGAAGGGAGGGGTCCGGTGGCACATTCCCAACAACGGCTTTCAGTTTGGTATTCAAAACACCCTGTCTATGTTGTTTATTCAAAAAACCTATCCGCATGACTTATTAAAATTCATATGCATTTGGAGAGAGGCAGGCTGTCTCCAGATATCTGAGTCACCACAGAGCTGATGGGAAAATATACTCTTTATGAATATTAATAGTCTGTGAATGTACAACCTTGTTTAAATTTACTCTTACTACAATGTGATCAAAACAAAACATTTATCTATGCAGACTTAACTTTACCTCTGAATCTAAGTAATTTACAGCCATGCTTTGCATATCTTTTGACACTCAGTATTGTGGGAAGTTCAGCAATGAAAAAGTTTTTAAATATTTCACTTGGAATTGGAAAGTTTTTAAATCTTTCACTTGGAACATTCCTTTCAAATATTAGTAAGTCACGCCTGTGTAAGCCCTGTATCCCACTAGGTGGGGTGCATGGTATTTAAAAGTGAGAAATATAGGACATTAATATTACCATGTCCTTACAGTAATAAGACCCAAAAAGCGACTTTCACTGTGGCAGTCCTTGCTGTCCTATGTAGAATACCAGAGTGCAGATGAAAATACTAATACTGCTAACTCGGGAAAGGAACCAGCTAGAAAAATAATTAATTCACTATTTTTAATAGTTATTAAACATCCAATTCAATAGTGAGGTTAGATTTTTAATAAACATTAAGAAAATGTATCTTTAAGGAAATTATCTTTTCCCTTCCTGATGTTCCTGGAGAATATTTTGCATTAGCTTTCTAGATTTCCCCAGCACATGCTAAGACCCGAATAGGTGTGAACAAGGTGTGTGATGCCTCTCAGGAGCAAACAATCGGCTGATCTGAACTAGCAGAAATGACTCCTCTGAACTCCACAGAATTTTCAGAGTGAGGGCTGTGGGCATCCTGTGGCGGATGGTAATATTTTAAAGTAGTGGAGAAGAAAGCTTTGAATTGAATTTAAGGTATGAGAGCGCAGTGATCAAGCTTGAATAATGGAGACAGGGGTACTATGGGACTAATTATTAGTTCTGTACTTGACAGGAACATTTTCGCAAAAATTGATGCATATGGTGCATTTTCAGGATACATTTCAAGAAATCTGACTACAATTTATTGATAAAAAGTGCATATAGCCTTACAAAGACTCACCACTCTCCCTATACTCATGTAGACACCTTACTCACCCTGCACTGATACAGACACATTGCTCGTCCCACCCTGTGCTTACAGATGCACACTGCTTTGATAACCCCACACTCACATAGGCATTCCCCTTACCCCGCTCTCACTAGTGCATATCACCCATTGACTGCATTCACACCCCGCACTCAGGAAAGCATATTGCTCCTCCCATATACTCATGCAGTCACACAACTCACTCTATGCTCACACAGGCACAACACCAACAATGCACTCACAGCACTCCCCCAGCTCTTAGGCAGGCATATTATTCATCCTGCACAGTCTCACTCACACATTCACATCCTTCACCCTGACTCTTACAGTCTCACAATTCATCCAGTGGGATCTCATTACACACTCTGCAGTCACAAAGGCACACAGCTCACCCTGACCTCACACATTCACACTGCTTACTCTGCAGACACAGAGGCACACCAATGACCCTACAGTCACAGTACTCTATTCACGCTGCATGCATACAGAGACCCCAATGTTGCAGCTCCACTCCAGTTGAGTGCTTTTTCTGCCATGTGTTAGGAAGGGGGTGTTGTTGTGTAGGCCCAGTAGAGTAACAATCGGACTGCAAGAGTTCGGACGTCCATTCAGATGGCGACTCCCTCACAAGTGCAAGTTATGGGTAGAGAATACATATATTCTGTCCTCTGACAGCCTCCCTCCCCTTCCGACACTGCAGGAGACTATTAGAGCGCTTACCGCACTCCAAATTGTATGGGTGCATTATACTCATGGTTTAAACGTACTCACATATAGTTTTATCGTTTGCAGTATTTTAGGCTTATTAAGATGCATTTATTCACACTATATAAGAATTGAAATGTAGTGTACACACTCAAGTAGGAATTTACATCTATTAGAGACCATTATAATTCCTGTATGCATAATGTGCAGGATGACATTATAACCATATAATGTAACTGTGTCTTTTAAGTTGCCTGCACTGTAGGCCCAGAACTGGTTGTTGTCAGTTTAGAATCCTTAGTTGTTCACGAAATAATTAAATGAATCCTTTTGTGTGCCAGGACAGTATGTTCTCATCCTTCTGCAAGTACAGGAATTCGACCTCGTTATTCTTAGTTTAAGAAGATACCCGGAATGTCTTTGAAGAAGTCTGGAAGCCGAGAATAAATGATGCCTTCCGTGTCTGGCCTATCTGAACCTCAAGGCCACTAGAAGACAAGAAGAACTTAATTAAAGTGTCTATGGAAATCTACTAAAGAATATTACAGGTGAACAGTTCATCATGAGATACATTTAGGGGCGAACATTGTCTTTTTGTATGATGCGCAGGGACAGTAAGAAAGGAGACTTCTGCATTTTTTGGAGAAGAAGGGAGCATCTTAGAATGAGCTCCATAGCCTTCAGCTATCTGACCCATTTGACATAAGTACTTCTTAACAAGTCAACATGTGCTGACACCTTTGGGGTATGAGATAAAGGAAATAGGCAAGACCCTCAGAGAGAGCAGTGTAGGGAAAGATAACCTTTGTTTTTCTTCCTCATGAAACAGGATTTGGACTCAGCTTCAATTCTGGATTACATTTTGATTTTGGAGTTCATCACATTATTCCTTTTATGCCAAATTAATTATATTCGTAGGTTCGGCTCTGTATTGATTTTTATGTACCTATATTCTCTGATTTTAAGGTGTGTTTATATTCAATTATTTTTGGCCTTATAATAAAATCCATAAACTGGAATTCGGAGTATGTGGTCGTTTAACATGACTAAATTGCAAGTAAAAATTTGAATTGTTTAATCCCCTCAACCACTTTCAGTAGGCAAATAAATGACCACCTATGCTGAATTTAGTAGGGAAGGCAAGGACTAAATTCAGTGTAATCAAGCCCAAGCCTTTGGAGACAGCAGCAGGCTGGAAAAGTAAGGTTTTGCACATTTCTCTTCCAGTATGTCTTACAGATGTCCATATTTTCCTTAGCATTAATTTGACCACAGTGCACATTTTCTCCCATTATTAAGGTTCTAGAGATATGCATAGCCCCCTCAGACCCCTAAATGCATGACATCTTCCACAGAGCCGACACCACCATCACCCCCGAACTATGCTGCACCATCAATTGCTCCATCAAGTCCTCCACCATTCCCGATGACTAGAAACATGCCGAGGTCAACCCCCTGCTGAAGAAACCATCAGCTGACCAAACAGACCTCAAAAACTTCAGATGCATCTGCCTGGCCCCCTTCCCAGCCAAGGTCATCGAGATGGTCATCAACGCCCAACTCTCCGAGTTCATTGAAGCCAACCACATCCTGGACTCCTCTCAATCTAGATTCTAAATCAACCACAGAACCTAGATCGCCCTCTTTTCTGCCACTGATGACATCCGCTCCCTCCTTGATCATGGGAGAAACAGCAGCCCTATCCTCCTCCTCCCTGAGCCCCATGCTTTTCAACATCTACATGGCCCCGCTCGCAGCTATTGTCAGGAACCACAGACTCAACATAGTTTCCTAGGCCGATGACACCCAACTGATTCACTCACTCACCAACGAGCCCACCCCCACCAGAACAACTTTTACAATGGCATAAAGGCTGTCGCAACCTGGATGAGAGACAGCTGCCTGAAGTTCAACTCGGACAAGACCGAAATCCTCATCCTGGGCACACCTCCACTTGGGATGACTTTGGTGGCCCGTCGAGCTAGGAACCCCCCACACCCACTGATCACGCAGGAAACCTCGGCATCGTACTGGGCTCCTCACTCACCATGAACCACCGGATCAACACCATCACCTCATCATGTGTCCACACTGCTTCCGAAATCCTCGAGATGGATCACCACTGAAGCTAGGAAGACGGTCATCCACACACTCATCAGCAGCAGACTCGACTACGGCAATGCACTCTACGCAGGCACCCCTCAGAGACTACTCAGGAAACTTCAGAATGTGCAAAACACTGCAGCCAGATTGGTCCTCAACCTCCCCCATCGCAGCCACATCTCCAAGAAATCTACTGGCTCCTAGTCAACAAAAGAGTCACCTTCATGCTCCTCAGACACATCTACAAAGATCTCCATGATGCCGGACCTGCATACCTGAACCACAGCCTCTCCAGTGCCTTGATACCCTCACTGGTGAGTAGTGCACTATATAAACCCCTGATTGGTTGATTGATTCCATGCACCCACCAGACACCTCCGCTCTGTCCAACTTGCCCTTGCAACCCGAGGAAGATCCATCTCCTACCTCGCCGTCAAATCCTGGAACATGCCTCCTCACCTCAGGCTCTCCCTGTCGCTGATGCAATTCAGGAAGGATCTCAAGACCTGGCTCTTCAAATGAACCACAGCGCCCAGTTGGACCTGTAAACCCCCCCCAGCCCCCACACCCCAGCACCTTGAGACCCTCAAGGGTGAGTAGCTGCGCTTAAGAAGCACTGATTGATTGATTGCATTTCTTCTCATTAGTAGAGTCTTACAGAGGCATGCATTTCTCGCGCAGTATTCATGATTGCCTGTCCCAGTATGTGATATTTCAGAGGTGTGCCTTTCTCCCCAGTATTAATAATTTCTAGATTGTCAAATTTTCTTTAAGTTTCTTTTTTGATTGAGTGCACATTTCTCTCCTATTATCCTCTTCCTTGATATGCACAGTTCTTCCTCAGTATAGGTGTCTACCGGGCTGAATACCTCTCCCTGCTATTGATGTCTTGAAAACAGGACTGGGCAGAAGTCCAACCATCTTCATAGCCTCTGTCCTTTTCAGTTTTTCTTGCTGCGAAGAGTTGAGCTTCCTCCCGTCCCAATCCCAAACCCTCCACATCCTCATTCAGGCAAAACGATTTTTTATAGGTTATGTCCATTTTTTAAATAGAGCAGGGCTTGAATTCAATAGGCTGAACACATTCCCAGCGACAAAGGTGCAAACACCCCCATGCTTATAAAATAATATTGTGGATCTTGGTTGCCAAGTTTCTCGATAAATCAGCATTTTTGTAAAATTATGGGAACCAAAAGAGTCCAAGGTCACACGTCCAAATACAGAGGCGTGAGAGGGGTTTGGGGAAACATGTGTTGCAATTCCACCCTCTCCTAACATGTTTCACGAAAATCATTGTATTTCTGTTTACACGTTCTATGCTCCATTGGTAGGCAACATTCCATAAGGGGAAGATCATATTAACCTAGTTTTGCGGCCGGAAATACAGTTTCTTCCATTTCCTTTTTCTGTTTTCGTTTCTGCCTCACTACACACAGTGAGATGGTTTTTGGAAACATTTTCCCTAATTTTATTTCCCATTTTAAAACAGTGGATCGAATATCCAGAAAGGAGCATTGCATCTGTGCATTTCTATGAGCACTAACGAAACTTTGCAAACCACAGAACAACATTTGAGAATAACTGTTTTGCATTAAAACAACAAATGACAAGGATTCAGTCTCCTCATCCATACAATATTATATTAATTTCCATAGTTCCATGAAACTGGTTCATATTGTTTTAGGTACCCTTACTGCCACACAAGCATTGAGAAACTGAAGTGACGGCTCATAGGATGCAGCCAGGGCCCACTCCAGAAATACAACTGCACAAAGGTGAGCAATTGACTGGTGCCTCTGGAATCCTCCTGCTCTGGAGCAAGGATGGAACCAGGAGGAAACAAGAACTGGAAAGAGGCAGCCCACAGAGCAATAAGTCCACTATTTAGTAAAAACAGCAGCGGGTACAGAGCATCTTGAATCGCCTCTTACCTCACATGTGAATTATCGCAAACACACTATGAACTCCGTCCCAGCCCTTACTCCTACAACCAAAAGCAAAACCAGTATCAGGAGGGGATCGCATTTTTTTGTTGGCATGTGGCTAGTACTCCCTCCCATGGACTCTGCGCCAGGCCACACGACTTAACATCCAGAAATAAGCAAATGCACCAGCATTGCAAAATGTTACACTCAGCATCCTGACATCATAACTGTTAGAAATGGGATTCTTGGTTGGCTGAGGTATGCACCCAGGCCAGGCAGGAACCACAACTGTAGCCGGGGTAAGTAAGGTACACACTAAAATTTTACCTGTGCCCACCCTCTGGTGGCTTGGCACAGAGCAGTCAGGCTAAACTAAAGAGGCAATGTGTAAAGTATCTGTGCAACATACAAATACAGTAACAAACTGAATACACCACATAAAGACTTCACAGAGGTTTATAAAAATAGATTATAACATTTCAAACAAAACAAGAAAAACAATACAAAAATGAAATGTATAGAAGTTGAGGTATTGCATTTTAAATGAATAAATGTAGTAAAAGTGCTTAGAAGCAAGTAGTGCTAAAAGGTTACTTTAGGTCACACTGGACCAAGGCAGAGTCAAGGGGGCCCATTCGGATAGCGGGCGGTTCGGCCCCGCCGGCCCATCGACACCAGAAAGACCCCACCCTGCCATATTAGGATGGCTGGGGGGTCCGCGGCTGACGGAAGACCGTCTGCTGCTTTTCTGCTATTCGACTCATCGACCTGGCGGAAAACATGTTTAATATGGTGGCAGTGTCTGCAAGACACCGCCATCCATATTAGGATGTTGGCGGAGATCAGCCTTTCCATGGCGGCATTGCTGGCATGGAAAGGCATGCAGTCTTTGTTATTGGAGGCCCGTTGCGGGGCCCCAGGATGTTGGGGGGTGCACATGGCTGCATTTGCATGCACAAGGTGGCAGGCACCGCGCGGTGCCTGTCACGTTGTGCATGCAAATGCACAACATTCATTTCTGACATTGCGGCGGGTGCTGCTGACAGCACTGCCCGCTGCAATGTTAGGAATGCGGGATGAGCTGCCAGTGTTGCGGGGACATCATAATGCGTACGACGGGACCGCCGCGCCTATGGCGGGCGGTCACTTTAGCCGTTGTGGTGGCGGGTGGACATCGTAATAGAGCCCAGAGTTTGGGCTGACTTCATGGAAGCGGATGCCAGCTACAGGACCCACGCAGGCCCCGGGGACAAAGTACCTTTTCTGGTCGCAAGCAACTAAATGTGTAAATCTTTTCCATGCAGTGAAGGCAATGTGTCAGTTCTGAAGACGGGTGCCAGAGTCGAGAGGTAACAAGGGATGCATCAGTTCTGATTCATGCCGTCGGTTCGATGTGTCGAAGTTGTGCTTTGTCGACATTGAACCTCACAGTCGGGTCCTGCGTCGTCGTTGAGCCACGCAGGAATGTCTCTGAATCAGCACTGCGTCATCGTCGAAGGGTACTGTGTCAGTTCCATTTGGTGCAGTGGTGACGATGTGTCAATTTTGTAGCAAACAGCTTCAGAACCCACTTCTGAGGCCAGAACTGGAGAGAGCACCTAAAACAATGGTAGGGCTCTGAGATGGCAGAGTCCTGCAGCACCATCAGAATTACAAGAAGTCTTTTGTGTTCCTGAAATTTCAGAAACAGGAGGCAAGCCAGCACGCTCTTGGAGATCACTTGAAGAAAAGGCAGAATCCAGCTCTCCTTCCGCAGAGTCAGGGAGTAGCAGGCAGCAGGGCAACACAAGAGAAAAGCAGGCGTTCCAAGTATGCAGTCCAGAGATGAGTCCTTTAATCAAAGCAGCAGTCCTTCTGACAGAGGTTCAGTTCAAGATCCAGAAGTGTCTAATTTTAGGGGGCCAGAGACCCAGTACTTATACCAAAAAGTGTCTTTGATTTGGGGGGGTGACTTCAAATCAGCTCTCTGAAGAATGTAAATGTAAATGTAAATGTATTTCGATTTATATAGCGCACATTTCACCCAGGGGTCTCAAGGCGCTTGCTTAGGGAACCCGTCCTGGTATTCCCCTGTGAGAGATACCCCGGCAGGGTATTCACAAGGTGAAAGCCAGGCATCCCGCCGCGAAGGGCCGTAGTGGAGATTAAGCAAGCTATTGCCCAGAGTCGCAGAGTGTGACCCCGTGAGTCGAGTAGGCACCGGAGCGAGAATTGTCAGGTCCGTGGAATTTTTGAGCCCGAGACCTGCCGAGGCGGGGAAACGAACCCTGGTCCATGGCTGATCTCAGCTTCCGGGTCTGCCGCCTCTAACCACTGAGCCACACTTCTCCACACAAGAAGAACACAAGGATCCCTTTCAACCCAGTCCTGTCTACCAGGCTTTCTGTGTGTGTGTGTGTGTGTGTGTGTGTGTGTGTGTGTGTGTGTGGGGGGGGGGGTAATCAGTTCCTTTTTGTGTGGGGACAGGACATAGCCTATTCAAGTGAAGTGTTAGGCCCTCCCTTCCATCCTGCCCAGGCAAGGGCATTAGTATGCAGATGTATGTAGATGGTACTCAGACACACCTATCCTTCCTGTGTTGTGGATGTCTAGAGGGAATGACCAAAGTGTTGCTGTCACCTTCCCCATGCGTATATTGGAGACTGGCTGTCAGGCACACAGAGCAGTAAGTGCAGAGAAATGTCCACTTTCTAATAGTGCAATTTCTAAAACAGTTTCACCAGTACGAAGGATTTATCATTACCATTCCAAAATATAAAACATGAAGAAGCTACTCCTCTCTGATCAGTAATTGCAGCTTAAAAGGAATGTTCAATGTACTCCTATGAGAGGACTAGACCTCAGAGTAGTGAAAAACTAAATAGGTTATTTGTCGCTACCAGGACATGCAAAACATAAAGGTACATGTCCCACCTTTTACTTACATATCATTCTACCACTAGGGTAACTTAGTGCCTACCTAAGGGGTAACATACATGATAAAATAAAAGTTTAAGGCTTGGCAGATAGTTTTAAATGACAAGTCAAAGTGTCAGTAAATTTCACACACAGACACTGCCGTGGCGGGCCTGAGACAGATTTGAAAGGCTACTTCTGTCGGTGGCACAATTTGTGCTACAGCCCACTAATATCATTTGAAGTACAGGCCCTGGGTAGATGGTAAACAATTTTACATGGGACTTACCAATGTAACAAATATACAGATCAAATATACACCAATGTCATCATGTTTTAGGGGAGAGGCACATGCACTTTAGCACTGGTTAGCAGTGGCAATGTGCTCATAGCCCTAAGGCCAATAAAACAAATCAGCAAAACATGAAGGCAAAACTAAAAAAGTCTTGGGCAAGACAATCTTAAGTCTCACAGTAACACTGCCTTGTGCCTCCGGGACGAGTAAACTGTCCCTCGGCCTGGCACACGCATATCAGCATTCCCTCTTCCAACTCGAAAAAAACAGTTTCAGGTTACTGCTAGAGACTAATTACCCACTGATCCATTTGTTAAAGCAGCTCAGTAGGTTTTTTCTTTCTGTATATTGTTAATGGGACAACTCCCACTACGTTCATTAATACTAGCTGCCATTGGACACCACACTGCCATATCCTGCATGTCAGGTCTGTTGTACCACATGTAAAATTTGGGGCACATTTGAAAGGGAGGAAACAGGAAGTCAAGACAATTCTTGTGGATTCCTTCTCATTGCTAAAGCACCTTGATTTAGTCTTACTAGATTTCTTTCTCTGAGTTGGTTGTGCATATATGCATGCTTCAAAAAAGATTCTAGTGTTAGATGAAGGAGGATACTAGTTATTTCCCTATGATACTACCTCTCCCCCCTCCCAGCCCTTAAAGCCAAAATTAGTGTGGCCGAAGACTTTTGCAATCTTGAAAATGCCCTAATACATAGAATGTTCTTCCTGTTTGCAGTAAAGCAAACAGGAACTACTGAAAATATGGGTAGGGTTGGTCCAAGGACCTTTTACCCCATTGCTTAGAGAGTGCCCTAGTGTCACCCTGCCTTCTTGCTGATGCCAGTCAAAAACATGGCACCTCCAGGTAGCCACTTCAAAACACTTTCTGGACCTGCGGATGCTCAGAGGAGGACTGGGCCTGCTGTCATTGTACTGAGTAGATCCCTGCAGGTATGCACTTGCTTTCTCTTGTACCCAGGACAAAAACGTGGACTCCAAGGATCTGGTGGCTGACCTCCTGTGTGGTGACAGGGAGACAGCAAGCTGTAGGAGGTCTTTTCCTGAAAGCACCCAGCTGACCACTGGCTACTGTACCTATTGGCCTCTTCCTGACACCCTGTGAGTCTCTAACTCTGAGTTGTTTGGAGGCTTTAGAAGTGTATTCATGTGGTTGATTTGATCTTTAAAGGCTATGTCATAAGGTAAGATCTTTAACCAAGATGAACCTGGTTGTTGTATGTGAGCTGTGCTCCATCCTCGTCAGCCGCAAACTGGGCATAAATTCCAGGCTACCGCGAACAATTAATATTCTTTGTGCTTTTTTTGTTGTTGTTATTTTTCCTTTACTTTTTAAAGATTTGTATCTCTGGATCCCTAGAAATTAAATGTATAATTCGGTTTGGGATTTTTATTGTTTTGCATTTTGCTTTTGACTGTTTTGGTGCTGCTTATATACTTTACAAATTGCCCTACATTAAGTCTATCTGTCCTCTACCACAGCCACTAGGAGGCTAATATCAGGTTATTTAGAATTTAGTGACTTTCAATGTTCACCTTGACATAAGCTGTGATTTTGCTTTGAGTTGGGTAGTCACTTATCCCAAAAAAAGAACCCAATTCCTTATAATCTGCAACTATGCCCAAGTCACTATCAATGGGGAGTAAGATCTGGGTATTATCAGACTACATGTGGAAGGGACATTTTCTGGAACAATAAGGCAGACCAAAAGCTCAACAAAGATATTAAAAAGGTTGTATTGGAAGAGGAATGTCACCTGCATTGTAAACAGGTGTGCACACGAAAATAAGCAACCTGAGACCAGGACGCAGAAATGGGTAGAGTCATTAGAAGAGGGTATGCACTTGCTAAAATTAATTACTGGGAATGTAGCAGGTTTAAGACAGAAGCTGAGTAATCCAGACTGGGTAAGTTGAGTGATGGACCATTATATCCTATGTTTCCAGGAAACATGGGAAACAGGTCGGAATTCTATAGATGGTTATCGCTCATTCCAACCCCAGGTGTTCCATCCTGGGCTGGTAGAGCCAGAGGTGGTATACTAACCTTGATAGCAAATACTGTGACATTAAAGGTCATAAAGTTCTGAAGTGAGTCTCCATATTACTGTATTAATTTGTGCAAAGTACTTATTGATTGGGACTGGATCTCAATCAATTATTATAATAACAACTTTGGAGATATTATGGCCCTGGTGTTCAGACCATTAGAAAAGGAGATCGATTCCATCTGCGCAGCACACCCTAACCGTCTTAATATATTATGGCTGGGTGATGTCAATGCCCAAAGCGGCCATAAGATGTTAAAGCCAGTGTGTAGACTAATTGATGGGGAGGGATAAGCAGTCCCCCATTTTACCCATAATAAGTATGGCACTGCGCTTAACAGGCTGCTAATAACTAGTAACCTAGAAATAATCAATAAGGTAGATCCCCATACAGGACTATAATTGAATGCATGTGGGACCCCGGGTAATGGATCAATACTCTACTATATTGTGGTTTCTGACATTTTTTGTGGGCAGATTATCCAAGTAGAAGCAATGCACATATGCTTCAGCAATAATGCAGTCCTATTTTTCACTATGAAATGGGATGATAGATATATGTTTTAGTGAATAAAGTACCAAAGCCATGCCTAGCAAGGAAGAATGGGTTTATCCGAAAGTGGGACAATGTTAATAAGGAGAAGGTTGTCCCATTGATTCTTACCTGAAAGCAGACAGAAGTATTGATCTGTCTAGGTCCCAGTTCTGATATGGCACAATCATTGACAGTATTTGACAAGCTATTGGGTGAAATTAAAAGCAATTTAGTCCGCTTATGCTCTTCCAAGCTGACACCGACAGTGGGCTCTTTTGATGCTGCTTGCTTATTAGACCCTACAAAATATACACACACCCCTTAGGGCATCTCCAAGAGATAAGGATTTGGTGCAGGAAATGTGCATCCACTATAAAGAAGGAAGGAGTGCTAGATTAAGGGGCCTGATGGAGCACACATGGGATAATTTGCGACAAGCAGCTTCTCTGAAAAACAGCCAGGATTTTTGGAGAGAGATAAATAGGCACTTCCTCAAAGATGAAAGTGACCTATCCCTAGACCTTCATGTGGAAGAAGAAGCACAGGGATTTAAAATTGATTCTCTCCCTAACAGGGAGCCAATGGAGGCTCCTCAGCCCGGGCTTGGCTGAGAGCCTGCGAGGGAGCTGAAGCAACGTGCGCGCGGCACAGTTCTGGATCAGCTGAAGTTTCCGTAAGGTGTATTCAGGGGCTCCTAAATAGAGAGCATTGCCAAAGTCCAGGTGGGACTGAATCAAGCTTTGAACCACAGTTTGTTTGGCTTCAAAGGGTAGGAGGGGAGAATCTTCTTAAGGAGTCTGAGAAGACCAAAGCAGATGGCTGATAGCCTGGTAGCCTGGCTGTCGAAGGTCAAAGTCTTGTCCAGCCAGACACCAAGGCTTTTTATAGTATCTTTGGGTATTGGAGGCGGACCCAGACAGGGGGGCCATATAAGGTTAACTGTAAACGAGGTAGAGCAGCCAAGGAGCATAAGCTCTGTTTTGTCTCCATTGAGCTTGAGACATGATGCAGTCATCCAGCTTTTTACTTCCTCCAAGCAGCTCGCCAAATCAGCTGGTGCTGATTGGCTGTCCCTCTGCGCGAGGGAGACCACTAGCTGAGTGTCGTCCGCATAAGTAATGATCTTAATACCATATGGACGGACGATCTCAGCCAGTGGTCTCATATATACGTTGAACAATGTAGGGCTCAAAGATGAGCCCTGCGGTACCCCACAACCCAACGGTTTACTGGGGGAGATAATATCCTCTTCAAAGACTTGAAATGATCTGTCACTCAGGAAAGATTTGAGCCAGGTTATCGCTCTCCCTGATACTCCTAGACGAAGAAGTCGGTGCAGTAAAATTCTGTGGTTCACCGTATCAAACGCAGCGCTTAGATCGAGGAGGATGACTGCCACCGATCCCCCTCGATCCAGATTCTCTCTGGTTTCGTCTGTTACTGCAAGCAGGGCCGTCTCTGTCCCATGCTTGGGGCGAAAACCCGTCTGGGTGACAGCGAGCAGATGGTTACTCTCGAGGAACAACATTAGACGTCCATTAATATGCTTCTCGAGGATTTTGCTCGCCCAGGGAAGCAGAGAGATAGGGCGATAATTATTGGAGTTGTTAGCGTTCAAATTTGTTTTTTTTAGGAGTGCTCGTACCATGGCTTGTTTCCACAGAGGCGGAACAATACCTGAGGATATAGATGCATTGAGTAGGTCAAGCATGGTAGGGGGGATAGTATGAGCAGCAGTGCATAAAGTGCAAGGGGGAGCTGGGTCACAAGGGGAACCTGATTTTACTTGCAGCATTATGGATCCAAGTGATTCTGGATCCAACAGAGGGAACTGATCCAGAATATTCGAAGAGTGGCACTCAGTTTCTTGAGGGGACAGGGATAAAGCATCGGCGTGGGGGTCCTTAACTGCATCTGGAAAAGATAAATAGATTTGATGGATTTTTTGAAAGAAGAATTCCGCCAAATCGTTACAATCAATCAATCAATCAATCATAGCACTTGTATAGCGCACTACTCACCCGGAAGGGTCTCAAGGCGCTTGGAGGACGGGGTTTGCTACTGCTCGAACAACCAGGTCTTGAGTTGTCTCCTGAAGGCGAGGTGGTCCTGGGTCAGCCGAAGGTGGGTGGGGAGGGAGTTCCATGTCTTGGCCGCCAGGTAGGAGAAGGATCTTCCTCCGGCGGTGGCTCTTCGGATTCGTGGTACAGCGGCGAGGGCGCGGCTGGTGGACCGTAGCTGGCGGGTGGGCGTGTAGAAGGTCAGGCGGTCGTTGAGGTACTTGGGGCCCAGGTCGTGGAGAGACTTGTGTGCGTGGGTGAGGAGCCGGAACGTGATCCTCTTGTTGACGGGGAGCCAGTGCATGTCTTTCAGGTGGCCGGAGATGTGGCTGCGTCGGGGGACGTCCAGGATGAGTCGGGCGGAGGCGTTCTGGATGCGTTGGAGTTTCTTCTGTAGCTTGGCTGTGGTTCCGGCGTAGAGGGTGTTTCCGTAGTCCAGTCGGCTGGTGACAAGTGCTTGGGTGACCGTCTTCCTGGTTTCGGTCGGGATCCAACGGAAGATCTTTCAGAGCATACGCAGGGTGAAGCACGAGGAGGAGATGGCGGTGACTTGCCTGGTCATCGAGAGGGAAGAGTCCAGGATGAAGCCCAGGTTGCGTGCGTGGTCGGTTGGCTTGGGTGCGGTGCCCAGGGTGGGGGGCCACCAGGAGTCATCCCAGGCGGAGGGCGATGGTCCCAGGATGAGGACTTCCGTCTTGTCTGAGTTCAGTTTCAGGCGGCTGTTCTTCATCCACTCGGCGACGTCTTTCATCCCTTCGTGTAGGCAGGTTCTGGCGGTGTCGGGGTCTCTGGTGAGGGAGAGGATCAGCTGGGTGTCGTCAGCGTAGGAGATGATGTTGAGGTTGTGTTGGCGTGCGTTGGCTGCAAGAGGTCTCATGTAGATGTTGAAGAGGGTGGGGCTGAGTGAAGATCCTTGCGGAACGCCGCAGATGACTTCGGTGGCCTCGGATCGAAACGGGGGGAGGCGGACTCTTTGTGTTCTTCCGGCGAGGAACGAGGTGATCCCCTCCAGTGCCTTCTCTTGGATGCCGATGTTGCTGAGGCGTTGAACTAGGGTGCGGTGGCAGACAGTGTCGAATGCAGCGGAGAGGTCCAGGAGGATGAGTGCCGCTGTTTCCCCGTTGTCGAGCAAGGCTCGGATGTCGTCGGTGGCTGCGATGAGGGCGGTCTCGGTGCTGTGGTTGGCTCTGAAACCGGACTGCGAGGGGTCGAGGGATCTGTTCGTCTCGAGGAAGGCACCAAGGTGTCTGTTGACGATCTTCTCGATGACTTTAGCAGGAAAAGGGAGGAGCGAGATGGGGCGGAAGTTTTTGAGGTCAGTGGGGTCCGCTGTTGGTTTCTTCAGGAGGGCGCTGAGCTCGGCGTGCTTCCAGCTCTCCGGGAAGGTGGCGGTGTTGAAGGAGGTGTTGATGATGTTCCGGAGTTGGGGTGCGATGGTGGAGTTGGCCTTGTTGAAGACGTGGTGTGGGCAGGGGTCGGTCGGTGATCCGGAGTGGATGGTGTTCATTGTGCGGGCTGTGTCCTCGGTGGTCACCGTGGTCCAGGTGCGGAGAGTGGTGGTGGGGGTCGTTGGTTCGACGGTGGGGTGCGCAGATGGTGCGCTGAAGCTGTTGTGGATGTCGGCGATCTTGCGGTGGAGGAACGAGGCGAGGGAGTCACAGAGGTTTTGTGACGGAGTGATGTCGTTGTTGCCGGCCCTGGGGTTGGAGAACTCCTTGACGATGCTGAAGAGCTCCTTGCTGTCGTGGGCATTGTTGTCTAGTCGTTCCTTCAGGGATTTCTTCTTGGTGGTGCGGATGAGCTGGTGGTGCTTGCGGGTGGCGTGTTTGAGGGCGGTCATGTTGTCGGTGGTCTGGTCGAGGAGCCAGGCTTTCTCGAGGGTGCGGCAATGGGATTGTATGTTATGGTTGGGTGGAGGGGTTTGGAGAAGCTTGATAAGACTTTTCACAATTTGGTATATTTCTTTAGGTTTAGAACTGGCCGCAGTGTTTTTTCCCGTGTAGTATGCAGATTGCGCCGTTTTTATCTCGTGTTTGTAAGATCTTATCGCTTCTCTATAGGACATTTTATCTGAAGCAGCATAGTCCAATCGCCATTTCCTTTCCAGTTTTGTACACTGTCGTTTTTTCTCCCTAAGCCCTACCGAGTACCAGGGAGCAGTTTTCCGAAGTCGTTTTGGAGTAGTTTTGCAGAGAGGAAGTATGGAATCGAGAGAGTTTGAAATCCAGTTATTGTAATTATTGTTAGCTGATAGGGGCTCATTGTTAATTGGAGGTCTGGAGGCCTCTAGAGCTCTGGTCCACTGTTCTAACGGAAATTTGGACCAGTTTAGTAGTTTTCGTGGATGGGCGTTAAGGAGGGGGATTTGTGTATATCCCAAGTGAAGGGGATCAGTCCAGGGGAGACAGATAGGAGACCCTACCGTAAGATTGATACAATTACTTAACAAAGGGTCAAGAAGGAGATCTTTAATGTGGGTGGGGGAGAGGACAAGTTGCTCCATTTGTAATGCGGAGAGACTAGCCATCAGCTCTGAGGCAGTGTGGTCCGCGATATTGTCGAAGTGGATATTAGAATCACCCAGCAACGTGAAGTTGGAGGGGGTGGTGGCTAGATCTGCAGCGATAGAGGGTAGGGCAGTGTGAAACTGTTTTGGAGGTCTGGGGGGGCGGTATATGAGTATTCCAGAAAAGCTGTCATTCGCAGAAAATTCAATCGAAAAAGACAAAAGTCTGGAAGAGGGTCAGTGGCGCAACGGCACGTATAATGATCTTTATAAATATTTGCCAAGCCACCTCCTTTCCCATGGGAACGATCTTTCCATGCGATCTGATAGCCCTGGGGGAGTGCTTGTACTAAGTTGGGTTCGGAGTCCAGGGTTAGCCAAGTTTCCGTCAAGAAAATGGCATCTGGCGCAAGTTCATCTATCAGCAGGGCAATTTCGGTGCGGTGTTTGGGCAGGGACCTACAGTTCAAGAGATACATTGTGAGTTCCAGACTTTCCTCTTTGTATGATGTAACGTAGAGCTCAGTGTTACATTGAGGACAGATGGTGGGCAGATCTAAAGGCTGGTAGGAATGGTGACACGTATCTTTTAACCTGGTTCTTAATCTAAAAAGAGAGCTGGGGCTATAGCGCCTAGTATGCCCAATAAAAGGTGCAGGGGTTATGGCCCCAGGCCCCAGCCGGCCGCAGACGGGCGCAGACGGGCGCAGATGGGCTGGCCTTAGGCGCGCCCGCTGCGCGGTCGGCAGGAAGTACTCATTATGTACAACGAGGAGGGAGTGGCCGAGCAACTATGCCGACAACCCGGTCTTACCCCCAATATGGCGGCAGCTTGCTCCCCGTGACAGCGCCTAATCGGCTGAAGGGGAAATGTTCAAGTGAGGAGAGGTAGGTTGTACGATTTTTAAAAAAGATATCAGCAGTCTTAAAATTTAATTAACAGCAGCTAATTCTCCTGGCTTTCCGCCTCAGGAGATGTCACCAGATTCTGTGCACCATTACTGTCCATATTTTTAATGCAGAAAAGGTGGGCACACCAGACTCCTGAAAAAACCCTATCTATCCCTAGCTATAAAAAAGGGGACAAGGTCCTGCCTCAAAATTACAGACTCATCTCTTTGTTAGACACCACAGCCAAACTGATGGGATGCCTATTATTGAACAGATTAGAAGAATGTTTTAATACCAACACAGTATGATTTCAAAAAGGTAATGGGGCAATAGACCAATGTCTCACCCTGAGTCGGATTATTGCTAAATTTACAGAAGCCAAGAATGGGCAAATATATATTTTTTTTATAGACCTGTCAGCCACCTTCGGCTGTGTTACCCATTCCAAGCTATGGTTAGTTATGGAAGGTATGGGAATAGATGCGACTATAACAGCTTTTATAAGACAGATGTACTCACAAACCATTGCATGTGTTCACTATGGAAGGGAAGGGAGAGCACAAGGACTTTTCAGATTGAGTGGGGCTTCAGACAGGGATGTGTCCTCACCCCCTTTTTGTTTTCAATCTATACCATTGGTTTGGAGGCTGCCCTGTCGGGATCTACTAAAGATGTGCCCACTGCTAATTCAGTTCTCGTGCCAATACTCCTCTATGCAGATGATGCAGTGCTAATAGCTAGTTCTGGGAAGGCATTGCAGAAACTCATTGAAGAATACACTAGATTATGAAAAGTTTGGATCTTCGCGTAAATGAAGCAAAATCTTTTGTAGTCGTGGCAGGAGCTCGCCTAAAGAAACTCCCAGAAAAGCGTAGGGCAGAGGAAGTGGATAAATTCTCTTATTTAGGGGTCCTATTTAACAGAAATAATCTATGGAACAAGATGGTAGCTAATAGAGCTCTTCTAATGGAAAAAAGTATAATGGCCATCTTTAACTTTATCAAGAAGCTTGGGACCAAGCACATTGAGGTAATTGGTGTATGTGGCTAAAGCTTTTTTTTATCCTTACCTACGGAGCAGGGGTCTGGGGAGCAGTGAAAATAGATTCCCTGCAGTGCATAGAGGCTGGTTTTTACAAGAGACTGCAAGCCTTGAACTTAATGCTCCGTATCTCCCGGATATTGTTTGCTTAGCCCCTATTTTATTGTGGCACTCGATATGGAGAAGGGAGACGGTTAACTTGAACCAGAGCATTCTGAGGGATTGTTTAAACTTGGACCTTGCACACAAGATTACATGGTTACAATATGTCAATTGCTCTTTGAGGTCTCTGGGTTTACAGGAGTTATATGAGAACCCACATAGTTGCACGCATATCTCTAAGGCAGGACTCAGGGACATTTTTTTTTTAACAAAGGCCTCAAAAGAGAGAGCACGGAGATAAATAGCAATACATTCAAGGTGAGGTGTTACCAGGTGCCCCCCCCCCATTACATAGGATGTACATTCTTATTTAGTCTAGGTCAAACTACCAACATTTTATTTTAGTGAGGTCCCGCTTAAATGACATCCCACTGATGTTGGGTTATCCCAGTAATACTTACTCTGCAGAGCTTCTGACCACACATCCCTGCGATGGGCTGTCACCTCAGACAGATCTGAATATTTTTGATCATTTTTACAGTGCCCAAAGGAAAACATACATCCTCCAGCTCCTGTGCAAATATAATTTTAGAAACTGTCGGCCAGCTTTATACTTTATCCAAAAGCTTGCTGATCCTTTTATCTGCTGTTCTCTAGCGTCATTCCTTTGGTTCTCTTTGAAGAGTAGGAGATCCCAAATAGAAAGTATCGCAAGATAAAATGAGATACATTTTAATGATGCATTGTGATTATGATTTTACTGTGATGGTATGATGCACATAAAAATGTTTTATGTAATGCTGGAGGGCTTTTTATGCATTACTAATAATGTATCAGTTTATATCTTTACAAATGGTCCTATTTGCATTTTAGCTAAAATATGATGTATAATGAGGTTTGTATTTTGTGTACTTTATATGCTACTGCTATATAGCTAAATAAAGAATATTTGATGTATTTATTGATTAACTTTGGCAGCTGATAATTTGTGTTGATGCTATTTTACTGAAGTGTTAGGAAGAACTTTGGTAGAACTCCCCCCTTTAGTGGACAGTTCCAGCTTCAGTTGGCCAATTTATTCTATTTGTTTTTGTTTGACTTGAGAAGTGAGCTGTGAGATTTTCTGACCTCCCGCTGGGGAAAATGTGTCCCTTTTGTTTGAAACTTTGCAAACCGATGAAGAATGTATTAACTAAGGAAGCAAAAAGGTTACATACAAAATCTCTCAGTCTATGGATAGCTCAGGCACTCTAATTCTCAGTTATGAGCAACCAAGGAGTCTGTCTCACCAAGGAAGAAGAAGCAGAACATTCAGGACTATTTTACTAGATCATCGAAAAGTTGTACATTTCCCCTTGTTCAGTCACCATATCAGGATCTGGTCAGGATCTCTCTTGATCATGACGACTTAACACCCACTGATCAATTTTTATTAAAATATGCTTCTATATTAGAACATAGGTCATCTTTATTCATACATCAAGAGTGGAGGAAAGTACCCCCCAACCCCTGAGATCAGAGGGTCCAATCTCTTCCATGATGACATCAATGCACTCTGTGCTATCTTCAATCTTAAAACTAAACAATAAACATCTCATAGTACAAAAACAAACATTGCCAACTCTGTCTCCTGTGTTAAAGGCCCTCAACAAAGATGAGCAGTATAAGTTTTATAATGAGATCCCCCACGGAGGCCAAAATTACTTCAGGGCAAAAGCTTAAAGGGGAAACTAGATATGAAATCCACACCAGCCAAGTCTGCCCTAAATCATCTGCAAGGGTAGATGATCTCTCACTTTGTAATCTGCTACTGGAGAAGTATTTTTTAAACTCTGGTAAATATTCTGAGGTCACCATCAAACCTAAAGATTGGCAATATGTAATTGAGATCTCTGGGCCTGATTCCGAACTTGTGGCCTCCGACCCCACTGTCATGGGGGAGTTTCTGCACTCCAGGCAGAATCTCCGCAATGAGAATTTTCATTGTGGAGATTCCACACGAGTGCCAATACTACTCCATGACTGCGGGGCCTGCTCCAGGAGTGTGGAGGCCCTTTGTGAATCAGGCCCACAGATTGTATTTCTGTTTTATCTAACTCTATGAGATCTAAGACAAGGAGATATTGCAGTCCAACGATAAAATTAAGCCTATTAATCATATTAGGAAACAACATTCTAAACTTTGGAGTTAAAAAGAAACCACCACAGAAACTTAGATTTTAGGAAAGCTTACAAGTAGGTGAAGTCAATACAAATATGCAGGTGGATCCTACAGTAATACCAATTCAGTGAATCAGCCCTGCCATGTTGTGGAAGCTCCATTGGTCTCGCTCTTCTCTCTGTGAGAAGATGATCTTGTCAACACAGTGTGATTTGATTCTTGCTCATAATTGCTTTGTTTCTAAGGAAAATTATGTTTTGAATCCGACAACAATGCCTTTTTTTGGCATGATCTGTCTGTGTATAAAGGAACTTGGAGTCGTTGAATAACAGAGCTATGAGTTTGAATCACTCTGCTCATTATAAGTCTAAGACACTTATTATTTTGTCAGATTTTTTCCCTTCATTGAGGAGGATATTGTTTTGAATATATGTTATATTTTAAAATTGATTTTATAACATTTACCATCTTAGACTCATTTCCTCTAGTGATAAAGATTGTGTTAAAATGTCTCAAGGAGCATAAATGGTCAGGTTAATTGTAAATCTACTGCTTATTTTTTCTGAAATATAGTTGTAGAACAAATATTAAAAGTTAGGAAAGCCTTTTACAAAATGGGCATTGATTAAGCGGTAGATTTTTTTTTTGTTTAAATCTTTTTATTGAAACGATACATATCACGCCCTTCCGGTGAAAGGAGGGTACAGAGCAGATTAATATTGAATCATATTTCATCTCACACAGTTAATGAGTATTTTGCATAATTAAGCGGTAAATTATTATAATCAATCAAACACAGCAAAACTTATAGACAAAAGACCTACGGCTTATTATGTATTACAACTACATATCAAATTGGAGGCTGAAAATGTAATTTATTTTCTCAGGTATAAGCCATAGAGAGGTTAATGAAAAGTCCTTGCCATTGTTTCATGGAAACATAGGAGACGATGCCCTTTGGTCTTGGCGTCCTGAGGTTTTAAATTCAACCTGATGTACTAGTTACTTACCTTCGGTAACGATGTATCTGGTAGAGACGTTGTCTAGCCACAGATTCCTTAACTTAGAGTATCCCCAGACGTCAGACTGGATCCGAATTTTTTTTTGCAGCAGCAGCAGCGCTGCGCGCCGGAGATGGCGCCACGCGACCCCGCCCTGACGTCGTCCTTGTACGTGACGTCAGCGAGGTCAAATAAGTTCCTCCCGGTGCGCTGACGTCAGTTTTCTTTGGAGAAACGTTTCCACTGCATAACGCGGAGCCACCAACAAAAACTGTGAAAGTGTGGGAACAGTGTGCAAGGGATGAAAAATCAGTGAAAAAAGAAAAAAGGGATGGTGCAAGACACCATCGTAAAAGACAGAATTAGACACTGCCTACATATAAGTGAAAAAGCTGTGAGAAAGAGCCCCACAAGGGAGAGAAGACCATTCCCTAAGTACAACAAGGGAAGATTATATCAACAGACAGAAATAGACTGCCATTACCATGTAGAACCGTGCCGTTCAGTAAGAACGGAGCACAGAAAGAACAACAGTCCACTACAGGAATGTATATAAAAGACTGACACTTCCCCTATTGTAATGGAGGTGCGTACCAGAGCACAACAGATCCCCAAAGACGACGACTATAAAGGAGGCCAGAACCCTGAGTCAATAGAGAAGGCGGAAGGAGAGGAAGGCAACAGGAGAGAAAATAAATATCCTATTGAAGATAAAGCAAAAGGCACCATTTCACATGAAAGAAGCCCCTGAGAGGGAGTTAGCTGTATATGGCAATTCTCAAAGGGTTGCAACAATGTGAGCTCCCGTGAGAGAAAAAACCAATGGCAACTGAAAGAGGCCAGTTGAGAACACCACTTGGCAAGGTCCTTGCAGAACGGGGAGGCTGGGTGGGCGTTAAGGAATCTGCGGCTAGACAACGTCTCTTTCCAGATACATCGATACCAAAGGTAAGTAACTCGTACATCTGATAGAGACATCTAGCCACAGATTCCTTACCTTAGAATAGATACCACTTGTCCAAAAAAGAAGAAAATATAGATCTTGGAGAGATCATAAACAGGACTGTAAGAGCAAAACGAAAGAGTTAAACTGTATGCTTGCAAAGAAGAACAAACCAACAACATAAAGGAATACAAGAACTACCATGGACATACATGAAAAAGGATGACCATCACAAATACACATGGTTTGTTAATGAGTTAAGGGCACTTAGTCCCAGAATAAGATGATCGCCGGAAAAAATCCAAGCACGTTCACAAATAGACACTGTACCAGAAAATGAGCACTGTTTGAAAGTTGCAATATAAGCAGTACAACTATGAATGCCTCACAGGACCAACCTGTTAATAACATATGAACAGCGTGATAACTCTTAATAATTAGGTTATTTTACAAACTTCACAGGTAACTGGGATGGTTCACATACATGTATGTAATGGTATATCCCTAACAAAACAGCATAGTGTGTCATTGTTTACCAAATTACCTGTATAGAAAGAGAGATAATGATAATTTAATGTTTTTGAACTACCAGACCGATAATGCATCATAATGTGATAATAGATTTCTCTGGTATAAAAGGAAGAAATTAAAGTAGGACAACTGTTTTTCACTGTGACCAAGACCTGCCGGTCGAAACGAGTAGGTGTGGAGAGTGCTGTCGATGGCAATGGTCTTGAAAATAAACCTTTGATGATCAACTGAATCTGGGAGAGTGCAAGCGTATTCTGTTTCGTTGGTGGGTTTAATTCGGGAATAGTCCATCCCCGCCGCATGCGCCAGCTGTGCAAAGTGTGCCCTCCGCGTTCTGACTAATTGGTGAACAAATATATATATCAAAATCAGAAGGTAACCCTCATGTGGAAGAAGCCTCAAGGCAAATGATTTTCTCCGCATTTTTATTCAAGCTGCTGCATACAGGGAATAGGCAGGTAACTGTCATCACGAATAACATCAGCCAGACCGGTTTCGGGACTTCAGTTCCTTCTTCAATGGCGTTCTGTTGATTTAAAGGCAGTTTTTCTTTCGCGCACTTTTATTTCCGAAAGCCTGCCTCGGTGGGCATGGCCAGGTGAATGGCCTTCTGGTTCTCGTAGTGCTTCGATGTCTTTCTCATGTGAGTCTGTCTTTGTTCCATCAGCAGAATAATAAAAAGTTTCAAATACCCTTGTGGGTCGATGTTCAGTCCTGCTGCAAACACCTGATATCTTATTCAGCAGTTCAAGGAGGATTACCTCCCCTCTGTAGATGACACCGGCATGGCGTCATCTTGGGTCTGCATGCTGCGGCGGGCTTCCTCCGCGGCTGGGGCTCAGCCGTTTAACATCAAAATCAGAAGGTAACCCTCATGTGGAAGAAGCCTCGAGGTAAATGATTTTTAGCAGCTTGAATAAAAATGCGGAGAAAATCATTTACCTCGAGGCTTCTTCCACATGAGGGTTACCTTCTGATTTATATATATATATATATATTCACTGAAAAAACCATAGGTTATAGACCATATATAGTTAGGAATTAGCATTTAAAAAACCTTATTTTACTCACACAAAACCATTGAAATTCCATATATAGTTAGTTGCACTAACTATATATCGCGCACCCGCAATCCACTGCTGATCATGTCACATATTACATCATTCATGACATGGTCAGTGACATCACTGATGACATCACTGATGACATCTCAAATGACATCACTGATGACATCACTGATGACAACATCCAGTGACTGTATTTTTCTGTAAAGTTAAAATATGTCTTACATATTTAAGAATGAGTGGATGTATAAGTGTCTGGATGAAGGATTTAGTAGGTGCATGACTGACTGTATGAGTGAGTAGTTAAATGTGTCTCACTGAGTGCATGGGTTAGTGACTAAACTGTCTTAATTTGTGCATCATTATGTCTGTTGTTCTGTAAACTGCTGCATGTGTTGATCATTAGCTATATGATTAACTGTATGGGTTATTGATTGGTTGCCCAAGCATTTGTATGGGAGACTGAGTGTGTGTGGGGGTGGCTGGGAGGTGTATGACTTTCTGCATAGATGTGTGAGCAGTTGATTGACTAGATGTATGGCTTCAAAAGTGCATGTGGAAACAGCTGTATGGGCGGTTGACTGTGTGCATGAGTGTATTGGTGAGTGAATGGATATCTCAGTGCTACATGTCAAAGTAAGTACATATGTAAAACACAGTACATGTGAGAGTTGACATATATAAATAACTGTGCATAAGAGCCAGTGAATGTGTGAGTGGCTGTATGGATCATTGTGAACTTGTATCCAGGATTGTATAAGTGAGTAAATATGTTTTAGTATATGTTTGAATAAGTAAGGTGTGTATAACTGTATAGTTGAGGAAATGGAGGTGTGATTGATTCTTTGCATGACTGACTAAGTGTCTGAGTAACTCCATGGATGAGTGACAGTCTATGAGTGTCTGTTTACACTGAGTGTATCTAAGGTTATATTAGAGTCTGAAGAGGTTCATCGTATTATCACATGAATGATGTCATCAGTGATGTGATCAGTAATGTCAAATGAGATGTCATCAGTGATGTCATCAGTGATGTCATTTGAGATGTCATCAGTGATGTCATCAGTGATGTCATTTGAGATGTCATCAGTGATGTCATCAGTGATGTCATTTGAGATGTCATCAGTGATGTCATCAGTGATGTCATTGACCATGTCATGAATGATGTAATATGTGACATGATCAGCAGTGGATTGCGGGTGCGCGATATATAGTTAGTGCAACTAACTATATATGGAATTTCAATGGTTTTGTGTGAGTAAAATAAGGTTTTTTAAATGCTAATTCCTAACTATATATGGTCTATAACCTATGGTTTTTTCAGTGAATTTTCAAGGTTTTGTAAATGCTAATTCCTAACTATATATGGTCTATAACCTATGGTTTTTTCAGTGAATTTCAATGGTTTTTTAATAGCAAATATCATAAGCTGTCGAATGTCAAGTACGTGGTAAGTGAAAACATTTTCGTGTTTATGCACACTGATCTGCTTTGAATGGTGCCCCCCCCCTCATTTCTATTAGGAGTACTCTCTCTTTGCACATAGTGAAGAGTAGTTAACGCAGGCCTTTGCCCCCGTTGTAATACGTCGTGCCTGCTTCTCTCTCCATTTGATTGATTGTTATCCAAGTATTTACTGTTTTAGAATTGGTTCTCTTTGGTTTATTCTCTATTTACAAACAAACACAGAGTCGCAATACTCTGTTTAGTCTTTGCAGATAACGAAAAATCGTGTAAAAAAAAAAAGAAAAGGAATCGAGCCAAGTCAGTAGGCCACTAATGGGATCTCTTTTTGACCTCGCTAAAATAGAAACATTAGGAACAACACCTCATGACAAATACAAAACTAGTGAGATGAACTGAACTCCACACAATGATGGCTGCAAAACAGCTCGGCTCCGCCACCCACCCCGCCCAAAATAACGATAAAGAGCGGCTGCCATGATTGGTTGCGGAATGGCCACGACGGAGCTACGAAATGGTGCTGCTCTCATGCTAACCCCAGCTTCAGTCTGAAACATCCAGAAACACTGTAGACTACCAATTCGATCAGTTCCGGTAGCGCCCCAATGTAACCCGGTAGAGAAGAACTAGCCCTCCCCTCTTTGACTGATGGTTCTTGTTGCCTGTCCCTTCTGTTGTCATTTAACAGAACTATTTAGCCTGCTGAAAGGGGTTGTGTTCCGACCGCTGGTTGGTGGAGACATTTTGACTATATTCTGGACCTGCGTTGTCGCGTAATGCGTCATATGACGCGCCGCGTTAGCGCATCCGGAAGTCATCCGGGGCGCGCAGCGCGTAACGTAAGCATAACAAGTCATGTGACTTGTTAATAAAACTTTTCATTGGTTCATTTTACTTTTCTTATTCTAATGATGAAAGGCTTGGTCATATGACCTAAAAATTACGCTTTTTATTACTTCCGAACATTATTTTTTCTTAAATATATGTTATAATGTTCCAGGCTAATGAACTTTCCCGGAAAATTTACAACTGTCCTGCAAGTAAAATATATTCTTTTTTCGAGAAAAAGAGCGTTTCTTCGTCCCATGACGGAGCCGTTGAGCAAGAGGGTCGACCTGCTGTCTTAGTCGCCGATACGCCTGAATATGAGATTCTTATCGATCACTTTATGTTGCAGGAGTAGAAAACACAACAGCCCTTGACCATTTATCTTTACTGCGTTCCTTCGTATTATACCTTTTACCCTTCATGTAATTGGTCTGCTTTATTTCACTTGCCTTTTAATGATTCTAAAACAGTGACTATTATTAAAAACTTTACCAATGTATATACTACTACCATGTTTTCTTTTAAAAACCTTTATTGTGAAAATTTCATTATACAAATACGAGCCTATAACCACGTGGGCCGGCCACGGAGCAAACTGTAATCGTATATGATGAGTAGACATTTACACTGTAGAGGAACGTAACGGGCGGGCCATTAGGTTGCAAGAACTAAGGTGTCTAACAGTTACGGAATCGGTGGACGTACATTTTATAATTAAAATACGACAGGGCCAGTTACAATAAAATTATCTAGATATACATTTGCGGGCAAGTTCCATGGGTGACGTTAATTCGAACTTTCAATAGTACAGTAATCAATAACACATCAGAACTTAATATCAATAGGGATGTCGAAATATTCAATCAATTCTCGTCCCCGCCCGCCATGTGCTTCAAAACTGCATACGTATCTCGTGATTTCAAGGTTCTGCAACCAGTACACAACAAGGAGTTACGAGTCCCATTTATTCCGGCGCCATTTTGGGCGAGGACGGGCAGGTCCAGGATATAGTCAAAATGTCTCTACCAACCATCGACTATGATGATGTTCATATGCTGTATTTATTAGAGTAACACTCATCTGTCCACATGAAATTAATTTGCCACAATCTAAACATGTCATTTTAATCTTTCCAAAGTTCTTCTAAATATTTGGGACCGTTTCCCTTGCCTCTGATGCTGTCAGTGCCACTTCTTTGATGAATGTACTAGCAGGTCAGGGGTTCTCCTCCAAATCTCTCTTTTATGCAGCACTATAATTAATTGGTGCCACCTCTCCATATGACGATGCATGGTATAGTTACCATAACTATATTTTTTTTCGGTTCCTCTGGAGAGTTCATCGTGGCAGATGAAGCGTGTAACGTACCGGACATTTACCTTTTTTTGCATATACAGGAAAGGGAAAAAAAATCGAGCGTCCGAATTCTAAGGTGTCCCAGGGCCATTTTAGAGGACCAGGCCCAAATCCAAAGAACAGGCCGCCATTTTCAGAGTCCTGTTGCAGCCGCCTGTCGCTGTAGCATCAAGAGCAGCCGAAACTCAGCTGAATGGCAACTGAAACGGTAAAGGGGCGCCCCACTACAGCAGACGAGCCTCCACCTGGGAAGGCCCGTTCACGCCGCCTCCCCCCCCCCCTTCGGGCACCCCACGCCGTTATTCGGAGCAGTATTGTAGGATGGCCACACCAGTGCGGCAACTTGCTAGACATCACCTCGGTGGTAACCGAATCTCAGCCCCTTGTAGTGTCTCCTCTTCAGAAAATATTCTTGCGCTACCTTTGCCCCATTCACACATCGGTCCGCTACTGACGCCATCTCACAGGCTAATGGGGCGCCCCACGCCGAGTTTCAGCATTGTAGGATGACCACACCAGTACAGCAACTTGCTAGACATCCCCTCGGTGCCATCCGGATCTCGGCGCCCCACTGCAGATGAAGTGCCTCTCAACTATGAAACCACCACGGTGACATCCGGATCTTGGCGCGTTGTGCTGCCTTCGGCCTATTCGCACATCGGTCCGCTACTGACGCCATCTCACAGACTAATCGGGCGCCCCACGCCGAGTTTCAGCATTGTAGGATGACCACACCAGTGCACCTTACTAGACACCACCTCGGTGCCATCCGGATCTTGGCATCTCAGCGCCTTGTGGTGTCTTCTATTCAGAAAATATTCTTGCGGTACCTTTGCCCCATTCACACATCGGTCCGCTACTGACGCCATCTCACAGGCTAATAGGGCGCCCCACGCCGAGTTTCAGCATTGTAGGATGACCACACCAGTACAGCAACTTGCTAGACATCACCTCGGTGCCATCCGGAGCTTGGCATCTCAGCGCCTTGTGGTGTCTTCTAGTCAGAAAATATTGTTGCGCTGCCTTTGGCCCCATTCGCACATCGGTCCGCAACTTAGACATCACCTCGGTGCCATCCGGATCTTGGCATCTCAGCGCCTTGTGGTGTCAGTCAGAAAATATTGTTGCGCTGCCTTTGGCCCCATTCGCACATCAGTCCGCTACTGACACCATCTCACAGGCCAACAGGGCGCCCCACGCCGACTTTTACCATTGTAGGATGGCCACACCAGTGCCACAACTTGCTAGACACCACCTCGGTGCCATCCGGAGCTTGGCATCTCAGCGCCTTGTGGTGTCTTCTAGTCAGAAAATATTGTTGCGCTGCCTTTGGCCCCATTCGCACATCGGTCCGCTACTGACGCCATCTCACAGGCCAACGGGGTGCCCCACGCCGACTTTCAACATTGTAGGATGGCCACACCAGTGCGCAACTTACTAGACACCACCTCGGTGCCATCCGGATCTTGGCGCGTTGTGCTGCCTTCGGCCTATTCGCACATCGGTCCGCTACTGACGCAAACTCACAGGCCAACGGGGCGCCCCACGCCGACTTTCAGCATTGTAGGATGGCCACACCAGTGCTGCAACTTGCTGGACACCACCTCGGTGCCATCCGGATCTTGGCGCGTTGTGTTGCCTTCGGCCTATTCGCACATCGGTCCGCTACTGACGCCGCCTCACGTGCCAACGTATTTTCTCCGCATTTTATACCCTATGCCGCATAACAGGTCATGTGACTTGTTTATAAAACTTTTCATTGGTTCATTTTACTTTTGGTTTCCTAATGATGGAAGGCTTGATCATATGACCTAAAAACAACACTTTTCATTGGATGAAAACTTTTTTTTTTTCCCCCAAACGATAAAAGCCCCACCTTGTTTCTGGATGTTTCAGACTGAAGCTGGCGTCAGCATGAGAGCACCACCATCTCGTAGCTCCGTCGTGGTCATTCCGCGAGCAATCATGGCAGCCGCTCCCCACCAGAAGCCTACAGGAGTCGGGGGCCCCCAAAACTTTTGATAAATCCTCAAGGCGGAGGGGACGCTTTCGAGAATGGGGTCCAAGACCTAGCAGACAAGCGTCCGATTTCCAAGGTGTCCCAGGGCCATTTCAGTGGACCAGGCCCAAAAAGGAAAGAGCCTGCCGCCATTTTGAGAGTCCTGTGACAGCCGCCTATCGCTGCACCGCAACAGTGGGCGCAACTCAGCTGAATTTCGGCTTTTGACACAGTGGACCAAAAACGGACGGAATGGCAACTGAAACGGTAAAGGGGCGCCCCACTACAACAGATGACACTCCACCTGGAGAGGCCCGTTCACGCCGCCTCCCCCGGGGCACCCCACGCCGTTATTCGGAGCAGCATTGTAGGATACCAAAACCAGTGCGGCAACTTACTGGACATCACCTGGGTGCCATCGTTCTGCTGCCTTGGAACTATTCGCACAACAGTTTGCTACTGATGACCCACCCCCCGCGACGCCCCACGCCGGAAATCTGGACGTTGTGCTGCGTTGGGACTATTCGCACAGCCGACCGCTACTTCGTTGTTTTTCCCTAAAAATGTTTATATGTTATTACTATTTTTGTTTTCTTGTATATATTTATAAATTATTAAAGTTTTATAATCTTACTACTTTGTCGGAGTGCTATATATTTTTAATGTGACACATAATTGTAAAAACTTTGATGTACAAAGAGTCATCCCTGGAATCTTCCGCTTCAGGCTCGGTCCCCTCCCCAATCACAATACAGGATGGTTTTCAGATAATAGGAACGCTTCTGCTGTGACGAATCTCATCGAGTGTGGGCCTTGATCTACTATAACTCCTTTGAAGAGGGGTGATTCTTTACAGCTGGGGCCATAAACTACATCTGCAGGGCTAGCTGATACCCTAGGACCAGCCTGGACAATCGGACACAGAGGAAAAGGAGTGTCAGAGGGTGCGGTAGTGAATAGGGCGAAAGGGAGGTGTCGGGCGGGCACAGGGTGTGATTCTCAGGGAAGAGCAGCGCAAATGGGGGGAGGTTTATTACCCATGCATAAGACAGAAAGCGG
Source organism: Lissotriton helveticus (assembly GCF_964261635.1). Taxonomy (NCBI): domain Eukaryota; kingdom Metazoa; phylum Chordata; class Amphibia; order Caudata; family Salamandridae; genus Lissotriton; species Lissotriton helveticus. The sequence continues at coordinate 1,005,402,528 of NC_136069.1, read as the reverse complement.
GGGTGACCACTGCCTGGGGGAGATGCTTGCGAGGGTGGGGAGCCATGCTAAGGATCGACAGCGTGCACAGAGTGGGTCTGGTCAAGGCATCTAAAATGGCTGCCGTGCACGACAAAAGTGTGGCATTTGAAAAAAGACAAGATGGCGCAGACAATGTTTTTCAACACTTCCTGATTTCCTTCCAATCGAACGTTAACAGACGTTGGGGCATATTACCAAAGTTAAGCGATATTTATCCCTAACGATGCTTAGCAACGATTTTTTTAACGCTAAGCATCGTCAGAAATTATCGCAGATAAACCTTGCTATTATCAAGGTTTATCGCAAATACGATAATAAACGACCGCAATGCATTAATATCGCTGAAAACTCAGCGATATTCATGCATTACCGAGCTAATGCTCTTAGCCATGTTATCCACCTCCCATTGGATAACATGGCTAAGAACTGCTCAGGGCAGGTGCTAGCTTTTGGAGATATTCGCGCTTATCTCGAATATTTCCAAAAGTTGATAATAGGAGATAGCGATGTTAGCGACTGTTTCCAGTCGCTAACATCTTGGCATGCCCACTTTGCATGTCATTAGTGATAAATATCACTCACATGCAAAGTGGGGCCCAAGATGGTCGCTATCTCCTACTAGCCGTCGCTAACTGGTGTTAGCAACAGCTAGGTAATACAGATATAATTTTATCTCCGCGAAGCGGAGCGCTGTTACAGATATATATCTTGTTTTTGAACGTTAATTTCTCAAAATCCACTGAAGCACATATATTGAGACCTAGCAAAGGCACATCGAGCTACCAGTCCCTACAATTTTGCCAAGTTTCGTGCAAATCCATTCAGCCGTTCGATTATTATTATTATTTTTTTTTTGCCCCGCGGGGCCCTTTTAAAACCTCCACATCAAACCTAAGAGGTCAAGGAGGATCTACTAGGCCCCCTTATGGTCATTTGCCCCTTCGCTTTGGCCTCCTCTTGTCTCTCGATCCTACCGAGAGACAAGATGGCGGCCGCTACGGACTGTTTGCAATGTTTACAGACGCCGGAGAACCAATCAGCTTCGCAAACCTCCGTTACGCGAAGCGGAGCGCTGTTACAGATATATATCTTTTTTTGAACGTTAATTTCTCAAAATCCACTGGAGCACATATATTGAGAACTAACAAAGGCACATCGGGCTACCAGTCCCTAATATTTTACCAAGTTTCGTGCAAATCCATTCAGCCGTTCGATTATTATTAATATTTTTTTTTTTTGCCCCGCGGGACCCTTTTAAAACCTCCACATCAAACCTAGAGGGTCAGCGAGGATCTACTATGCCCCCTTATGGTCATTTGCCCCTTCGCTTTGGCCTCCTCTTGTCTCTCGATCCTGCCGAGAGACAAGATGGCGGCCGCTACGGACTGTTTGGAATGTTGACAGACGCCGGAGAACCAATCAGCTTCGCTTCACAAAGCTCCGTTGCGCGAAAAGTACGCGAACTGGAGCGCTGCCCGGTCCGCTGTTACAGATATATATCTTTTTTTAAATGTTAATTTCTCAAAATCCACTGGAGCACATATATTGAGACCTACAAAAGGCACATCGGGCTACCAGTCCCTACAATTTTGCCAAGTTTCGTGCAAATCCATTCAGCCGTTCGGGCTAAAAGTGAGGCCAACCGCCCTATGGAAAACTCAATGTTAAAAACACGTTTTGGGACCCCCCTTTTTTCTCGGCCCCCCCTTGACGAACCCCCCCCAAATTTTCAGGGGCTGCTCAGAAACAAAATGTTCCATTTTCCTGAAAATTTCAGCCAATTCCGTCCACAAACGCCAAAGTTATTAGACATAGAATTTTCAAAAATCCCATAGGGAAAAAATCCTAACTATATATACCTACTGGCGACCGCCAGTAGGTAATATATATATATATATATATATATATTCACTGAAAAAACCATAGGTTATAGACCATATATAGTTAGGAATTAGCATTTACAAAACCTTGAAAATTCACTGAAAAAACCATAGGTTATAGACCATATATAGTTAGGAATTAGCATTTACAAAACCTTATTTTACTCACACAAAACCATTGAAATTCCATATATAGTTAGTTGCACTAACTATATATCGCGCACCCGCAATCCACTGCTGATGATGTCACATATTACATCATTCATGACATGGTCAGTGACATCACTGATGACATCACTGATGACATCTCAAATGACATCACTGATGACATCACTGATGACATCACTGATGACAACATCCAGTGACTGTACGTTTCTGTAAAGTTAAAATGTGTCTTACATATTGAAGAATGAGTGGAAGTATAAGTGTCTGGACAAAGGATTTAGTAGGTGCATGACTGAATGTATGAGTGAGTGATTAAATGTGTCTCACTGAGTGCATGGGTTAGTGACTAAACTGTCTTAATTTGTGCATCATTATGTCTGTTGTTCTGTAAACTGCTGCATGTGTTGATCAGTAGCTATATGACTAACTATATGGGTTACTGATTGATTGTCCAAGTATTTGTATGGGAGACTGAGTGTGTGTGTGGCTGGCTGGGAGGTGTGTGACTCTGTGCAGATCAATGTGTACTTGTATCAATGATTGTATAAGAAGGTAAGTATGTGTTAGTATATGTTTGAAAATGTAAGGTGCTCTATGTTTAACTGTATAGACAAGAAAATGGAAGTGTCATTGATTCTTTACAGGACTGACTAGGTGTGTGAGTAACTCCATGGATGAGTGGCAGACTGTGAGTGTCTGTATAGGTGTATGAGTGCATATGATAGTGTTGTAAAGATGAGTGATTGTATGTATGAATGATTGTATGGGTGAATGAGTGAATGTGTGTGTAGACATAGGAATCAGTGAGTGCGTATGTAGTAACTAGTATTGGTGTGTCAATGGTTTCAAAAATTATACTCTGTATTTAACACTGGGTGAAACAGAGGTTATATTAAAATGTGAGGAGATGCATTGTATTGTCACATGATGATATCATCAGTGATGTGGTCATTGATGTCAAATGAGATGTCATCAGTGATGTCATCAGTGATGTCATTTGAGATGTCATCAGTGATGTCATCAGTGATGTCACTGACCATGTCATGAATGATGTAATATGTGACATCATCAGCAGTGGATTGCGGGTGCGCGATATATAGTTAGTGCAACTAACTATATATGGAATTTCAATGGTTTTGTGTGAGTAAAATAAGGTTTTGTAAATGCTAATTCCTAACTATATATGGTCTATAACCTATGGTTTTTTCAGTGAATTTTCAAGGTTTTGTAAATGCTAATTCCTAACTATATATGGTCTATAACCTATGGTTTTTTCAGTGAATTTCATTGGTTTTTTAACAGCTAATATCTGTAGCTGTAAAATGTATTCTTCTTTAAATCCAAAAATATATTTTATATGTTTATGAATAATTTTTTTTAAAAATATTTTTTTTTCTTCGTTCCCGCTTCGCGAATCGGGAAGCTTCCCGTTAGCTGACCTTGATGCCGCGAAATAGACCGCGAGCCGGTAAACGTTTCTTTACCGCAACTGCCACGTTAGAAAACAACATCGTGACGCCTCCCGTCCGCATGACGTTTCACGTTGTCGAGTGATACGTCATATGACGTGCTACGTTAGCGAACTGGTACGCGAAGCGAGTCGCAAAGCGCAGGTTTCTGGAAGCAAACCGGGAGGCCCTGCAAAGCACTTAACGTAAACACAGCAGGTCATGTGACTTGGTAATAACACTTTTCATTGGTTCATTTCACTTTTGGTTTCCTAATGATGTAAGACTAGGTCATATAATCTAAAATGAACACTTTTCATTGGTTGAGAACTCTTGTTTTTCCCAAATGATGAAAATCCCTCCTTCTTTCCTCACTCTGACTTTCATCATTGTGAGAGAAAGACCCTTTGTTACCAGTGAGCAATGGCTTCTTTAGTAGCTTCAGCTGGTGCTTCCCCACCACCTCCACCACATCCAAGGAAGAGTGGACCACCTGCTCAAGTTATAATTCAACAAGAAGAGGAAGAAGAGGAACAGGACGACGAGCACGAAGAGAGGCAGTTTTTGCCTGAGGAGCCCAGGACGTCTCACCGGAAAGAAAACTTCATTTGGCAATTTTTTTAAATTCCCAAAGGTCAGAAAAAAGTAAATGCAAGATACGTAACTTGCCTTATATGTCAAGATAGACTGTCCAGAGGGACCGAGAAAAAATACAGTTTCGGAAACTACACAATGCATCGCCATATGACTAGGTGGCATCCTAACAACTACAGTGCTGCACAGTTTCGGAACGACCTAGATAATCTCCCTATTATGGCCAGAAGATCTGTTGTACCGGAAGTAACGGGACCAGAGGGCAGGGAGATGGTGCCAAATATACAAATGAGATTTGGTGAAGTAAAACACGTCTGCGTACATTGCAATGGATTCATTTGCTACAGAGAAAGTAGCATCACTCTGATCAACAGAGGTATTGACTATCATATGCAAGTTTGTACGAAACGCCCAAAATAATAAATACTTTTTTTTTGTTTTGTTGCTCCTGTTGAGCCCTTTACAATGAATCGTTTTCATTGCCCCCTCCAAGAAAAACCCAAAAAAATATAAAACTGTTCAGAAAAATTCAAAAAAAGTAAAAAAATGTTCAGAAAAATAATAAAAAAAATATAAAACAACAAAAACAATAAAAAAAAAGTTCTTTTCAGAACTACCTCCCCGTTATTAAAAAAATGGTACAATATTTGGAACTGTGCCAACCTCTATTTCTCGTAGTTCGCTTCCCAGTTCGCTCGCCGGTACGCGAACCGGAAGTGAACCAAAACATTTTTTTTAAAAAAAGAACAGTAAGTATAAGGGAAGGAAACAGACACTTATGTTAAAAGAAAGACAGCTATAAGGGAGTAAACTAGAGATACTATTACCCGTAATCCACTGCTGATGATGTCACATATTACATCATTCATGACATGCTCAGTGACATCATCAGCAGAGGATTGCGGGTTTTTTGGCAACGTGCCTTATCCACGGTTTAATAACGCTGCCTTTTGCTTTATATAAGTTTTCAAATTGTATGAAATATATACCAATAGGTCGTTATGAACCTTTAGGTAGTGCTTTTCTTCATGAGGTCTGGTCGCTTCCATACACATACAGATGTTTCAAAGATGATCAAGAAGTTTATCTGAATGGAGAGGAATGCACTGAGACGCCACATCATTCACTAATGTGTAGGCACATACAGTTACACGGTTCATGCAACAAACACCAACCAAATATGGCTTGCGTGTTGCAAGGCACGCCAGTTCCTGCTATCATCCCCACGTTCAAGTTGTTGGAAAATGGTAGTTATTTGATGCTCAATAATGAAGATTGTTCTGGGTTAATTAAAAGTATTCCTTTTATCGTAACAGTAAGTGAACGGGTTATTTGCTGCAGAAATGTTCTATTTCCTCCCACACATGAACATAGGGAGTTTTCAATCTCGCCACAAATACCAACCTTGGGAGCAGATTTCAACGGCATGGCAAGAATAAGAGCTCTTTTGTCTCAGAGAGAGGTGGCCTTGAGTTCGGCGGAAACTTTCGTGGTTCACATAGCGAACACCCGTACAGAGGTGCAGACCCTTTTCAATACAGATTTGCCTTTCCATTTCAGCAAGATGGTTCGGACTATCTTTAACGCGTCCTCCACAAAGGCCCTGGCGCACTTTTTTAAAGTTGTTACCAGTGGTCTCGTGACTTCATTTGAGAAAATCTTTGGAGTCATCCCTGCTTTCTTTCATTCTATTTTTTCCACTCTGCTTCGTGGATTCCCATTTTTACTTGCATTACCAGCGGACGCTCTTGTGCTTTTTTACATTTTTAAATATGGATGTCCCTCCTGTGCAAGCTCCCGCCCTGCAGCTGCTGACACTGTTCCGCAATCGCATGCTAGAATATTATGGCACAATGCCGTTGGCGATATTAAGCACGGCATATGGATTATCTTTTCGATTCTCCTACTTCACCTGTGTCCAGCCTGTATTTCACTGCCTGACCTGTGATTTCGATTGGGCCATTGATTTGTGTCTCTGCGGACCGGTTTCTCCTGACGTCGACTTTAATCAGCTGATGACTCCTATCATTACTCACAAGTTGGTTTGTCCTGGCGAAAGGATTATGGCTGTGGCATTGATGCATGGACTAATTGGTCCCTGGAATTTACTGGCGGCAACACAGTCTTTCTTGGAACAGAGCTTTCTTGAAAACCCACCGAGCTGTCCTCTGATGGTGATAGAGGATCCGGTGCTGGGAGAGCACGTATGTTCTTTTCCGCTTTTAAATTGGATGGCTGAACTCTTTTCGGATGAAGACGGTGACTTCCTATTGGAGGCTGTTGCAGCTTATTTTGCATACACAGTTATGTCATAGACCTTTTTCATGTTTGATATGCTGAGTACTAGCATTTCATTGACAATTCATTGACTTATTTGTCAAGTTTTTATTATTTAGCTTGCCTATTGGCTTAAGACTCGATAAAGTACTTGGCTGTTTTATTTTTCTTTAGCATAAAATTTTCCTAGTTTTTAATGCTTTACCTTGCGGACCGTCCACATATAAACTTGCAATCTGCTCTCATGAGATGGCACTTCTATTATCTTATTCAGTTCGTTTCCGGATCATGGGGAGGTGTCATCTAGGTCCTGGATATCTTTACACCGTGTTAAGTTAGCATGGGCTCATTACCGGTTTAAACGCCATTTTTCCTTTTTTGCAACTTCTGCACACGACACTTAGTTGTTGCTTTAGCTTTCAACCTAGTAGTTCATCGTGGTTTACATGAGAATAATATGTTATTGCTCTACTATCTGCTTTGCTTGTTAAACTATATCTGTACAGCGAGTGCTGAAGTTTCAAGAACAACACGATACAGAATTGTTATGAGGTCTGATCTCCACGACTTCATACTCATAACATAAGTGCAACTTCTGCCAATTCTGGGCATGAGGCGGGTTTTATATTGCTTTGCCGAACACACATACACAACAGTTGATGCGGTTCACATGAAGAGAGAGCTGGTGTATGCTGATGTGATTCCTTAAAATCTAAGACACTAAAGTATGGGCACGCCCTAAACCAACACAAAGAGACCTTCTTAGCCAATAATATAATATGTGTATTAGGGAGGGTGAGATATAAGCAGCCGCGGGCCGTGGAGGGAGTTACGGTGGGGCAGGGAGGCGGGGAGGGGGAGGGGCAGGGTGGAGCCCTCTCCACCCTGCCCCTCCCCCTCCCCGCCTCCCTGCCCCACCGTAACTCCCTCCACAGCCCGCGGCTGCTTATAAGTGTTGCTAACTCTTATTCATTTACAGCATGTTAACATACTGTCACCATTCGCTTTTTATGTACTAGTAACTATGCTGGTAATTTTGCTACTGATAATATGTGTACTTGTATTATCTAAGATACTACGCCTGAGAAGACGGCATTAGTAAATAAACATTTCAAATACACATGTGTTCTTCTTAACTCCATGTTCTGGTTTCTAAGAAATATATAACGACCGACTGTTCATGAGTTCCACGTATCCTGAGGTACTACAAGTTCATATTCTGGATTGTCTAAACATTGAGAGTTTGTTATATCCAATGTGACACTGTACCTAGCTTGCTAAGGGGTTTTTGATTACTAAGGTGAGTTTTGGGACACCCTAATTCGCCGAGGTTCCAATCCTCTGTCCACAGTTCTGTGTGAGAACAGAAACCCTGCGACAGGGGCACCCCCGACCCTTGCTGGAGCTTCATCACACTTGCGATACAACTCCAGCAATGCGCCACCTTTACGGCACAGATACATCACGCATCTGTGCTGTTTTTGCCCCATGATGCGCCGCATTGTAAATGCAGCACACCATAGGTGACGGAACAGCGGCACAGAATGACTAACACATCCCTGGTGATGCGGCAGTCATCATAAATCTATCCCTATGCTTCTTATCTTGTTAGAGATGAACCGCCATATGTATCATCAAAGTTTTTTGCATTTCCTAAATAGCGAACTTTAAGGAATAAATAGCGATTCTTTACCATTCCTAGTTTGCGATGAGCTATTTGCTAATTACAAATTACCCATTCATTTCCTTCATTTCCATAGGGTGGTTGGACTCACTTTTAGCTCGAACGGCTGAATGGATTTCCACGAAACTTGGCAAAATTGTAGGGACTGGTAGCCCGATGTGCCTTTGCTATGTCTCAAGATATATGCTCCAGTGGTTTTTACGAAAATTAACTTTGAAAAATATATATTGGGCTACATTGGCCTATATATATGTTGGAGCCCAAATGTAGCCCAATGTAGCCCAATGAAGCCCAATGAAGCCCAATGTAGCCCAATGTAGCCCAAAGATGGCCGCCAGAGACAAAAAAAACAAATGTAGCCCAAATATCAGCCAGATGTAGCCCAACTATAGCCCAGTGACAGAATGACCAATCAGCTTCGCAAACCTCCGTTACGCGAAGCGGAGCGCTGTTACAGATATATATCTTTTTTTGAACGTTAATTTCTCAAAATCCACTGGAGCACATATATTGAGACCTAGCAAAGGCACATCGGGCTACCAGTCCCTAATATTTTACCAAGTTTCGTGCAAATCCATTCAGCCGTTCGATTATTATTATTATTATTTTTTTTGCCCCGCGGGGCCCTTTTAAAACCTCCACATCAAACCTAGGGGGTCAGCGAGGATCTACTATGCCCCCTTATGGTCATTTGCCCCTTCGCTTTGGCCTCCTCTTCTCTCTCGATCCTACCGAGAGACAAGATGGCGGCCGCTACGGACTGTTTGGAATGTTTACAGACGCCGGAGAACCAATCAGCTTCGCTTCACAAAGCTCCGTTGCGCGAAAAGTACGCGTACTGGAGCGCTGCCCGGTCCGCTTTTACAGATATATATCTTTTTTTAAACGTTAATTTCTCAAAATCCACTGTAGCACATATATTGAGACCTACAAAAGGCACATCGGGCTACCAGTCCCTACAATTTTGCCAAGTTTCGTGCAAATCCATTCAGCCGTTCGGGCTAAAAGTGAGGCCAACCGCCCTATGGAAAACTCAATGTTAAAAACACGTTTTGGGACCCCCCTTTTTTCTCGACCCCCCTGGACGAACCCCCCCCCAATTTTCAGGGGCTGCTCAGAAACAAAATGTGCCATTTTCCTGAAAATTTCAGCCAATTCCGTCCACAAACGCCAAAGTTATTAGACATAGAATTTTCAAAAAACCCATAGAGAAAAAATCCTAACTATATATACCTACTGGCGACCGCCAGTAGGTAATTACCTACTGGCGGTCGCCAGTAGGTAAATATAGTTAGGATCGATTTCCATAGGGAAATCGCAACATTCTATTTGGATTAACTTTGGCGCCGGTTGAGCAATCAGGCTGAATTTTTCAGCAACTTTGCCTCGCGGCTCTCCGCTCCTTCCCTGAAAGATTGGGGGGGATTCGTCAAGCGGGGGCTGAGATAAAAGGGGGGTCCCAAAACGTGTTTTCCCCATGTTAATTTCCATAGGGCGGTCTGTCGCAGTTTTAGCTAGAACGGCTGAATGGATTTGCACCAAACTTGGCAAAATTGTAGGGACTGGTAGCCCGATGTGCCTTTGCTATGTCTCAAGATATGTGCTCCGGTGGATTTTGAGTAATTTAGGTTTAAAAAAATTTATATATCTGTAAGCGCGCTCCGGTACGCAACTTGCGCACGGCAAGCTGATTGGTTCTCGGGTGTCTGTAAACATTCGAAACAGTCAGCAGCGGCCGCCATCTTGTGTCTCGGTAGGATTGAGATACAAGAGGTGGCAAAAATCAAAGGGGGAAATGAGCAAAAGGGGGCAGGGTACACCCCCCTGACCCCCTAGGTTTGATGTGGGGGCCATAAAAGGGTCCCGTGGGACAATTTTATTTTTTTTCGATTTTCGCGGGGGGTGCGCCTGGTACGCGCACCGGGGAGCATACCAGGGAGCGTACTTAGGTGAAAAATAGTGAAAATAATAGTGTAAAATAATCATTTTGAGTGATTACAGGTAGGGTAGCTCTGAAAAGAGCTTTTGGGTTCTGTGGCTGTTTTAGGTACCTACAAGTGTGTCCCAGACACACCCACATGCACACAACCCCACACCCACACACCCACACACTCCCCACACACACTTCACACACGCACACTTCCACCCACACTCAAACACCCCACACCCCCGACATCGACACCTTACACATCCACACCCACAACCACATCCCACACACCCACACTCAAACACACACCTCACCCCCCTTCTACCACACACACACACATGCACATACACACAAATATCTCACAGACACACCCCACACATCCCACACACACATCTCCCCCCCCACACACACACAGACAACTCACAGACACATCCACACATCTCACACATACATACACATCCTACACACATACCTCCCACACCCACGCACACCCCACACACACCTCACACACCCACACTCCCACCTACAATCAAACACCCCACACACTCACACCCACACACACAACTTACATACCCATATCCCCACCAACATCCATATACCCCACACACCTATACACCTCATCCCCCCTAGACACATACACACACACATACACACCTCACAGACACTCTCCACACATCCCCCACACACACCTCCCCCACATCTACACATGGGGAAAACTAAGTGAAACACTAAAATAATAATTTAAAGTGCTTAGAGGTAGGGTATCTCTGAATAGAGTTGTTGTGTTGTTTGGGTGTTTTAAGTACCAACATGTAGGTACCAATGCTGAGTCTTAAAGTCAATGTACACCGTCTCCTCTGTAGATAATTTGCATGTTGTTACAGAAGTTATTGTGGTATATGGAATCTATACCATAGTCTGTCAGGGAAGCAGAAACAACATGGAGGCAGGAGATGAAAAAGAGATGTAAAATACACATTGGAGATATTATAGAGGGAGAAAGGAAGTAACTATGAGCAAGATTATTATGTAACAGAAATACGTTGCACAGTATACTATAAGTCTGACTTTATATTATAATCAATTTGGTACTAAGTTTAAGTTTAAGTTTAAGTTTAAAATATTTATTGAGCGCAGCATACACCTAGACGGTTTCTTGGCGCTAAAGTCGAAGACCGCCCACTGAGCGGGGACAGTCACTGAAACAGTGGCTGGAAACTAAACAGAAACCTAGGGAAAAGCCTGAGGGAATAAAAAGGTCTTCAAGGCTTTGCAGAAGGCGGAATAATCAGTGAGGGACCTAAGGTGAAAAGGGAGAGAGTTCCAAAACAAGGGGGCAAGAAAAGAAAATTTCGAGCCACCCTGTTTCTTTTTCCGGAAGCGGGGCACAGCTAGAAGGAGTTGGGCTGAGGATCGGAGGTCTCGGCCAGGGACATAAGCCTTGATGGCCGATGATATGAATAGGGGGGCCAGGCCAGTCCTGGCCTGGAACACCACGCAGCCAAGTTTAAACAAGGCACGTTCCCGCACCGGGAGCCAGTGAAGGGTTTTCAGGAGAGGGGAGGAGTGGTGGAATTTAGGGAGACCAAAGGCAAGACGAGCAGCCTGGTTTTGCACTAATTGCAATTTACGGAGGCTGTACTGAGGGATGCCATTGTACAGGATGTTCCCGTAGTCCAGGCGGGACAGGACCAGTGCGGACATAATTAACTTAAGTGCAGGGAAAGAGAAGAAGCGGGAGACAGAACGAATGGTGCGGAGAGTAAGGAAACAAGAAGAAACCACAGAACCAATCTGGGAGTGCATGGTAAGTTGATTATTGAGCTTGATACCAAGAGTCTTAACAGAGGAAACCGGAGTAGGAGGGGGACCAAAAGAGGGGGGCCAGAAGAGTGAGTTCCAGCGACTGGAGCTACCACCCGTCACCACAAGTTCCGTTTTATCGGGATTGAGTTTCAGGTGGTTGAAGTTCATCCAGTCCCTGATGAAAGATAGAGTAGATTGGAAATTAGAAATAGAGTCAGAATTAGAAGAAAGATTAAAAATGAGCTGGAGGTCATCGGCATAATTAAAAACCGAGACCTCCAGGTGCTGTAAAGAAAAGATGAGTGGAGTAATGTAAAGATACTAGTTTATGAATTACATATAATAATGAATAATGTCTCAAACAATTTTTGATTATTAAATATAAATTTATTTTTCTGATTCTTTTTCAAAATTTAATAGAACGTCTAACATTTGACTGTCCGAAATGTCCTCTTTTTGACTGAACATAACTTCCAACATTTGACTGTCAGAAACGTTCTCATATTGAATTAACAAATCCACAGATTCTACACATTGTAGAAGTTCATGGTCCCGTGATTCATCCATGAATTCCAAGTCAATGGGTTCAATGATTTCCTCATTGTTCATCTCTAGGACAATTTCAAAGGAAACGTTCTGTTCTCCTTCCATTTTTGTGCTGAAATTTGCATTAAAAAAAAATCAGTAGAAATATGGCACTGTTGGGTTTAAGTTCAGACAGGTAGTTTTGATTTTTTAATAGTGAAGTTTACTTTGGGCAATGTATGGTAACAGGCAGGAAGTAGAAATATTAAAAAGTGCCTGTGAAGAAGCGTAAGTAAATTCATAATTATAGCAATCTATAAATATAACAGAGGAGCCTATCTCTATCTATAACTATAGCAGAGGGACAGAAAATAACTATCAGAAAATGTTTTTAAAAATAACTTAAAGTGCCCCTTACAAATTATCAACCTACTTTAGAGAGAGGTGAAGAAGACAAAATGCGAAAATCCTTCCAAGATGTACCTCAGGTAGTTGTAGTCAAAATGGCTGTGTTTCCCTCTCATTTTTCATTTATATTCATGTACATAACCAATCAAATGTCAGGAAAAAATAGAAAATGAAAGTAACATTTTAATTGGTTGTCAATTCTAACACTTCAGATGTGTTTTTGTTATGTAATTTCCCTCAGGATATTCAGACAGGGCTACAGGCCAAATGGCTCAATGGAATTCCACCAAATTTGGGAAAATGGTAGGGACTGGTATGTAGTATTGCCTATTCTCTATTTGGTGAACTTCTCTACAGAGGTTTTTATGTAAATTAAGTTTTACATTTTTTGGGGAGCGCTTCCCGGTGCACGTCCCGGTACGCGTACCGGAAGCGTAACGGGAGTCCTCCACTTTGTGTTTCGGTAGAATTGAGACACAAGATGGAGGATAAACAACGTTGGGAATGGGTATAAGGGGGCACGGTAGACACCCCCTGACCCCATAGGTTTGATGTGGGGGCCATAAAAGGGCCCCGTGGGATAAAAAACGATTTTCGCGGGGGGAGCGCCCGGTACGCGCACCGGGGAGCGTACCGGGGAGCGTACAATGGTGAAAAATGGTGAAAAATGTTGAAAAAAGATAATCATTTGGAGTGATCAGAGATAGGGTAGCCCTGAAAAGGGCTTTTGGGTACTGTGGCTGATTTAGGTACCTACAAGTAGGTACCAATGCACAGTCTTAAATTCAGGAGGAATATTCTATTCCCCTCATCAGAAAAGTGCACACCATCTCCCCTGTAGATATCTTCCATGTTGTAACGTAAATTATTATTGTATATTAATCCCATTCCATAGTCTCTCATGTAAGCAGAAACAGATTTATTCACATGTTTCCGTGCTTTCTCAAATTGTGGACAAAATTGATTGGACCACTTCCATTTCTGTCTTTGGCATATATTGGAATATACCAAGGCAGTTTGTGGAAAAAGTGCCATCAAATGATCAAAGGTGTCCTTTAAAAGCATTTCTGAAAGTTAGGGTGCATGGTTGTGTTCTGTGTAAGAAGTAATTTGAATGGTTAAAAAAAGTAATTTAAAGAAACATTGCACCAGATAAGCTGGTGTATTCGCAGGTCAAACATCCTTGCTGAGGTGATTTGCAACATTGTAAAATAAACTTTTAACCCTGGGAGCTCAGTGAGGAGGGAGTTGCTATGGTAACAGGTAGAAAGGGCTGAGGGGGGGAAGGGTGTTGGTTTGAAAATAGAGAGGGAAGAGATTTGATTGGTTAACAAAAAGGGATATCTGTGTAGAATTAGAGGTTTTCTGTGCCTTTATGGTTTGCAGTGTCTGGAGAACATATCTTTTGCTCTGCTAAAGAAATATTGGTGTGTGTATCTGACACTGTTCTGAATCTCCTAAAATATTTGTAAAGGTGAGTTATGATTCATTTAATATACATAGAGACTTGTATACTCTATGGAGAAGATTTGGAAGGAAATTGTGGTCTTTACATGTTGCTCTGTGTCATGCTTTTTGATAATGCTTGGTAAAAAGTTTTTACTGCATAGAGTAATTGTATTTTGTAAAATTGTGAATTTTTAGTCGTGACATGGAATGCTTCTACGTAGGACCTGTGCTGTGTTTTGTAAATGTGATGTAAAAAACGATTTTGGGGGAAAAAAATAGTTTTTACATTTTTTTAAAGGAATAAAGAATGTGTGCATGTTTAATAGAAATACATTTGACTCTTTACAATGATGTTAGCTGTGTTAACTCAGTGTAGGAAGCATATTGAGTTTGTTTGCATAGAGGAATTGTATTTTGTAAAATTGTGAAGCTTCATGTGCAAGATTTTGCCTCAGTCTTATCCCTGCTGTGAGGCAGATGGTTGTAAATATGATCTGTGCTGTGTTTCCTAAATGTGATGTCAAAAACGATTTTGGGGAAAATAAATGTATTTTACATTTTTGAGTATAATGTGGCGCAAAGGTTTAAAAAATGACGCATACATGCGTCACTTTTTAAATATGGAGAAAAAAGGTACATGTTTGGGCTTTCCTGGGGAGCCTAGGTGGTGAGGATTGTATCTAAGTGTGCAGTGGACTAGGCTTCATGAAGCATATACCTGTCTGCATTCTTAGACGCAGGTGTCAATTCGACTCTTTACAATGATGTTAGCTGTGTTTTAAAACAGTGTAGGAAGCATATTGAGTTTGTTTGCATAGAGGAATTGTATTTTGTAAAATTGTGAAGCTTCATGTGAAAGCGTTAATTGTATTTTGTAAAATTGTGAATTTTTAGTCGTGACATGGAATGCTTCTACATAGGACCTGTGCTGTGTTTTGTAAATGTGATGTAAAAAACGATTTTGGGGAAAATAAATAGTTTTTAAATGTTTTAAAAGGAATAAAGAATGTGTGCATGTTTAATAGAAATACATTTGACTCTTTACAATGATGTTACCTGTGTTAACTCAGTGAGGAAGCATATTGAGTTTGTTTGCATAGAGGAATTGTATTTTGTAAAATTGTGAAGCTTCATGTGCAATATTTTGCCTCAGTCTTATCCCTGATGTGAGGCAGATGGTTGTAAATATGATCTGTGCTGTGTTTCCTAAATGTGATGTCAAAAACGATTTTGGGGAAAATAAATGGATTTTACATTTTTGAGTATAATGTGGCACAAAGGTTTAAAAAATGACGCATACATGCGTCACTTTTTAAATATGGGGAAAAAAGGTACATGTGTGGGCTTTCCTGGTAAGCTTAGATGGTTAGGATTGTATCTAAGTGTGCAGTGGACTAGGCTTCATGAAGCATATCCCTGTCTGTATTCTTAGACATAGGTGTCAATTTGACTCTTTACAATGATGTTAGCTGTGTTTTAAAACAGTGTAGGAAGCATATTGAGTTTGTTTGCATAGAGGAATTGTATTTTGTAAAATTGTGAAGCTCCATGAGAAAGCGTTTGCCTCACTCTTATTCCTGTTGTGAGGCAGGTGCAAGATTTTGCCTCAGTCTTATCCCTTCTGTGAGGCAGATGATTGTAAATAGGATCTGTGCTGTGTTTCCTAAATGTAATGCCAAAAACGATTTTGGGGAAAATAAATGGTTTTTACATTTTTGAGTATAATGTGGCACAGAGGTTTAAAAAGTGACGCATCTACCTACATGCGTCACTTTTTAAATATGGGGCAAAAAAGGTACTTGTTTGGGCTTTCCTGGGGAGCATAGGTGTTGAGGCTTGTGTCTAAGAGTGCAGTGGATTAGGCTTCATGAAGCCTATCTCTGCTGCATTCTTATACACAGGTGTTTTGAGGCAAAATCTTGCACTTGTCTCACAACAGGAATAAGACTGAGGCAAACGCTTTCTCATGGAGCTTCACAATTTTACAAAATACAATTCCTCTATGTAAACAAACTCAATATGCTTCCTACACTGAGTTAAAACACAGGTAACATCATTGTAAAGAGTCAAATTGACACCTATGTCTAAGAATGCAGACAGGGATATGCTTCATGAAGCCTAGTCCACTGCATACTTAGATACAATCCTCACCATCTAGGCTCCCCAGGAAAGCCCAAACATGTACCTTTTTTCCCCATATTTAAAAAGTGACGCATGTATGCGTTATTTTTTAAACCTTTGCACCACATTATACTCAAAAATGTAAAATCCATTTATTTTCCCCAAAATCGTTTTTGACATAAAATTTAGGAAACACAGCACAGATCATATTTACAATAATCTGCCTCACAACAGGGATAAGACTGAGGCAAAATCTTGCACCTGCCTCACAACAGGAATAAGACTGAGGCAAACGCTTTCACATGGAGCTTCACAATTTTACAAAATACAATTCCTCTATTCAAACAAACTCAATATGCTTCCTACACTGATTTAAAACACAGCTAACATCACTGTAAAGAGTCAAATTGACACCTGGGTCTAAGAATGCAGACAGGTATATGCTTCATGAAGCCTAGTCCACTGCACTCTTAGACACAAGCTTCACCAACTACGCTCCCCAGGAAAACCCAAACAAGTACCTTTTGCTCCATATTTAAAAATTGATGCATGTAGGTAGATGCGTCACTTTTTAAACCTCTGCGCCACATTATAATCAAAAATGTAAAAACCAATCATTTTCTCCAAAATCGTTTTTGACATCACATTTAGGAAACACAGCACAGATCCTATTTACAATCATCTGCCTCACAGCAGGGATAAGACTGAGGCAAAATCTTGCACCTGCCTCACAACGGGAATAAGACTGAGGCATACGCTTTCTCATGGAGCTTCACAATTTTATAAAATACAATTCTATATAACTATATAACTCAATATTTTCTTGGGAAGCATAGGTGGTGAAGCCTGTGTATAAGAGTGCAGTGGAGTTAGACATAGGTCTGATCTTCTTTGTAGTTGTGGACAGAGCTGTCTTCCACAATATTTTTCAATACAGGCCTCACCTTTTGTGCACCACTGGAGAATACTCACCTGATCTGAAACCCTGTATAGACCGTTTGCTTTTTGTCATTGCTTTGTTATTTGGTAATAGTGGTCTATAATGTGCTATTTTTTCTTTAACACAGATTGAAATCGTTATTTCAAGAATAAGGAAAGATGCCCACGAGGGAAAGGTCAATTAAACAACGTAACCGGGAAAAATCAAAAACAGCAACGGAATTACAGCATTCTTCCACAACAGATACTTCAAAAAACAGGAACAAAGCTCCTGGTAGGACAACTAAGTCTTTTTTACGCAACATATGTACATCGAGAAAAAATGATGGACACCATGTAGGATGTTAGCAGTGCATCATACCAAAATGAGGAAATTAGTGAGAATGTTGTATTATGCAAAAAGTCCAGCACTTAAGCTTAAACAATTAAACAGTGCTCTTTTGCATGGAACAGAATTAGATGTGAAGAAGATTTGTGAAGAAATTGAGATTTGTTATTTTCGTGAGCAAGAGGAAAGTGTAGAAATTGAGACAGCAATTCAAGGTAAGGTGGAAGACAATGTACAGATTTCAAATATAGAAAAGTTTGAGCAGGAAATTACCAGGTTTAAAGTGAAATCAAGTGAAAGGCCGAATTTTACTTGTGTGTTGTCGACGGACTCATTATAAGATTCAGACTAGGTTAGTTGATTTATATGCAAAAAGTGAAAAGATGGATAATTATGAGTGGAAGGATTTTGCAACATATTTGTGGGTGGAGAATTGTTTTGATTTGAGTTCTGATCAGCGTATTTGTAAATATTGTTATGATAAATTAAATCAAAACAGAATGCCTGCTAGAGCTGTTCATAATAATCTGGAGTTGGTAGACATTCCCCGTGAATTGATGGATTTAAATACATATGAGTCTATTTTGATTCAATGTGTCCATCCTTTTCAGGCAATTGTTCGCATGGAGCCTAAGATAGGGAAATTGCCTCCTACAGATTTGCAGAGAGGATTAAAGGGAAGAGTTGTTTATTTGCCCCTAGATTTGAAAAAAAATATTGATTCAATTGGTATAGAAAACGTAGAAGAGGAACCTTTAGTTATTCTAGTTAATGGGGTTCCAACAAAGAGTAAAAAAATCTGGCAAGATTTAGTGGATGTTAGGAAAGTCAAAAAGGCAACGTTGTATTTAGTCAAAAACAATGAGTACTACAAAGATGTATGTGTTGCAGCAGAGGAAAAAGCTGCAGATGAAGACAGTGATTGTTCAGGCGGCCAAATTGAAAAAGTTAATGTGTCTAGAAGTGAAGAGATATATGAACATTATACTGTTCATCCTTTGCATTCCAAGGAAGTAATGGGGAATGCAATTGAATTGTTTCAAATGAAAGCAGCAAAAAGAAGTCCCATTAGTGTATGGGAAAAAAGTTTGGAAGCTCGTTGTTTTCCACAGCTATTACCAACAGGTCGAGGTGGACGATATGACGATCGAACACTTCAAATTCCAGCATCTGAATATCGAACTGTAAGATTATATGCTGAAGATCCAAGATTTTGACAATGCATTCCCTATTTGTTTCATCTACTGTATGAAAGTGACTTGTCTGCCCTTTCTTATGCAGTAAATCATATACTGAAAAGTGGAGCACATCTGCAAAATGTTTCTGCGAGGGACTTTATGGAGAAAGTGAATCTGCAAGATAATATTTTGGAATCTCATCTAATCAATCTCATGGCATGTCAGCGTGGTACAAATGAGTATTTGTACCGTCGCCATGGGGAATTGAAATGTATGCTAAGAAACTTAGGAACTCCTACATGGTTCCTCACTCTTAGCTGTGCCGAGTATGCATGGGAGGACTTACTTCAATTTCTACGAGAGGCCAATGCTAATATACAAAATATAGAATTCAAAACACCTGGAGAACTGTGTTCTTTGGATCCAGTGAATGTATGCAGATATTTCAATCATAGATTTGAAGCTATGATGTCTTTTATTGCCAACAAAAAAAATCCTCCCCTTGGAGAGGTTTTGGATTTCTTTTGGAGAAAGGAGTATCAAGCGAGAGGTGCTCCTCACATACATATGTTGTTGTGGATTAAAGATGCACCCAAATTTGGAACAGATTCGGATGAGACAGTGATGAGTTTCATTGAAGAGTATTCAACATGTGCTGTTCCGAAAACTACGGAAGAAAACAGTTTAAGGCAACAAGTTTTACGCTTTCAATCCCATCGTTGTGCAAAGTACTGTCGTCGAAACAAGGACAAGTTCTACACAAAATGTCGCTTCAGCTTTCCACGACCAGTGATTTCTAAAGGAAGAGTAAATAATTTGATGTCTTCTCTGCGACATACTGTGACGAGGAAATCACCAAAAAATACATACAATTTAAAAAGAGACGAAGAGTCCAAGTACATCAACGACTACAACCCAGTGATTTTGTCCATGTGGAATGCTCACATGGATATTCAATTTGTTGCTGACAACGCTATTGCTGTGGCTCGATATGTGACGTCTTACATCACAAAAAAAGAAAAGACAGAACTAAAGGAAATGTGGGAGGACATTTCACATGAAAAGAGTCTAAGCAAGAAATGATACAGTTACAGTCTGAAGATGTTGTCGCATCGAGAAATTGGAGCGTATGAATGTTCTGATCGATTGTCGTCAGCAAGTCTCTATGCCAAATTTAGAACCATCATTTGGGTGAGTCTAGGTCTTGCTGCAACACGAAATCGAGTTTTGAAATCTGTACAAGAGATAGAGTATTTGGCGGAGAAAGAACCAGAAAGTACAGATATTTTGAAGACAAACATGTTGGATACATACTATCCAAATAGAAGTCATCACCTTGAGAACGCTTGTCTCTATGAAGTTCTGCAGAGATATATTTATAAGAGGAGCATCAGAGAAGATATCAATAATGGAATATATGGAGTCATTGGATGTGAAGGATGTCTAGTGAAACAGAAAAAAGGTCATTTGATTAATCATCGCAAATTGAGTTGTGATAATCCAGATAAAAGAGAATTTTATTATTTGGCTCTTTTGCAACTGTTTAAACCATGGCGTGAAGAAGAGGAACTTCTTGGAGATTTTCTCTGTTATGAAGACTTCTTTAATGCAACGAAGGATACCATAGAATGTCCTGTTTTTCCAAATTATCTGCAAATGTTGAATGAAGAAATAGAGCAAGAAGCCACAATTGCTGCAGAGATTGCGAGAGACAGTTCTCAAGGCAGTCAGAGTTCTGCTTCATTGAGTCAGGATCCACTAGGAGGACCAATTATCCAAAATGAAGCTACTACTGCCATGGATGAGGTGGAAAGAGCTATGAAACAAGGTCAAGATGGTGAAGTTAACTTAGAAGATGTGGTGAAACAACTAAACCTTGAGCAGAAACAGATATATGACGAAGTCACAGAACAGATTGAACATGGATTCAGTCATGAGAAAAAAGAGTGCTCATGTACATCATTTAAGCCTGTCCAACTGTACGTGAGTGGAGAAGCGGGAACTGGAAAAAGTTTTCTGATTAAAGCCATTACAACTTATCTGCAGAAAAGGACTTAATCACCGCTGTCTTGTGTTGTTACTGCTCCAACTGGGCTGGCAGCACATAACATTAAAGGGATTACTTTACATCGTTTACTGATGCTGCCAGTGGAGCATGATAACAAATTGGAGTATCACAAGCTATCTGGAGATGCGTGTTCCGAAGTTTCAAGAGTCCTGAAGAAAATGAAACTTCTTATCATTGATGAAGTAAGCATGGTGTCAAATATAATGCTTGCTTTTGTGCATTTGAGGATGCAAGAAATTCTTAGAACAGACTATGATGTCTTATTTGGAGGAAAACATATTATTGTTTTTGGAGATCTTCTGCAGTTGACTCCAGTAAAAGGACAACCTGTGTTCAAAATACTCACTCATGAAGATACCAGGAAGTGCTTAGGGAGCATCGGAAACGTTAATATATGGTTAAACTTTAAATATGCAGAACTGCTTCAAAATATGCGGCAGGCAAAGGATGAAGATTATAAAAATATTCTACAAGATGTAAGGATCGGAAAAGTAAGTCAGCAAGGGAAAGAAGCTTTACATGCACGATTAATTTCAAATTTGTACCCAAATGAAAACATTCTTCCAGAGAACATATTTAAGAAAATTAACGAGAAGAAATCTGGCATATGTGTGTTGCCAACTCTGAAAGAATGTTCCATGTTCAACAACAAAATGTTACAGTTAGAAAATGAAGAGATAGTGAAACTGGAAGCTATTGATAAAATAGAGCATATGGGAGCAACAAGTATTTTGTCTGAAAATTTGAAATCAAAATTGGATTCATTAGAGAAGACTATATCTAAAACTGCTGGTTTTGAAAAGACTCTGAATGTGTGTTTGAATTGTCGTGTCATTTTAAGAAGGAATTTAAATGTTGAAAGAGGTCTGGTAAATGGAGCAATGGGTTATGTTGTTGGTTTTGTGAATTACAAAAATAGAGATGGAATTGAAATTTTAAAAATTAAATTTGATGACATTGATGAAATAGAACAAATTTGTCGTTGTTCAGCTAGATTTTTGCTTGTGAAAGACTTATATGTTCGCCGAAAACAGTTTCATATTTGTTTGGCATATGCGGTGACAATTCATAAGTCTCAAGGTTTAAGTGTAGATAGCGCTTTGGTGAACATTGGAAGTTCTGTGTTTAAAGAGGGTATGGCATATGTGGCATTATCACGAGTCAGAACTTTAGCAGGATTGTACTTGATTGAGTGTGATGAAACAAAGATTTGTGCAGATTTAGATTGTGTAAAAGAATACAATAGGTTAAGAAGAGAGTATGCTCCACATTTGCCTCAATATCCTCTGATTGAAAAACGTGTGGTAGGCCGAAAAAGAAGAAATGAGAGTAATTGCAGTGAGGTATCAGCAAAAAGGCATAAAGTAGATAAAAGTGTAATTGTAAAGAGAAACAAAAAGGATTCTGTTGAAGATGTTGTTGGATTTCAGTTTGAAAACAGTTCTGGTGTCAACTGCTATGCTAATGTAGTAGTTAATGTTGTTTTTTTTCTTCAAAATTTACAAAGACAGATTGTTGAAAATCGGGAACAAACATTGTGCTGTTTATTGAATTCTGTGTTAGACAAATGTAGTAGTGATAGAGCTAAAATAGAAAGTGTTTATGAAATTAGAAATCTTCTAGATATATGTTCAGGTCAAAATCAATTTTCACAGAATATTCAGCAGGATTGTCAGGAATTTTTTATGTATATGTTTGATGTATTACAAGATGAAGGAGTAGATATAAAAAATCTATTTGGCCTTTCTTATCAATGGCAACATGACTGTGATAACTGTGCTTCATCAAGTACTACTAGAATAGACTCTGAAAGATTTATATATTTAACTTTACCAGACTGCAAATCAGTGTCTTTCAATAATCTAGTTAAAGCAGCGGATCACAATATGGTGTGTACTCAATGTAAGTCTGCAATGCTGTCCACATTATTTCTACAAAATGATGGTCACTATGTTATTTTAATGTTCCAACGATGTAGACCTGATGGAACTAAATTGACAACTTCTATTAAAAATGTAGTGGCTTCTCAGTTATCGATATCAGGAAGAACCTTTGCAACTGTAGCTATTATTTTTCATGACGGTCCTTCTACAACATCAGGGCATTGCACATGCTATTTAAAAACTTCTAAAGGTTGGACCTAATGTAATGACAATCATTTGACTTTCAAACAACGTTTGCCTTTTGGCTTTATAAATTCATATCTAGTGTTTTTACAGCCAAAATTTAGGTAAAGGTAATTGGCCTATGAAGATGGGAGGAGTACTCATATATACTCATACATCTGACACTATTTGGCCAAATGGAAAGGTGCAAGAATGAGTAAAGAGTCATGACTGAAAAAAAGGAGTATATTAAAATTTTGAAAATATTTCAGATGTTCTTGGAGCTTTTCTTGTAGAAAGTCGATGAAATGGATTTCTAAGTGAACAGCAAAATACTATGCAACGAGAAAAGGACCTCCATGATATACTATTTGGCCTCAAGGAAAAGTAAGTCAATCAAAGATTAGCGTACATTTGTCAGTATGTAAGGTTTTTTTTAAAACACAATCTTTTAGATTGTGTTTTTTTTTCCCGCTGTCATATGATGAGTAATTTGAACTCACTGCTTTAAGTGAAATTCAATATATTCTGAGAACAGCAAAAATAAACTATGTAACATGTTGTAGAAATTATTCTATACTTTGGATTGTGTAAATTAAATTGTATTCCCATTCTCTGACATCCACTCTCACTCGCTTATCTTTGTTTGCTTCTTACTTTTGACCTCTTCTCTCTATTTTTCGTTTACTACTTCTCTGTGCTCAGTGCCTCACTCTACTTGTGTTATTTTCACTTGTTTTTATCTACCTTCTATCACTTCTTTTACAACAACTTCACTGCTCCTCTCTCGTCGTTCTTCATCCCATTTCTTTTACTCTGGTTCCGTTACTATCCATCATTTCCTTTCTTTCAATGTCCTTCTCTTTACTTTCATCACCAAATTATTTTTTCTCAGTAGCACTGTTTTAGTCGTGTTCTCCTCTCTTTCCTTTTTTTTGCTCACTTACTTTTTTTCTTTTCTCACTCATTGTACTCCACCTCACTCCGTTTTTCTCTTAGCGTGTCTACCTTATAACTTCCTCAGTCCATTTCCTTCAATTGTTGTATATTATTCTGTCTCCCTTCATCCTTTCACTCTATGACTGTTCTTCACTTACTCTCAGTTATCTTCTATTCCTCATTCTTCTAAATGCATCCTTAATTAGACTGTTTTCTGTCTCAGTCATTATCTTTTTACTTACTTCTGTTTCCTGATTTAGTTTTGCTAACTCACATTGTTTTAATATCTTTCTTACCTTCAGTTCATTTCTCTGTTCTTCTCTCTCTTTTTCTTAGTGAATCTATATGCCTTACTCTTTGTAATTTGCTCTCCTTCTATTTCTTTTTCCCTCTTTTTGTCCTTCTACCTTAGTTTATTTCCCTTTCTGTGTTCTTCACTCTAACTTTATTTCTAAATAGAGTGTTATGATGTTTTTAGCTCTTCATTTGTATCTTTTAATTTAAAATACATATTTTACTAATTATAACTTATTTTTTCTTCTCTCTTTCACAGATACCAACTGTAGTAAAAAAAATTATAGTTACATTTATTATATGGTAAATATGACTAAAACATGTAGTTTGTTATCATCCTTTGCTTTAAGGTCACTAACATTTTCTCAATCTACGTCACTCCTGTGTTTTTACTCTGCTTCTCTTACTTATTCTTATTCTCCATGTTTACTCCCCTTTCATTATTTACCCTCTCATATTCAACTTCTTTTGATCCCTATTCTTTACTTCACTTACCCTCTGTTCCCTTCCTTTGCTTCTTTACTCATTCTCGTTTTCTTAATTATTTACCTTACTCCTACACATATACCTCATCCCCCTCCCAACACATATACACACCTGTAACATACACCCCACACACACACCACACATACGCAAAAAAACTCCCACACACACTCCTCAAAAACACGCACACATTCCATACACACACATACATCGAACACATATACACCCCACACTCATACACTTCTCACAAATATTTCACACACCCTCATCTCTACCCACACCAAAACACTCCACACAACCACACACACAGACACACCTTACACACCCACACTCCGACCTACACCCAGTAACTCCCTGTAAGTCACACACACTGCATTACTTATATTTTTTTGCTGTTTTACTCAAGCCCATTCAGGTACTGTTTCCTTTACTCTCTTTGTCCTCTCTCTTTGTCACTCACCATGTGTTATCCTAAATCAATATTTCTCCCTCTTTCACCCCTCTTTACTTTTACTATGGGTAGCGCACCGGGGAGCGTAACAAGGGGAAAATAAAGAGAAACAGTAAAATAATATTTTAGAGTGCTCTCAGGTAGGGTAGCTGTTTTGTTGTGTGGGTGATTTACTTACTGCACTCTTTCCACTCTTTTTCTCAGTCCCTCTGTTCTCACAGTTCCTCACTCCCGTTCACTCAGTCCGTCTCTCTTACTGTAATTTTCTCTGTCTCTTCAGTCTTTCACTACTTGTTCATTATGCTTTCTCCCTGAAGTTCAAACACACTACATTATTTACATTTCTTTGCTGCTTCAATTATGCCCTTTCTGTTACTTCTTCTTTTCTTCTTTCAGTTTTTTCTCTCTGTCAATCCACATGTTTTAACTTTAGTAGATTTTATCCATCTTATTTCATCCCTCTTTAGTTATGCACACTACTTTTTTCTCTCTCTCCCTTACCAGTGTTATTTAAATCTGGTTCCGTTATTACCTTTTATTTGTACATAATTTTTTCTCTTTCCTTTTACTCTTTACAGCCACTCACCTTCTTCATGTGCCTCTGCTTTAGTATTCTTCTTCTCTCTTTCTTTGTTTCACAGCCTTATATTTTTTTCATTTTCTCTCTTACACTTTCTTATATCTTTTACACTGTTTTACTATGTATTACACAGTACCTCTGTGTTGCTCTCTCTTGCTGTCTGTCTCTTAACATTACTCTCTCTTTCTCTTTGTCTTATGCTCTCCTTCTCTTGGTTTTTTTTATTTTTTTTTATTGCGCTTACGGGGCACTCACCGGTGCGCGTACCGGGAAGTGCACCCATGAGAAAAATGAAGTCAAGAGTGCTAAAAATGTTAGTAATTTTTTTTAAATGGGAGGTAGTTCTGAAAAGAACTTTTTTTTAAATGTTTTTGTTGTTTTATATTTTTTTTTTTTTTTCTGAACATTTTTTTTTGTATTTCTTGAACAATTTTATGTTTTTTTTGGTGTTTTTTGGGGGGAACAACGAAAAACAGGCATTAGAAAGGGCTCAACAGGAGCAATTTTTTTTTTATTTCTTGGGGCGTTTTGAGCACTTGTGGTTATCAAATGCTCTATTAATCAAAATGATACTCATATTGCCTTATGAAATTAGTTCACCACAATAAATGCACACTAGCTTCATGTGCACAAAATTCTGTTGGATACTTGGGACCGTCTCCCTCGCCTCTGGTCCCGATAGAGTTACCTGTGACGATGTACTGACCACAGGAGTTGGTGGGTTATCTTGGAGGTGACGCATCTCAGCAACACTGTAATTGAGTGGATGCCACCTCTGCATGTGGCGGTGCATAGTATAGTTACCATAACTATACTTTTTGTCTGTACCTCTAGACAAAACAAATTTACAAATGAGGCATGTCACATGTCGGGCATTGACCTTTTTTTGGCCTTGAGGGTATGAAAAAAATTGCCAAATAAAACGGTCTTTGTGGTGGGATTTCCGGGGCTCTTCACGTAAGAACTGCCTCGGCTCTACGTCTTCTTCCTCTTCTTCTTCCTCTTCCTCTGTGTTAGGAAGGAACTGTGGAGGTGGTCCTTCCTTCCTAGGTGGTTGTGGTGGTGGTGGGGGTCCACCAGCTGCAGCTACTACAGATGCCATAACTAAGGTCTTCCTCTCACAAAGATGAAAGTCAGAGTGAGGAAAAAAGGAGGGGTTTTCATCATTTGGGAAAAAAAAGTTCTAATCCAATGAAAAGTGTGATTTACAGGTCACATGACCTGTTACGCTTACGTTACGCGTCCCGCTCCGCGCCCGGAGCGCTTCCGGTGTGCTGCACTTTGCGCCTCGTTCGCGCACTGGAGCACTTCCAAGTGCGCGAACGCGGCGCGTCATAAGAAGGCATTACGCGGCAACACGATACGTCGCGCTTACGCGACACGATGTTGTTCTCGAACGCGGCAGTTGTGCAAACGGAACGTTTCCTGGTACGCGGACTGGGTCGCGGCATAAAAGTGAGCTAACGGGAAGCTACCCGGTGCGCGGACCGGTAGCGAAACTAAAAAAAAAAAAAAAATTATATACAAAAAAAATTTATATTAAATACATATAAAATATATTTTTCCTTTAAAAGAAGAATACATTTAACAGCTTTTAATATTTGCTATTAAAAAACCATTGAAATTCACTGAAAAAACCACAGGTTAAAGACCATATATAGTTAGGAATTAGCATTTACAAAACCTTGAAAATTAACTGAAAAAACCATAGGTTATAGACCATATATAGTTAGGAATTAGCATTTATAAAACCTTATTTTACTCACACAAAACCATTGAAATTCGCATAAATAGTTGCACTAACTATATATTTCGCGCTCCCGCAATCCACTGCTGATGATGTCACATATTACATCATTCATGACATGGTCAGTGACATCACTGATGACATCACTGATGACATCTCAAATGACATCACTGATGACATCACTGATGACATCTCATTTGACATTACTGATCACATCACTGATGACATCATTCATGTGATAATACGATGAACCTCTTCAGACTCTAATATAACCTTATATACACTCAGTGTAAACAGACACTCACAGACTGTCACTCATCCATGGAGTTACTCACACACCTAGTCAGTCATGCAAATAATCAATCACACCTCCATTTCCTCAACTATACAGTTATAAACACCTTACTTATTCAAACATATACTAACACATATTTACTCTCTTATACAATCCCTGATACAAGTTCACAATGATCCATACAGCCACTCACACATTCACTGGCTCTTATGCACAGTTATTTATATATGTCAACTCTCACATATACTGTGTTTTACATATGTTCTTACTTTGACATGTAGCACTGAGATATCCATTCACTCACCAATACACTCATGCACACAGTCAATTGCCCATACTGCTGTTTCCACATGCACTTTTGAACCCATACATCTAGTGAATCAACTGATCACACATCTATGCACAGAGTCATACACCTCCCAACCACCCACACACACACTCAGTCTCCCATACAAATACTTGCGCAACCAATCAATAACCCATATAGTTACTCATATAGCTACTGATCAACACATGCAGCAGTTTACAGAACAACAGACATAATGATGCACAAATTAAGACAGTTTAGTCACTAACCCATGCACTCAGTGAGACACATTTAATCACTCACTCATACAGTCAGTCATGCACCTACTAAATCCTTCATCCAGACACTTATACATCCACTCATTCTTCAATATGTAAGAAATATTTTAACTTTACAGAAACATACAGTCACTGGATGTTGTTATCAGTGATGTCATCAGTGATGTCATTTGAGATGTCATCAGTGATGTCATCAGTGATGTCACTGACCATGTCATGAATGATGTAATATGTGACATCATCAGCAGTGGATTGCGGGTGCGCGAAATATATAGTTAGTGCAACTAACTATATATGCGAATTTCAATGGTTTTGTGTGAGTAAAATAAGGTTTTATAAATGCTAATTCCTAACTATATATGGTCTATAACCTATGGTTTTTTCAGTGAAAAAAAAAAATATGGTGGTCGCCAGTAGGTAGTTATAGTTAGGACCTAGTTTCCATAGGAAATCCGCCACATTCTATTGGGAATAACTCTGGCGCCGGTGGACGAATTTTCGCGAATTTCTCAACTTAGATGGCCCGCTCCGCTCTGCTCCTTCCCTGAAAGTTTGGGGGGATTTGTCAAGCGGGGACCGAGATAAAAGGGGGGTCCCAAAACGTGTTTTCTCCATGTTAATTTCCATAGGGCGGTTGGACTCACTTTTAGCCCGAACGGCTGAATGGATTCCCACCAAACTTGGCAAAATTGTAGGGACTGGTAGCCCGATGTGCCTTTGCTATGTCTCAAGATATGTGCTCCAGTGGATTTTGAGTAATTTAGGTTAAAAAAAATATATATATCTATAAGCGCGCCCCAGTACGCGCACCGGGGCGCGTACCAGCGCGTAACACGAGTTCGCGAGCGGAAAGCTGATTGGCTCTCGGGTGTCTGTCAACATTCCAAACAGTCCGGAGCGGCCGCCATCTTGTGTCTCAGTAGGATCGAGACACAAGAGGTGGCAAAAACAAAGGGGGAAATGACCAAAAGGGGGCAGGGTAGACCCCCCCTGACCCCATAGGTTTGATGTAGGGGCCATAAAAATGCTTCGCGGGGGGAGCGCCCAGTACGCGCACCAGGGAGTGTACCGGGGAGTGTACCATGGGGAAAACACAGTGAAACAGTAAAATAATAATTTAAAGTGCTTAGAGGTAGAGTAGCGCTGAATAGAGTTGTTGTGTTGTGTGGGTGATTTAAGTATCAACATGTAGGTACCAATGCAGAGTCTTAAATTCAATGTAGACCGTCTCATAAGTCATAAGTCATAAGTCATAAGTCATAATGTTTTTATTGTATGATTATTTAAAATCTTTACAATCTTTACTAGCAGTAAGAAATGCACGTCCACAAAATTTAAAATACAGGTTTAAAACTTGTCATTAAATCTAATAATTATCTAACAATAGTCTTTACAGTTTGTCATATGCCTCATTCGACGATATTGAGCCCATTTATTTTGCTTTAGTCTTTGTAATTTCATTTGCCTGTTCCTTTTCTTGTATCTGTTTTAATGCCATGGACATGAACTTAATTCCTCGACATGTAAGAATGGGGGAAACGCCGCTTAGCCACCGTATAACCGCCTGTCTGCAGGTCCGGATTTTCAGTGTATTGAAAATTCCCCGAAGATGTCTTATTCTTAGGCCTTGCAGTATAGGACATACACATAATATGTGGGCCACTGTTTCGTTCTTGTCTCCACATAGTCTACAGTTGGCACTGTCTATTTTGCGCTTCCAGGAAGGCATTAAGTCTTTTGTAAAGTGCGAGCCCATACGGTACGATATATAAGTTTTTTTTAAGTGTTGACAGTAATGTTGGGCTAGAAAAGCTTGCGGTTTTTGGGTGGAGTATGTATTGATTACTGTCCAGGCGTGTCTCCGTTTGCTTAGGGTTTTTTTGTCTGTAAGCAAGGAGATCTTTTTTGCTGATCCATTTGCAATTTTGCAAAACTGCTTGTGGTCAATGTTTTTGTTCCATACCTCGTGGAGTCCAAGGGTTGACAAGCTCTGGTTAAGGAATTCTCCCCAATGGTTGGTATTCGGCTTGTTTATTTGGAAGTTTATATCCTCCCAGCACATTTTATCCCAGGAGTCACCTGGTGCGAGACGGAGCTTGTGACAAAGTTTTACGAATGTAGAATTTGACCTAATTACTTGATTTTGTAAACCAAATTCTAATCGAACTTGGGCTGCTGATGCTCCATTTGGCAACCCAAACACCACTTTGTATATTTTATTTTGTAAGCTGTTTAAGATTGGTGATTCGCTCCCGAGCCATCCAGTTAGACCATAAGACAAGATTGGAATAATCTGGGCGGCCATGACTTTTAGTAAGTGGGTGTAGTTTGGGCCGCCCACTGTCTTATGCAATTGTCTATATGCATAGATTAGTGATTGCGCTTTTCCTCTTAGTACCTGGATGTGCTTATTTTTTTTTATACCGCTCTCGATGGTCATCCCCAGATATTTGTACGAATCCTGTTCTACGAGTGGAGATTTGTTGATTGTCCATGTATATTTAAGTTTCTTTCCCTCCGTGATTCGCAGCACTTTAGTTTTGTTTTTATTCAACTCCAGGTTTTCCTCTGATAGGTACGTAACCAGCGTGTTCACTAGGCGTTGCAGCCCGACAGGTGTTTTGCTGAGTAAGACAATATCGTCGGCATACTGCATTATGGGTACCGGAGTGTTTCCTAGTTTTGGTGCGTGGCTTTCTATTACTTCAATTTTTCTTCCAATATCAGCAAGATATAGATTAAAGAGGCTTGGAGCAAGGACGCAGCCTTGTTTAAGTCCGTCCTGTGTTTCGATTTTGTTGGTCAGGCTGCGACCGTTTCCTTGTTTAACCCTGGCCCATGTGTCACTATATAGTGTTGATATTGCATTTATTAGGTATTCCGGCATCTTCCACTCTCTTAGCTTGCTCCACAGCCTGGGCCTGCTAACATGGTCGAAAGCTGATTTTATATCGACAAAACAGGCATATAGGTTCTGTTTTCTTTTTTTAGCCTTGTCTGTTATTAAGCAAAGACTGACCAGATTGGTAGTTGTCCCCATCCCTGATCTGAATCCTATTTGAAACCTTGGGATTATTTTCCTTAAGGTTTCCCAGTCCTGCAGCTCTTTCAATAGGCAAGATGCATACAACTTGGCTTCAACATCTATTAAGGAAATTAAACGGTAGTTTCCAGGCTCTTTCCGGTCCCCTTTCTTGTGAATTGGGTGGATGATATTTCCTCTCCAAGTTTCCGGGAGCGTTCCTTTTTTTAAGATGTCGTTAAAAAGTGTGGATAGTAGGTTGGCCCAGAAGTCCGTGTCTGATTTATAGACTGCGGCTGGAACGCCGTTTGGCCCCGGGGCCCCCTCTGATTTTAATTTCTGTATTAATCTTTTTAATTGTGCGTGTGTTATCTTTAGTTCTTCTTGGGTAGGGTATGATTCTGTTATGACGGTGTCATGTGGATTTAAACTAGAGTCCTCATCCTCCATTGGTCTTCCTTGTTCTTTTTTTCTGGTTATTTGGGGTTCTTTTTTTAAATAAAGATTTTTAACATGTGTCTCCCATTCCGTGTTGCTGATCCCGGGGTCCTGTTGTAGTGTGGGTCCCATGTTTATTTCGTTTATAATTGCCCAGAACTCTCTGGGAGATGATTTTTTTGTCGAGATCAGTAGCTTTATCCATACTTGTTCTTTGTATTGACCTTTAGCTGCCCACAGTTTTTTTCGGTATTCCTTTCTCATGATTCTGAGGTCTGCGATGTTTGTGTGTTGGCTCTTTACTGCCAATCGCTGGGCTCTGGCTAATTTCTTTTTTTCTAGTTTTAAGTCCTTGTTAAACCAGGGCACTGGTTTTCTTGTGTGGTCTTTGTTTCTTCTCGGGTGTGCAGAGTGGTTTTCCATTAGTACCTCTAATAGATTTTCCCAAGTTTTTATTGTCTCGCCGTTGTCAAAACTCTCGTGTTGGCGCATGAAAGTGGTGGCCGTGATCATAATATTTTGAATGTCCTCGCCCCTCCATTTCAATTTCCGTAAGTTAAATTTCTCTGTTTCTTGAATTAGTTGTTTCATTCTCTCGGCTGTAGGGACAATGATGTCAAGCCTGAGAATTTGTGGAAAGTGGTCACTTTCAGGACGCTGAACTATTGACGAGTTCGCGAGCGGAAAGCTGATTGGCTCTCGGGTGTCTGTCAACATTCCAAACAGTCCGGAGCGGCCGCCATCTTGTGTCTCAGTAGGATCGAGACACAAGAGGTGGCAAAAACAAAGGGGGAAATGACCAAAAGGGGGCAGGGTAGACCCCCCCTGACCCCATAGGTTTGATGTAGGGGCCATAAAAATGCTTCGCGGGGGGAGCGCCCAGTACGCGCACCAGGGAGCGTACCGGGGAGCGTACCATGGGGAAAACACAGTGAAACAGTAAAATAATAATTTAAAGTGCTTAGAGGTAGAGTAGCGCTGAATAGAGTTGTTGTGTTGTGTGGGTGATTTAAGTATCAACATGTAGGTACCAATGCAGAGTCTTAAATTCAATGTAGACCGTCTCCTCTGTAGATAATTTGCATGTTGTTACAGAAGTTATTGTGGTATATGCAATCTATACCATAGTCTGTCAGGAAAGCAGAAACAACATGGAGGCAGGAGATGAAAAAGAGATGTCAATACACATTAGAGATAATATAGTGGGAGAAAGGAGGTAACTATGAGCAAAATTACTATGTAACACAAAAAAGTTGCACAGTATACTATAAGTCTCAGTTTATATTATAATCATTTTGGTACTATTTCATGAATTACATATAAAAATGAATAATGTCTCGAACAATTTTTAATTATTAAATATACATTTATTGTTGCGATTTTTCAAAATTTAAAAGAGCTTCCAACATTACATCATCTGGAATGTCCTCATTTTGAATACATGATTCTATTGCTTCAACACAGTCAAGTAATTCATGGTCCAGAGACTCATCCATAAAGTCAAAGTCGTCAATATTTTCCTCAGCAACATTTTCCTCAGGATTGTTCTCCAGAACAATTTCGAAAGAAATATTAATTTTGTTTTGTTCTCCTTCCATTTTCTTGCTGTAAATTGCATAAAAAATAAATATATCAGTAGAGTTAGGGCACTGTTGGGTTTAAGTTCAGACAGGTACTTCTGAGTTTTTAACAGTGAAGTTATCCGTGGGCAGTGTATGGTATCAGGCAGGAAGTAGAAATATAAAAAAGTGCATTTGAAGAAGCCTAAGTAAATTCATAATTATACCATAGAAGCCTAACTCAATCTATAACTATAACAGAGAAGCCTATCTCAATCTATAACTATAACAGAGGGACAGTAAATAACTATCAGAAAACGTTGTTACAAATTAACTTAAAGTGCCCCTTACAAATTAACAACTTACCTTATAGAAAGGTGATGAAGATAAATGAGAAAATCCTTTAAAGATGTACCTCAGGAAGTTGTAGTCAAAATGGCCGTGTTTCCCTCTCATTTTTCATTTATATTCATGTACATAACCAATCAAATGTCAGGAAATAAAAGTAGAAAATGAAAGTAACATTTTAATTGGTTGTAAATTCTAACACTTCATACGTTTTTTTGTCATGTAATTTACCTCAGGATATTTAGACAGGGCTACAGCCCAAATGGCTCAATGGAATTCCACCAAATTTGGGAAAATGGTAGGGACTGGTATGTAGTAGGGCCTATTCTATATTTGGTAAAAGTCTCTCCAGTGGTTTTTATGTAAATTAACTTTCAACATTTTTTGGGAGCGCTTACCGGTGTGCGCCCCGGTACGCGCACCGGCAGCGCTACGGGAGTCCTCCATCTTGTGTTTCGGAAGAATTGAGACACAAGATGGAGGATAAACAACGTTGGGAATGGGTAAAAGGGGGCACGGTAGACACCCCCTGACCCCCTAGGCCAAAAAATATATATATTTTTTTTATTTTCACGCGGGGAGCGCCCGGTACGCGCACCGGGGAGCGTACTGGGGAGCATACTATGGTGAAAAATAGTGAAAAAAGTTAGAGTAAAATAATCATTTTGAGTGATCAGAGGTAGGGTAGCCCCGAAAAGAGCTTTTGGGGATCTGTGGCTGATTTAGGTACCTACAAGTAGGTTCCAATGCACAGTCTTAAATTCAGGAGGAATATTCTATTCCCCTCATCTGAGAAGTGCACACCATCTCCTCTGTAGATATCTTGCATGTTGTAACGCAAGTTATTGTTGTATATTGAACCCATTCCATAGTCTGTCATGTAAGCAGAAACAGATTTATTCACATGTTTCCGTGCTTTCTCAAATTGTGGACAAAATTGGTTGGACCACTTCCATTTCTGTCTTTGGCATATATTGGAATATACCAAGACAGTTTGTGGAAAAAGTTTCATCAATTGCCCAAAGGTGTCCTTTAAAAGCATTTCCAGACCTACCCCAGTCAAAGTGCCTAGGTCATTTCCACCACAGTGCAAAATTATGAGGTCAGGGTGTGGCAGATGGTAAAAGGTTTTCACCAATGGTATCAATTGATGACATCTCAATCCTCTTTGGCCAATCCACTTGATGTGCACATTTGGTAAATCAAGGTTGTGAAAAATTCTGATAGCTGCATACCTTTGAGCCCAGTGGATGTAGCTATGTCCAATAATCCAGACAGAATACATGGTGAGAGGAGGTTCCGTGCAGTCAGATGAAGTGTAGGAATGAAAAGGCAGTTGGAACATTAGGAGTTTGCAACAAAAAAAATGTGCAGTTTCAGTGCTCTTGAATCACAAGCAATGATTGGTGGATTCAGATAGTTGAAAACTGAAAGTTAGGGTGCATGGTTCTGTTCTGTGAAAGAAGTAATTTGAATGGTTAAGAAAAAGTAATTTAAAGAAACATTGCACCGGATAAGCTGGTGTATTGAGAGGTCAAACATCCTTGCTGAGTTCATTTGGAACATTGTAGAATAAACTTTTAACCCTGAGAGCTCAGTGAGGAGGGAGTTGCTATGGTAACAGGTAGAAAGGGCCGAGGGGGGTAAGGGTGTTGGTTTGAAAATAGAGAGGGAAGAGTTATAATTCGTTAACATGAGGGATATGTGTGTAGAATTAGAGGTTCTCAGTGCCATTCATGGTTACAGTGCCTAGAGTGCATACCTTTTGCTCTGCTAAATAAATATTGGTGTGTGTGTCTGACACTGTTCTCAATCTCCCAAAGCATTTGTAAAGGTGAGTAATGATTTATTTAATATAGATAGAGACTTGTATACTCTACGGAGAAGATTTGGAAGCAAAATGTGGTTTTTTAATGTTGCTTTGTGTTATGTTTTTTGATAATGCTTGGTAAAAAGTTTTTGCTGCATAGAGGAATTGTATTTTGTAAAATTGTGAAATTTCAGTAGTGACATGGAATGCTTGTACATAGGACCTGTGCTGTGTTTCTTAAATGTGATGTGAAAAATGATTTTGGGGACAATGAATTGCATTTACATTTTTGAAAAGGAATAAATAGTGTCTACATGATTAAAGAAATATATTTGAACCTTTCACAATGATGTCACCTGTGTTATCTCAGATTAGGATGCACATTGAGCTTCTTTCTTGTTGGTTTGTGTCATGTTTTTTGATAATGCTTGGTATGAACATTTGCAAGATAGAGGATTAATATTTTGTGAAATACTGAGTTTTCAGTAGTGAAATTGAATGCTTGTACATAGGACCTGTGCTCTGTTTATAAAATGTTATTTAAAAAACGATTTTGGGGCAAATGAATGGCTTTTACATTTTTGAGAAGGAATAAATAGTGTCTGCATGATTAAATAAATATATTTCAACCTTTCACAATCATGTCACCTGTGTTACCTCAGATTAGGAAGCAGATTGAGCTTCTTTCTTGTTGGTTTGTGTCATGTTTTTTGATAATGCTTGGTATGAACATTTGCAAGATACAGGATTTGTATTTTGTGAAATAGTGAGGTTTCAGTAGTGAAATTGAACGCTTGTGCATAGGACCTGTGCTCTGTTTCTAAAATGTTATTTAAAAAACGATTTTGGTGCAAATGAATGGCTTTTACATTTTTGAGAAGGAATAAATAGTGTCTGCATGATTAAATAAATATATTTAAACCTTTCACAATCATGTCACCTGTGTTACCTCAGATTAGGAAGCAGATTGAGCTTCTTTCTTGTTGGTTTGTGTCATGTTTCTTGATAATGCTTGGTATGAACATTTGCAAGATAGAGGATTTGTATTTTGTGAAATAGTGAGGTTTCAGTAGTGAAATTGAAAGCTTGTACATAGGATCTGTGCTCTGTTTCTAAAATGTTATTGAAAAAACGATTCTGGGGCAAATGAATGGCTTTTACATTTTTGAGAAGGAATAAACAGTGTCTGCATGATTAAATAAATATATTTCAACCTTTCACAATCATGTCACCTGTGTTACCTCAGATTAGGAAGCAGATGGAGCTTCTTTCTTGTTGGTTTGTGTCATGTTTTTTGATAATGCTTGGTATGAACATTTGCAAGATAGAGGATTTGTATTTTGTGAAATAGTGAGGTTTCAGTAGTGAAATT
The DNA here is from genome assembly GCF_964261635.1 of Lissotriton helveticus. Classification (NCBI taxonomy): domain Eukaryota; kingdom Metazoa; phylum Chordata; class Amphibia; order Caudata; family Salamandridae; genus Lissotriton; species Lissotriton helveticus. The sequence continues at coordinate 1,005,365,682 of NC_136069.1, read as the reverse complement.
GAATGCTTGTACATAGGACCTGTGCTCTATTTCTAAAATGTTATTTAAAAAACGATTTTGGGACAAATGAATGGCTTTTACATTTTTGAGAAGGAATAAATAGTGTCTGCATAATTACATAAATATATTTGAACCTTTTACAATCATGTCACCTGTATTACTTCAGATTAGGAAGCAGATTGAGCTTTTTTCTTGTTGAATTGTGTCATGGTTTTCAATAATGCTTGGTAGCAATGTTTGCAAGAGAGAGGAAATGTATTTTGTAAAATAGTGAGGTTTCAGTAGTGAAATGGAATGCTTGTACATAGGACTGCGCTCTGTTTCTTAAATCTTATTTGAAAAACGATTTTTGGGCAAATGAATAGCTTTTACATTTTTGACTAGGAATAAATAGTGTGTGCATGATTAAATAAATATATTTGAACCTTTTACAATCATGTCACCTGTGTTTCCTCAGATTAGGAAGTAGATTGTGCAGATGAGGTGAGGCATGTCCAGGGGTGCAAAGGAGGTGAGGCCTGTGTCCATGAGTGCAGTGGAGAGGACTCACCTCCTCTGACCCTTGGACAAGCCTCACCTCCTCCTTGCCCCCTGGACAGGCCTTAATGTATTGGGTATAATTGATGGTAACAGGGTGCAGATGAGGTGAGGCGTGTCCAGGGCTGTAGATGAGCTGAGGCCTGTCTAGGGGTGCAGATGAGGTAAGGTCTGTTCAGGGTTGCAGATGAGGTGAGGATTGTCCAGGGGTGCAGAGGAGGTGAGGCCTGTGTTCAAGAGTGTGGTGGAAAAGAGGTCTGTCCAGGGGTGCAAAGGAGGTGAGGCCTGTGTCTAAGAGTGCAGTGGGGGATAGGCTTCATGAAGTCCAGCCCACTGCACTCTTAGACACAGGCCTCACCACCTCTGCTCCCCAGGACACGCGTCTCTCCCACTACACTCTTGAACATAGGCCTCACCTCCTCTGTACCGCTGGACAATCCTCACCTCATCTGCAACCCTAAATCATTTTTTAAACAGGCCTAAATGTATTGGGTATAATTGATGGTAACAGGGTGCAGATGAGGGGAGGCCTGTCCAGGGGTGTACATGGGGTGAGGTCTGTCCAGGGGTCCAATTCATGTGCCCTAAATCGATTTTTAATTAATATTTAAAAAACAGAGCACAGGTCATATATAGAAGCATTTCATTGCACTACTGAAACCTCATTTCTTTTCACAAAATACAATTGCTCTATGTAGTAATATTTCTTTATCAAATATTATCAAGAAATATGACACAAAGGAAGAATAAAAAAGCTTAATCTGCTTTCTAATCTTAGAAAACACAGCTGATATGTTTGTGAAAAGTGCAGGCATATTTATTTAATCATGCAGACACTTTCTAATCCTTCTAAAAAATGTTAAAGCCATTCATTTGCCCTTTAATCGTTGTTATATTAACATAAAAAAAACTGAGCACAGGTCCTATGTACAAGCATTCCATTTCACCCTGGACATGTCTCAATGTATTGGGTATAATTGATGGTAACAGAGTGCAAATAAGGTAAGGCCTGTCCAGGGGTGCACATGAGGTGAGGCCTGTCCTGGGAAGCAGAGGTGGTGAGGCCTGTGTCTAAGAGTGCAGTAGACTGGACTTCATGAAGCCTCTTCCCCATTGCACTCTTATAGACACAGGCCTCACCTCCTTTGCACCCCTGGACAGGCCTCTCTCCCACTACACTCTTGAACACAGGCCTCACCTCCTCTGCACCCTGGACAAGCCTCACCTCATCTGCAACCCTGAGCAGGCCTCACCTCATCTGCACCCCTGGACAGGCCTCACCTCATCTACACCCGTGGACAGGCCTCACCTCATCTGCACCCTGTTACCATCAATTATACCCAATACATTGAGGCCTGTCCAGGGTCCACAGAGGAGGTGAGGCTTGTGCAAAGGTCAGAGGAGGTGAGTCCTGTCCAATGCACTCTTGGACACAGGTCTCACCTCCTCTGCACCCCTGGACAGGCCTCACCTCATGTGCACAATGTACTTACTAATCTGAGAAAACACAGGTGACATGATTGTGAAATGTGCTATTATATATTTTTTAAATCATGTAGATACTATCTAATCCTTGTCAATAATGTAAAACCAATTCATGTGCCCGAAATCTTTTTTTAGAATAACATTTAAAAAACAGAGAAAAGGTAATATGTATAAGCATTTCATTACACTACTGAAACCTCGCTCATTTATAAAATACAATTCCTGTATGCACCAAGATTTCTTTACCAAGTATTATCAAGAATGTATAAGTCTCTCTTATATTCTCTTCCTGACTTACTCTATTTTTCCATCAGTCCCCTTCTAACACCCTCTCTCTGACTTATTCCTTTTTACATCCTGACTCTGTGTTGCACTCTCTTACACTTTCTCTTTGACTTACTTTCTCTTACACCCTGTCTCTGATTTATTCCCTCTCTCTCATTACTCCTTGTTACATCCTCTCTCTGATTTACTTCCTCTTACACCCTCTCTCAAACTTACTCTCTCTCTCTACCTTTTACAGCTTCTCTCTGTTTTAGTCTCTTTTACATTCTCTCACCTTCTAACACCCTCTCTCTGTCTGAAATCGTTTTACACCCTCTCTTTGTCTTACACCTTGTTACATCCTTTTTCTGACTTACTCCCTTTGTCCCTTGCTTTCACTGACTCCCTCTCCCTATTACATCCTGTTTCTGTTTTACAACATATTATACACTCTTTCTGTCTTACTCCTTCTCTATGTTTGAGTCCCTTAACCTGTTTCTTTGTCTGACTCTCTCTGTCTTTTTGTGTTAGTTCCTCTAGCTCTTTTTCTCTGTTTTACTCCTAGTTACATAGTTGCTGTGATATAAACTTAGATATGTTGTAAACTAGTTTTTAAATCGTTTGCTTATTGTCATTGCTTTGTTGTTTGGTAATAGTGGTCAATAATGTGTTATCTTTTTCTTTAACACAGATTGAAATCAAGATTTCAATAGTAAGGAAATATGCCCTCAAGGCAGAGGAGAAGAAAAGATGCAAGGCGGGAAAAATAGAAAACAGCAACGGAATTAAAGCACTCCTCTACAACAAATACTTCAAAAAACAGGAAAAAAGCTCCTGGTAAGACAACTAAGTCTTTCTTTCGGAACATACGTAGATAAAAAAAAAATGTTGATGAGAATGTGAATATACGGAAGGAGAGAGCAAATTTGAAAAGGAAGGAGAGGCCCCCCAAAAATGTTACTACTGGAGCAGGAGAGAATAATATGTATAGGAATAGAAGGCAAAACCAATTTAGGGACATTCGTAAACGAATGTTTCGCAATAGGGTGGTTTTAAATTTGTTAAAAAATATTAAGAAAGGTAAACAGAGAGCTGCTTTTTATAAGAAAAAGAAAAGTGTAGAGAAGATTGTTGATCAGGCTTTTGAAGTTAAGAAAAAATTATTTATTTTAGTAATCGATAGAATTAGGACACTTAACAAGGCAATTGATGTTTTCAAATCAAACAGTAGATGCAAAAGAGTAATTAATCGGACTAATTTTTGTAAAGTTTTTCTGGAGAATGGATGCATAGTTCAAGTTGTGAGCCATTTTTTTAATGAGGAGAGTTACTTCCAGGAGAATGATTTGGTGCATGCAGTTGAGACCAGTGGTCGAGCATATGAGGTGAAAGACGGTTGTCCGATTGAAAAAGAGAAACTTGTGCCTAGAGAGGCAGAAGAGGTGTTAACTGATGAAGTTTTAGGGAGACATACTAAGGGTCCAGTGTACACTTGGAAGTGTAGTAGTATTTGTAGTGTGCGACAGGATTCAATCGATTTGTTTCGTAATTTCTTACGTACATATAGTAAGAAAAGTCTAAAACAGAAAATGAAGATGTTGCAAGACTTAGATCCTTGCAGAGTGAGAGAAAACACAGGTTTGCAAGGGCATTCACTGGCTTGTCTTTCTAGAAAAGTATGTCACAGTGTTTTTCACCATTTTAGGATGTTAGCAGGGCATCATAACAAAGTGAGGAAATTAGTGAGAAGGTTGTACTATGCAAAACGTCCAGCACTTAAGCTTAAACAATTAAACAGTGCTCTTTTGCATGGAACAGAATTAGATGAGAAGAAGATGTGTGAAGAAATTGAGATTTGTTATTTTGGTGAAAAAGAGGACAGTGTAGAAATTGACACAGTAATAGAAGGTAATTTGGAAGACAATGTACAGATTTCAAGTACAGAAAAGTTTGACCAGGAAATTACAAAATTTAAGGTGAAATCAAGTGAAAGGCCTAATTTTACTTGTGTGTGTTGTCGACGAACTCATTATAAGCATCAAACTAGATTAGTTGATTTATACGTAAAAAGTGAAAAGATAAATAATTATGAGTGGAAGTATTTTGCAACTTATTTGTTAGTGGAGAATTCTTTTGATTTGAGTTTTGATCAGCATATTTGTAAATATTGTTATAATAAATTAAATGAAAACAGAATGCCTGCTAGAGCTGTTCATAATAATCTTGAGTTGGTAGACATTCCTCCTGAATTGATGGATTTAAATACATATGAATCTATGTTGATTCAATGTGTCCATCCTTTTCAGGCTATTGTTCGCATGGAGCCTAAGATAGGGAAATTGCCTCCTTCAGATTTACAGAGAGGATTAAAGGGAAGATTTGTTTATTTGCCTCTAGATTTCAACAAAAATATTGATACAATTGGTGTAGAAAAAGTGAAAGAGGAACCTCGGGTTATTCTAGTTAATGGGGTTCCGACAAAGAGTAAGAAAATCTGGCAAGATTTAGTGGATGTTAGGAAAGTCAAAAAGGCAACAATGTAAAACAATGAGTACTGCAAACATGTATGTGTTGGAGCAGAGGAAACAGTTGCAGAAGAGGACAGTGATTGTTCAGCCGGCCAAATTGAAAAAGTTGATGTGTCTAGAAGTGAAGAAATATATGAACATTATACTGTTCATCCTTTGCATTCCAAAGAAGTAATGGGGAATGCAATTGACTTGTTTCAAATGAAAGCAGCAAAAGGAAGTCCCATTAGTGTATGGGAAGAAAGTTTGGAAGCTCGTTGTTTTCCACAGTTATTTCCAACAGGTCAAGGTGGACGATATGACGATCGACTACTTCAAATTCCTGCATCTGAATACCGGACTTTAAGATTATATGCTGAAGATCCAAGGTTTCGTCAATGCATTCCGTATTTGTTTCATCTACTGTATGAAAGTGACTTGCCTGGGCTTTCTTATGCAGTGAACCATATACTGAAAAGTGGACCACATCTGCAAAATGTTTCGGCGAGGGACTTCATGGAGAAAGTCAATCTGCAAAACAGTATTTTGGAATCTCAGCTAATCAATCTCATGGCATGTCAACGTGGTACAAATGGGTATTGGTTCCGTCGTCATGGGGAATTGAAATGTATGCTAAGAAACTTAGGAACTCCTACATGGTTCCTCACTCTTAGCTGTGCTGAGTATGCATGGGATGACTTACTTCAATTTCTACGAGAGGCAAACGCAAACATACAAAATATAGAATTCAAAACACCTGGAGAACTGTGTTCTTTGGATCCAGTGAATGTATGCAGATATTTCAATCATAGATTTGAAGCTATGATGTCTTTTATTACCAACAAAAAAAATCCTCCCCTTGGAGAGGTTTTGGATTTCTTTTGGAGAAAGGAGTATCAAGCGAGAGGTGCTCCTCACATACATATGTTGTTGTGGATTAAAGATGCACCCAAATTTGGAAGAGATTCGGATGAGACAGTGATGAGCTTCATTGAAGAGTATTCAACATGTGCTGTTCCGAAAACTACCGAAGAAAACAGTTTAAGGCAGCAAGTTTTATGCTTTCAATCCCATCGTTGTGGAAAGTACTGTCGTCGAAAATTCAGAAACAAGGACAAGTTCTACACAAAAAGTCGTTTCGGGTTTCCACGACCAGTGATTTCTAAAGGAAGAGTAAATAATTTGATGTCTTCTCTGCGACATACTGTGACGAGGAAATCACCAAAAAATACATACAATTTAAAAAGAAACGAAGAGTCCAAGTACATCAACGACTACAACCCAGTGATTTTGTCCATGTGGAATGCTAACATGGATATTCAGTTCGTTGCTGACAACTCTATTGCTGTGGCTCGATATGTGACGTCTTATATCACAAAAAAGAAAAGACAGAACTGAAGGAAATGTGGGAGGACATTTCACATGAAAAGAGTATAAGTAAAAAATTATACAGTTTCAGTCTGAAGATGTTGTCGCATCGAGAAATTGGAGCATATGAATGTTCTGATCGGTTATCATCAGCAAGTCTCTACGCCAAATCTAGAACAATTATTTGGGCGAGTCTAGGACTTGCTGCAACACGAAACCGAGTTTTGAAATCTGTAGAAGAAATTGAGTATTTGGCGGAGAAAGAACCAAACAGTACAGATATTTTGAAGACAAACATGTTGGATACATACTATCCAAATAGAAGTAGTCATCTTGAGAACAGTTGTTTGTATGAAGTTCTGCAAAACTATATTTATAAGAGGAACATCACAGAAGATATCAATAATGGAATATATGCTGTCATTGGGTGTGAAGGATGTCTAGTGAAGCAGAGAAAAGGCCATTTAATTAATCATCGAAAATTGAGTTGCGAAAATCCAGAGAAAAGGGAATTTTACTATTTAGCTCTTTTGCAACTCTTTAAGCCATGGCGTACAGAAGAGGAACTACTTGGAGATTTTCTCTGTTATGAAGATTCTTTTAATGCAACCAAGGATACCATAGAATGTCTTGTTTTTCCAAATTATCTGCTAATGTTGAACGAAGAAATAGAGCAAGAAGCCACAATTGATGTAGAGATTGCTAGAGACAGTTCTCAAGACAGTCAGAGTTCTACTTCATTGAGTCAGGATCCACTAAGAGTACCAATTATCCAAAATGAAGCTGCCACTGCCATGGATGAGGTGGAAAGAGCTATGGAACAAGCTCAAGATGATGTAGTTAACTTAGAAGATTTGGTGAAACAACTACACATTGAGCAGAAACAGATATATGACGAAGTCACAGAACAGATTGAACATGGATTCAGTCATGAGAAAAAAGAGTACTCATGTACATCATTTAAGCCTGTCTGACTGTACGTGAGTGGAGAAGCGGGAACTGGAAAAAGTTTTCTGATTAAAGCAATTGCAACTTATCTGCAGAAAAGGACTGAATCACCGCTATCTTGTGTTGTTACCGCTCCAACTGGGCTGGCAGCACATAACATTAAAGGGATTACTTTACATCGTTTACTGATGCTACCAGTTGAGCATGATAACAAATTGCAATACCATAAGCTATCTGGAGATGCGTGTTCTGAAGTTTCCAGAGTCCTGAAGAAAATGAAACTTCTTATCATTGATGAAGTAAGCATGGTCTCAAATCTAATGCTTGCTTTTGTGCATTTGAGAATGCAAGAAATTCTTATAACAGAGTATGATGTGTTATTTGGAGGGAAACACATTATTGTTTTTGGAGATCCACTGCAGTTGACTCCAGAGAAAGGACAACCAGTGTTTAAAATGGTCACGCATGAAGATACCAGCAAGTGCCTAGGAAGCATTGGAAACGTTAATATATGGTTAAATTTCAAATATGCAGAACTACTTTTAAATATGCGACAGGCAAAGGATGAAGATTATAAAAATATTCTACAAGATGTAAGAATCAGAAAAGTAAGTGAGCATGGGAAAGAAGCTTTACATGCACGATTCATTTCAAATTTGTATCCAAATGAAAACATTCTTCCAGAGAATATTTTTAAGAAAATTAATGAGAACAAACTTGGGATATGTTTGATGCCAACTCTGCAAGAATGTTCCATCTTCAACAACAAAATGTTAAAGTTAGAAAATGAAGAGATAGTGAAACTGGAAGCTATAGATAAAATAGAGCATATGGGAGCAACAATTATTTTGTCTGAAAATTTGAAATCAAAATTGGATTCATTAGAGAAGAGTATATCTAAAACTGCTGGTTTTGAAAAGACTCTGAATGTGTGTTTAAATTGTATCATTTTGAGAAGGAATTTAAATGTTGAAAGAGGTCTGGTAAATGGAGCAATGGGTCATGTTGTTGATTTTGTGAATTACAAAAATAGAGATGGAATTGAAATTTTAAAAATTAAATTTGATGGCATTGACGAAATAGAACACATTTGTCGTTGTTCAGCTAGATTTTTGCTTGTGAAAGACTTATATGTTCGCCGAAAACAGTTTCCTGTTTGTTTGGCATATGCGGTGACAATTCATAAATCTCAATGTTTAAGTGTAGATAGTGCGTTGGTGAACATTGGAAGTTCTGTGTTTAAAGAGGGTATGGCATATGTGGCATTATCATGACTCAGAACTTTATCAGGATTGTACTTGATTGAGTGTGATTAAACAAACATTTGTGCAGATCTAGATTGTGTTAAAGAATACAATAGGTTAAGAAGAGAGTATGCTCCACATTTGCCTCAATATCCTCTGTTTGAAAAACGTGTGGGAGGCCGAAAAAGAAGAAATGAGAATAATTGCAGTGAGGTAGTATCAAAAAGACAAAAATTAGATGAAACTGTAATTGTAAGCAGAAAGAAAAAGGATTCTGTTGAAGATGTTGTTGGATTTCAGTTTGAAAACAGTTCTGGTGTCAACTGCTATGCTAATGTAGTGGTTAATGTTGTTTTTTTCTTCAAACTTTACAAGGACAGATTGTTGAAAATCGGGATCAAAGATTCTGTTGTTTATTGAATTCTGTGTTTGAGAAATGTAGCAGTGATAGAGCAAAAATAGAAAGTGTTTCAGAAATTCGAAATCTTTTAGACATATGTTCTGGTCAAAAACAATTTTCACAGAATATTCAGCAAGATTGTCAGGAATTTTTAATGTATATGTTTGATGTATTGGAAGATGAAGGTGTAGATATAAAAAATCTTTTTAGCCTTTCTTATCAATGGCAGCATGACTGCGACAACTGTAGTTTATCAAGTAGTACTACAATAGACACAGAAAGATTGATATATTTAACTTCACCAGACTGCAAATCAGTGCCTTTTAATAATCTAGTTAAAGCAGCTGATCACAATATGGTGTGTACCCAATGTAAGTCTGCAATGCTGTCCACATTATTTACACAAAATTATAGTCAGTATGTCATTTTAATGTTCCAACGATGTAGACCTGATGGAACTAAATTGACAACTTCCATTAAAAATGTTGTGGCTTCTCAGTTATCAATTTCAGGACGTTTGCAACTGTAGCTATTATTTATCATGACAGTCCTTCAACAACATCAGGGTCTTATACAATTTATTTAAAATGTCGAAAAGGTTGGACTAACTAATAATGATACTCATTTGACTTTCAAACAACGTTTCCCTTTTGACTTAAAAAAGTTCATACCTAGTGTTTTTACAACAAAATTTAAGTAAAGGTAATTGGCCTATGAAGACGGGAGCAGTTAATAAAAGTTACTCTGCTGTTTAAAATTATATTGTGAGTAAAAGTGTTCAAGATAATATAAAAATTCTAGTTGTCATATAGGTACTGTAATTTGATCTCATAGTAAGTAATATCAGTAATATAGGAAATGTTGAATATCAGTGAGCCAGAGATGGAAATATGAATATTTAAACATTGTGAAAATGTTGTAGGAGCTTTTCTTTCAGAACGTTGGGAAAACGGTAATTTCAGAGTTTCTTTTGACTAATTTAAAACATACTAATAGATCTGACACTATTTGGCCTTATGGAAAAGCGAAGGAATAAGCAAAGAGTCATGACTGAACACAAGAAGGAAATGAAAACATTGAAAAATATTTCACATGTTCTTGGAGCTTTTCTTATAGAAAGTCGATGAAATGGAAGTTTTAGAGAACAGCAGAGTATTTTCCAACGAAAAGGATGTTCATGATGTACTATTTGGCTTAAAAGAAAAGTAAGTGAATCAAAGATTAGTGTACATATGTGATTTGTAAGTTTATATGTTTTTTTTAAAAACACAATCTTTTAGATTGTGGTTTTTTTTCCCGCTGTCATATGATGAGTAGTTTGAACTCACTATTTTTAGTGAAATTCAATATATTCTGACAACAGCAAAAATAAAGTATGTAACATGTGGTACAAGTTATTCTATAGTTTGTATTGTGTTATTTAAATTGTATTCCCATTGTCTCACACTCACTTTCTTTTTTCCACCCTCTTTCAGCTCTCTTTACTCACTCACACTGTCTTTCTCTAACTCTGTTTCACCCCTGTTCCTTTACTCCACTTCTTTTACAACCCCTCATTCCCATTTTCAACTGTCTGCATCCCCTCTCTGCCTTGCACCACTTTTCAGCTTTCAGTCTCACTGCTTTACTTCCCTTTTCCGTCTTTTCCTCTTTTGCTCTTTTAGTAATTCCTCTTTACTCACTCACCTCTTTTATCGCAGTCTGTCACTATAACTCACCCACTCTCCCTGACTTATCTTTCTTTTCTCCTTTCTTTTGTCCTCTTGTCTCTGTTTTTCGTTCACTACCTCTATGTCCTCAGTCCCTCACTCTCCTTGTGTTATGCTCACTTGTGTTAATCTACCTTCTATCATTTTTCTTACAACAACTTCACTGCTCCTCTCTCATCGTTCTTCATCCCCCTTTCTTTTACTCCGGTTATATTACTACCTCTCATTTCCTATTTTTCAGTGTCCTTCTCTTTACTTTCATCACCGAATCACATTCTCTCTTTTCCACTACTTTATTCCTCTTCCCCTCTCTTTCCTTCTTTTGCTCCCTTACTCATTTTCCTTTCCTCACTCATTGTATTCCACTTCACTCAGTCCTTCCCTTAGTCCCTCTGTCTACTAACTTCCTCACTCCTTTTCCCTCAATCCTTCTATATTATCCTCTCTCCCTTCATCCCTTCACTCTGTGACTCCCCTTCACTCACTCTCAGTCATCTTCCATTCCTCATTCTTGTAAATGCATCCTCAATCAGACTCCTTTCCCTCTCAGTCATTCCCTTTTTACTTACTCCTGTTTCCTGATTTAGTTTTGCTAACTCACATTCTTTTAGTATCTTTCTTACCTTCAGTTCATTTCTCTCTTCTTCTCTTCCTCTCTGTCACTGAATGTATCTGCCTTACTCTTAGTAATTTGCTCTCCTTCTATTTCTTTTTCCTCTTTTTGTCCTTCTACATTACTTTATTTCCCTTTCTGTGTCCTTCACTCTTACTTTATTTCTTAGTACATTTTTATGATTTTGAACCTCTTGACTTGTCTCTTCTTTTTTAAAATATATATTTTACTAATTATAACTTATTTTTTTTCTCTCTTTCACAGATACAAAGTGTAGTAAAACATGTAATTAAATTTACATTAATTATATGGTAAGTGTGACTAAAAAAATGTAGTTTGTCATCACCCTTTGCTTTAACCTCACAACTATTCTCTCACCCTACCTCACTCCTGTTTCCTTACTCTGCTTCCCTCACTTATTCTTATCCTCCATGTTTACTCCTCTTTCCCTTACTCTCCTACTGCATTCAACTTCTTTCAGTCCCCCTGCTTTACTTCCCTTACCCTCTGTCCCCTTCCCTCGCTCCCTCACTCATTCCCTTACTCATTTGCTTCACTCCTCTCACTCCTTCTCTCAGTCCGTCTGTCCTCACAGTTCCTCACTTCGGTTCCCTCACTCTCTCTTACCGTCGCTGTCTCTGTCCCCTCACTCTGTCACTACTCTTTCGTCATGCTCACTCCCTACAACTCACCCACACTCCCTTACTTACCTTTCTTTGCTGCTTCACTCAGACCCTTTCAGTCACTCCTTCCTTTACTCTCTCTGTCTTTTCTCTCTTTCACTCCCCATGTATTACCCTTACTCACTTTTATCCACCCTCTTTCACCCCTCTTTACTTACACTCACTTCTCTTTTCTCACCCTCCCTCACCGTTGTTCCTTTACTCCGGTTCCGTCACTACCCCTCATTCCCCATCCTTTACTGTCCTTCCTTTTACTTTCAACACCCACTCACTTTCTCCCAGTACCTCTGATTTAGTCTTCTTCCTCTCTCTTCCCTTCTTTCGCTCCCTTATTCATTTTCCTTTTCTCACTTACACCCTATTACACCTTCTCTCTGTCTTACTATGTAATAAACAGTCCCCCTGTGTTGCTCCCTCTAGCTCTCTTTCTCTTAACATCACTCTCTCTGTGTCTTTCCCTCATGCTCACTCCTTTATTTTATTTTTATTTTTTTGTGTGTGTGCGCCCCGGTACGCGCACCGGTACGCGTACCCTGGAGAAAAAAGAATGACACAGTTTTTTAAAATGTAGCATTTTTTTATAAGTTAGAGGTAGTTCTAAAAAGAACTGTTTTTTTATTCGTTTTGTTGTTTTATATTTTTGTTATTGTTTTTTTGAACATTTTTTACTTTTTTTGCCTTTTATGAAGAATTTTATATTTTTTTTGTATTTTTTATGAGGACAAACAAAAAACAAGGAATTGTAAACGGCTCAACTGGAGCCAAAAAAACCAGTAAAAAATTAAGTTTTCTTTGGGCACTTGTGGTTGTCACCAGCAAGGTTGATGAGATTAATACTTTGCTCAACATATGCAATTCGTTTTCCACAATATATACAAACAATTTTGTATCCACCAAACTTGGTTTGTATGTTTGGGACCATCTCCCTTGCCTCTGGACCCGATGGAGTGGGTTCTTTGCTTGTTGAGGTTCTGGAAGACGATTGGGGAAGGTTTCTGCACAGTTCTCTCACCTCTGCTGCAGAATAGTTATTGGGGTGCAATCGTTGCATGTGGCGAATCATTGTGTGATTCCCAAATGAATATTTTTGGGCAGGGTTTCCCCTGGATAGTACTGCGCCACAGATGAGACTGGCCACCTTTGCAGCGTTTACCTTCTTTGCACCCCTTGGGATTTTAAAAAACTCCCATATAAAGTGCTCCTTTGGTTTATATGAGGGATTGTCTTCAGGCAGGAACTGCCTTCTCTCATCCTCCTCCTCCTCTTCTTGTTCACCACCAATGTGATGTTGTAGTGGTCCTTGTGGTGGTGGTGGTGGTGGTGCAGATGCTCCAGCTGCTGCTGCTAATGTAGCCATTTCTCTATCAATAGAAGCAGGTCTTCCTTACTCAAAGAACAAAGTGAGAATGAGGAAAAAAGGTGGGGGCTTTCATCATTTGGAAAACAAAACTGTTCTGAACCAATGAAAAGTGTTATTTTCAGGTCACATGACCCGGACTTTCATCATGTGGAAACCAAAACTGTTCTGAGCCAATGAAAAGTGTTATTTTCAGGTCACATTACCCGACGCGCTTACGCTACGCCCCCCGGGGCGCGCCCGGGGGCGCGTAGCGTAAGCGCATCAGGGCGCGCCCGGGGGCGCTTACGTAGCGCGATCGTATGCGCTTGGGCGCTTCCTGGTGTGCTGACGCTGTGCGTCATAAGACGCATCACGCGGCTACGCGATACGTCACGATGATGTTTTTGTTCACGGCAATAGCGCTAACGGGACGCTCACCGATATGCGCAATGGGGCGCGGCATGACTGCGCTTACCAGTGAGCGCATCGGTATGCGCCCCGGGAGCGCTCTGGGGCAAAAAAAATATATATATACATAAAAAAAATAGTATTATATAAATACACAATATAAAATTCATTATAAAAAATATTACATTTCATACCTATAGAGATTTGCTATTAAAAAACCTTTGAAATTCACTGAAAAAACCATAGGTTTCACACCAGTTATAGTTAGGAATTAGCATTTAAAAAAACTATTAAATTCACTGAAAAAACCATAGGTTTCACACCAGTTATAGTTAGCTGGAAATTTTACTCGCATAAAACCATTGAAATTCACACGTTATAGTTAGTTGGACTCACTATAACTTGCGCGTGCAATGCACTGCTGATGACGTCACATACTACATCACTCATGACATGGTCAGTGACATCACTCATGACATCACTGATGACACAATCCTTGTGACAGAGTTACAGACCTCCTTTCACTGTAATGTAACCCTTGAAACACATATTCAAAAAAAGAAACAAAAATGTTCAACAAAATCGAGATACCCATACGAGTTACAACAACCAATTCAGTAATTCCACCATCTATATACACATCCACTCATTCACCAACAGTTCTATATAGTCACTCATACATATACTCAATCATCATATATAGTGATACACCTATACATCCTGTTACACACCGACAGTCATCAAAAAGTTACTCACACACATACTCACACATGCAAATAAACTATTGAACAACCATTTATTTGCATATACAGTTATACACACACTACCACTTTACTTCTAAGGAAACTTACACATACTTACTCTCTTAAACAATCACTTATAGGAAAACATATTTATTTAAACAGGAACTCTTACAATCTTTTACTCTCACATATACTCACTTATGTACATTAATATTCACATGTACTAGATTAAAACATATGTAGTTACTGATAATCACACTAGTGAGACAGTCATTCACTCACTAACACACACATATACACTCATCCACCCATACAGTCCTGCACATATGCTGTTATCAAAACACATACAAACAGAGTCAGTCATTCATGCATCTATGTGCTAAGTAATACCCCCACCAAACCATACAGACACTCATACAGATACTAAAACAAAAAAACTTCTACCCCATATACATACACATGTAACTACTCACCAACCCATGCAGCCACTTATACACAAAGTGAAACACTAATACATATATTTAAATATTTAAACAATAATCACTAATATATGTATTCACTAAGATATACTTAATAAGCCAGTTAACCAATCACATTTTTTTTTAAAACATCCCTTTAGACACTTATTTAAACATTTATTCTTCCATCAACTTTTACATATACATATATAAAACATATGTATTTTTCAGAAAGACACACATTCACTGGATGGTGTCATCAGTGATGTCATGAGTGATGTCACTGACCATGTCATGAGTGATGTAATATGTGACGTCATCAGCAGTGCATTGCACGCGCAAGTTATAGTGAGTCCAACTAACTATAACGTGGGAATTTCAATGGTTTTATGCGAATAAAATTTCCAGCTAACTATAACTGGTGTGAAACCTATGGTTTTTTCAGTGAATATATATATATATATATATATATATATATATATATAAATTAAATATATATATATATATATATTTAAACCCAGTCCTGTGTTCGTTTCTTTCAGAAAGCAGGCACAGACTCCGTGGGATTCGTAATCAAGGGACTTTATTAACAAGAAAGACGACCAGACGCGTTTCGGTGGACAAGTCCGCCTTGCTCACTACATCTGGTTTCACCAAGTGTGTATGACATATTTATAGTTTTTCATTTCATAATCTTTATTTCGATGATTGTTCATCATAAAATATACAAAACAATACAGTCATACAGTGTTAAAAAAAGTAGTCTTACAATATTAAAAACTCCCACAGTTAAAAAAGATAAAACTAATTCAATCAGGTGCTCATATTGGGCACATTCTTGGTAAATTACTGCCTAGTTTCGAAGGGCTGCATTCAAACAATAGCGCCTCCTATGCCAGACAGTGCCCAGGTATTTTGCCACAGCAAACACGATGTTTTCAGCAAGGTCAGTTTTAGGTACCCTGTAAGCCACCAGACACTCAGAGAAGCCTAAATTTTTACACAGTGGTACTATCCATTTCTTTCTTGCACCGCTGTACGCTGGGCAGAAAAAGAGGATGTGCATATCTGTCTCTATATCCACTCCGCACCCAGGGCAGCTACTCTCAGTGGACATACTCCACTTGCTTGTGAGGGCACGAATCGGTAGTGACCCGTGCCTCCACTGCACATAAAGCTTCCTTATGAGGGGCGGGTAGATAATGTCTAGGACTGGTTCGAAACAGTAGCAGTCTTTAAAGAGCAGAAAAGACTCGGTGCAGGACCCCATATTTTTATTTTGCACAAGTGTCGCTAGTTTATGTTCATAATAGATTTTTGCCATTCGCTTTTTGGGCAGCACTGGACAGGTGACCAAAGGGTTAGACCATACAGTATGTAAACCAATACTCTCCAGCCCCGATTTAACAAACTTAAGCCAGGGGATTCTGCCTGCTCTAGGGAGGGAAAGAATCTCTTGCAAGGCCTCCCTATAACTAACTAATTCTGGAGTGGCCCAAATCCTGCGCCAGAACATCAATGGTCTCAGAGATAGTTCTTCATCTATTGGTCTCAAGCCTAGGTCTAGCCTCAGTGGGGTTAACGGAGTGCTAAGGGGGAGTAACAAAAGCCTCCTGATCAACTTGCTCTCCACCTTTAACAGATCATTACATGGTAGATGTCCCCACAATTCGCTGCCGTACATTGCCGCACCTTTTGCCTGGATCTTATAAATCTCTAAAGATGGGCCAACAGGTCTCATCGATGACTTGTTCTTCTCAATCATTTTTGAGATCCCACCTACAAACTGCACTAATTTGAGGTGCGCTTTTTCTTGTTGGTGGCCCCAGGCTAAGTTTTCATTCAAGGTGACCCCCAGATATTCGAAAGTACAAACCCTTTCGAGTTTGACCATGCCAATGGACGGTACAAATCGGGATTTGGGAGTTGGATTGAAGACCATATACTTTGTCTTTCCGGTGTTAATTTCCAACCCATGTTCGCTGCAAAAATCCACGAACCCGTTGAGGACACGCTGTATACCCATTGGGGATTTAGAAAGCAGCAGGGTGTCGTCTGCGAACATGATCGCCGACACCCTGCTGCCAGCGAGCCTTGGAGCATCACTATCTGCAACCCTGTTAAGATGGTCGATTATCCCGTTGACGTAGAGGCAAAACAGGGTTGGTGCAAGCACGCACCCCTGTCTTACCCCCCTGCCAACGGGAAATTTACCAGAAATGCCCCCAAACCTGCCACACCTGACCCGGGCGTAATTGTCTGTGTGAAGACGAATTATCACCTTCAAAAGACTTGGCGGGACCCCCATTTTGCCTAAGACCCTCCACAAGTTACTACGCGGGACAAGGTCGAACGCAGCTCTCAGGTCCACGAATACAGTATAGAGGCTGCCACCCTCCAACTGTACCGTTTTCCAAAAAATGAGTGCCAAACAAAAGACCTGGTCGATTGTAGAGACCCCAGATCTGAACCCGGCTTGGAACGGGCTCAGTATTTCATTATCTACAACCCATTCTAGTAAGCGGTCAAGGACCAGACGGGAGAACAGTTTCTGTGTTACATCCAGGAGACTAATTGGCCTATAATTGGCTGGGAGCAATGGACACCCTTTCTTGAATATTGGGACTATATCAGCCCCCTGCCAAGTGGCGGGGGGTGACATACCCTCAAGAATAGCGTTAAAGAACACCTGGAGAAAAGGTGCCCAGATGTCAACCTCATGCTTAAACAAGTCCCCGGGGAGTTTATCCAACCCCGGGGCCTTTTCAGCTGACAAACCCAGGATTGCTGCGCTGACCTCTCCCAATGTAAACATACCCATAGGTGCTGCATCCGAGGCAGGGTCTGTGCCCTCAGGGGCTTCCATGGTTTCCATATGGTCCACATCAGCCGCTCTATACAGAGAGGCGAAGTGTTCTTCCCAAACGGACGATGCAATATTAGCCTCGACCGCTTTGGTAGGTTCAGCTGACCCATATTGGACAATTTGCCAGAATTTGCGGGCGTCCCTCCATTGAAGAGCGCTCCTCATATCTGACCAGTTCTCAAAGTCCCATTCAATTTTGGCGTTGTGAATAAGATTTTTATATATTGCTCGCCTAATCTTGATCTTACTAGGACTTTCCCGTTCTTTCAGGGACTTTAGGAGTTCTGCCTTAGCTCTCCTACACTCAGCGTTGAACCATGAAGCGCGCATCCCCCTTGGATTCCTAGTTTTCGCTACAGGGTTCAAGACTTCAGCTAAGTTCATGACCAGCTCCTGGTGAATACCTGCCAATACTCTGTGTCCTTCCGGGGACGGTAACCCGGGTAATAATTTTTCCTCTTGTTCTAAACTGTACAATCTCTGGATATCAGCGTAGTTTCCCACTATTTTGGGCCATCTAATTCGCCGCCTGTTGCTGGCTGCTATTAGATCTGGGGTCAAGTTTGCAGTACACTCCTGCTCCCCCTGTACTACCCCCTGCACTTCAAACCTGAGCGCCAGCGCATTATGGTCGCTGTCCGATCTGGTAAGTACCTGGAAGTCCTTAACTTTCTCCCAGTGTCTGGATTCCACCAGCATATAATCTATTCGAGACTCTTGCCCTGGTTTATTATAAGTGGGCCTTGGTGGTATGTCTCCTTTTATACGCCCGTTACAGGCTCTCAGTGAATTAGCCAAAGTAAAGGAAGTAATCTGCACAGCCAGTGGGGACCACGCCTTTACTACAGGGCCTGCCGGGGGTGGGATTCCCCAGACATCATCCTCTTCAGTTGTTGCACCCTCTAGAAAGGTCGGCAGCGGCTCAAACTGATTGTTAAAATCCCCTCCCACTAGGTAAGACGAACAGTGGGAGGAGGAATCTAAAAACACCGCCAGCTTCTCTATTGTGCCCGAGGTCCTTGATAGCCCCACGGGTCGTGAATACACATTAACCAGCAATAGTGATTGGCCAGACACCCAGTCTAATACAACACACTGGAAGTCCTCAGAATTCGTTTGGACTGCCCTGGCCCTGCACCCTAAGTGGGTAGCAACCCATATCAGTAACCTACCTGACGGGCGTCCCTTCCCCCCCCATTTGGCTGGTACTGAAAATGTTGCATAGCCTGGTCGGGAATTACTTTCCCGTGCCCAGGTTTCTTGTAAAAGGCAAATGTCAAAGGACTCTATGAATGTCTCCCATTCGGGAGAGTGCCGTTTGTTTGACAGGCCGGCTACATTCCACGAAAGAATAGACACCACACCTGGGACCACCTCCCGGTTCGGTGTGGTACTCCTGCATTGGTGCACCACTGAACTGCTATCATCGGGTCTTTTATCCTGGCCCTGCAATTGTACTAGACGCCCATATTTATAGTGATACAATGTAACCCATTGGTTCTGAGAAAAACGACAAAACTGACAGGTGACGCACCCCATAGACATAGAGGGTTAAAAAGCATACATTTTGTGATTCATGTATTGTACTTTATAACATAATCTGTGTAAATACTTCTTTACAATTTAAATTAGTATTACCCTCATAAATTGATGACCTCCTGTTTTCCTATCCTCGTGGAATTGAGTCTAACTTAGGATTCTTATGTGTGAGGTTTAGCACTGCCTGTATGAGTCTATTTGCTGTGTGTGTTTCTTTGTGCATATATATATGTCAAAATGAAGGGTGTCCTCCAGGCGAAGACGCACTTGTGAAAACAGGCAAATCCTACACCTTGAAGCAGAATCCTTTTATTCATATGAAACCGGACATCACAGCGCTTATTTCAATCTTAAAAGCCCTATGCGTTTCAGAGCTCACGCTCCTTGCTCAAGGGCTCAGTGCAAAGTAAGAAGAGTAAGAATGGTGCAAAAAAGATGGAAAGTCGGGGGAATCCACCGAAGGATATGAGCAAGGTGAAAAACTACGAGTCCCAGAAGGTTAGCACTTTTCAATTAACCCACCAAAGGGCGTAATTCATTGGAAGATGCTCAAAAGCTCTGAAATAAACAGGATGTGTTGGTGGGCATCTTGTGCCTCGCAAGAACCGAGACACAAGAAAACAGTAAAACAAAGTTCAGAAATAAGGGAAGGGGGTAGGGTAGAGACATTCTGACCCTCTAGGCTTGCTCAGGGGGTCGTACATGGATGTTTAGGCTCTATTTCTTATTTTATTTTTTATTTTATTTTTGTAATTCTTTTTTATTTTAGCAATGAAACAAAAACACGGTAAGCAAGTCACAAATTCTCGAGTCTGCTAAGTTACCAGCAACACATTGACATTATAGCATATGCACATATGTATAACCAAGGAGATGTCGATTTAATCATTATCCTCTGAGCTAGTCTGCGGGGTGTGTGGCGGCTCGCTGTTTTTTTTTTTTTAAAGAAAAATCTCGCCATACGCGAATGGAAATACGTACAATTATGAGCAGGAGCTGCATGCTGATTGGCTGTCAATACTCCAAACCAGGAAGTGTTGGCAGCCATGTTTTTTGTTGGGAGAGCAGAGAGAGAAGAAAACGGTAAAACAAAGTTGAGAAATAAGGAAATGGGTCAGTGTAGAAACATTCTGAGCCTATAGTCTTGGTCAGGGGGTGGTATATAGATCTTTAGGCTCAATTTTTATTTAAAAAAAAAATAAATATTGCCGGTGCACTCGTGCAGTACTTGTATGCGGTGGAAAAGGTGAAAACAAAGTAGAAGTCCGTTTTATTCATTAAGCCCGGGGGGGTCGAGTTACGGGGCAATTTTTCTGCATAATGGGGGCTTGTAAGGTGCCCTGAGCACTGGGGAACGGCACTCCTCTGGTTTTAATTTTGAAGTATGCAGGGGGGGATTATGGCCCTACTCCCTGCAGTCTTGCTAAGCGGCACCCTTCAGGTCTTTTTAAAAATGTTTTGAGCTCTCTCTCTCTCGCCGTACACGTCGCGGGGAACGCCACCTTTCTGGGGCAGTGATGTGCAAAATGACCTTCCAGCTCCGGGTACCTGCTTTGTCTGAAGATTTTTTTATTAATTTTGGGAGGGTGGGCTTGATAATACGTCCTTGTTAATTGCCGTAGAAGCCTATGTTCTGGTGTTAACATGGGCTTCTATGGGAAATAACAAGGCCGTATTATCAAGCTCATTATTGCCGTTTTATCGGCAGTTTCCTGCCAATAAAATGGCGATAATTTTAACACCGGTCCTTGATAATATGTACGTAAGCTTACTGGTCAAAAAAAGAGCAATGATCCATATTATCAACAAAAGGTGATACATTATCGTCGCTTTTATCGGCAGGAAACTGCCGATAAAGAGGTGATAATTGGCTTGATAATATGCCCTTGTGAATAACCATAGGATCCCAGGTTAACACTAGAACCTGGGCTGCTATGGAAAGTTACAAGGGCCTATTATCAAGCACATTATTGCAGCTTTATCTGCAGTTTCCTGTTGATAAAAGCAGCGATAATGTATCGCCTTTTGTTGATAATATGCTCCTTCATTTCTATGATAGTATGTAAAGCTTTCCTTTTTTTTGGTGTAGCAGTTGTACTCTCTTAGTATGCTAAGCGTCGTTTCGAAGCCCATGTTTTCTTTGTCTTCAAGTTCAACGAGCAAACCTTTCTTTATATCAGTGAGTAAATCTGTCGCTTTCTTTTCCCAGTTCGTGTGTGTCATCCGCTGCTGTACTTTTGTACAATAATAATAGTCATATTTTTTATATATTTATTTGAAAGGTAGTGCCGAGGCGCCAAACGTTGATTACGTACTTCGTCCACTGCCATTTTAGTAGTTTCTCACCGTTGTTTTTATTATATCTGTTAGTTAGAACTCAGTAGTTTTCAATCCTAGTCTTGAATATCTTACTATAGTATTTCAACATTATTTTTATTGTGGGCCGACATACCCCTCCCCCACAAAATAAAAGAAGCATGTAGTATTTTTTTATTTACTTTTATTAAACAAATATAAACGAAACTCAATTATAACTATATTAGAACTGGAAAAATAACTTAAACAATGTTATAAGCAAATTGTGAAATGTATTCCAAAAGGTGTCCGATTGGTAATCTGCAAAAGAAAAAAGAAAATTAGAGTTTAGAATTATGTAGATGTGAGTAAATGAGCTGAAGCATTACGGGGCATATTATCAAGAAAGGCGATTAAATTATCGCCGTTTCAGCGGCAGGAAACTGCAGCTAAAGCGGCGATAATGGGCTTGATAATATGGTGTTGTGAATTCCCATAGCAGTCCAGGTTCCGGTGTTAACCTGGGCTACTATGGGAATTCACAAGGGCATATTATCAAGCCCATTATCGCCGCTTTAGCAGCAGTTTCCTGCCGCTGAAACGGCGATAGTTTTATCACCGTTCTTGATACTATGCCCCTACAAGTTTTGGTAACTCTACGGTTTTGCATGTGCAGTGTGACTCGTACATTCCAGTTCTGTTATATTGCCGCGTTCAAGTGGTGTTTATATGGAAGTGCCTACTGCGTTACTGACGCCCGTTATGGCGACTTATTTCTAATGCATTCCTATGAAGGCTTTGTAGATCTAGGCCTCTGTGCTTACCGTTGTATAAACTTTGCGGGTAAACATTTCAGTCAGTTGGTGTCACAACTTATTCTGAACAATTCTTCTACACATCTACACTTCAAAGACAGCAGTGTCTAAGTTTAAGAGAGAAAGAGAAATGATGTCACAGAGAGTGAGAGAGAGAGAAAAAAACATTAAAACTGTGTCGCAGAGTCTGGAGTTGAGATTTATTCATGAAAAGTGAGATGTAGATTTACTAGCTCCTTGCATCACTTTACCCATGTGAAAAGTGACTCAAAAGCTGCGTAATAAGGTTGTGGATCTGTTTGTCAGACTGTTGTAACGTATCTGTTGTCAATGCTCAGAGGTAATTATAGATTTTACAGATAAGATGCTGTACACTACACACTCTGGGCCATAATATCAAGCCTGGGCGACAAAATTATCGCCACTTTATCGGTAGGAAAGTATCGCTAAAGCGGCGATAATGGGTTTGATAATATGCTCTATGGAATTCCAATCGAAGCTCATGTTCGATGTCCTTCACATCTAACATGAGCTTCGATTGGAATTCAATAGAGCATATTATCAAACCTATTATGGCCACTTTAGCGGCAGTTTGCTGCCAATAAAGTGGCGATAATTTTGTCGCCCAGGCTTGATAATATGGCCCTCTCTCGTTTCACAAATAAAGCTAACACTACAGTTTTACGAGTGCAGTGTACCTGGTACATTTTACTTGTTATAGTGCCGCGTTCAAGTGGTGCCTATATGGAATTGCCTTCTGCGTTACTAACGCCCGTTATGCCGAATTATTTCTAATGCATTGCTATGAAGGATTTGTAGATCTAGGCCTCTGTGCTTACCGTTGTATAAACCTTGCGGCCAAACCCATAATGAAGTAGACTTCACAACTTCACTGGGGCTGTTCTTCTACACATCCAAGCAGACAGCAGTGTCTAAGTTTAAGAGAGAAAGGGAAATGGTGTCACAGAGAGTGAGAGAGAGAAAGAGAGAGAAGACAACAATAAAACTGTGTCGCAGAGTCTGGAGTTGAGATTTTTTCTTCAAAAATTAGATGTATATTTACTAGCTCCTTGCATCACTTTATCCATGTTAAAAGTGACTTAAAAGTGGCGTAATAAGATTGTGGATCTGTTTGTCAGACTGTTGTAACGTATCTGTTGTCACTGCTCGGAGGTAATTATAGATTTTACAGAGAAGCTACTGTAACTACGCACTCTGGGCCATAATATCAAGCCTGGGCGACAAAACTAATGACACTTTATCGGCAGGAAAGTGTTTCTAAAGTGGCGATAATGGGTTTGATAATATGCTCTATGGAATGCCAATCAAAGCTCATGTTAGATGTCCTTCACATCTAACATGAGCTTCGATTGGAATTCAATAGAGAATATTATCAAACCTATTATGGCCACTTTAGCGACAGTTTGCTTCCGATGAAGTGGCGATAATATTGTTGCTAAGGTTTGATAATATGGTCCTCTTTACTATCATAAATAAAAGTTATACTACAGTTTTACGAGTGCAGTGTACCTGGTACATTTTACTTGTCATAGTGCTGCATTCAAGTGGTGTCTATATGGAAGTGCCAACTGCGTTACTAAAGCCCGTTATGCCGAATTATTTCTAATGCATTATTATGAAGGATTTGTAGATCTAGGCCTCTCTGCTTACCGTTGTATAAATCTTGCGGCCAAACACATAAGGAAGTAGACTTCACAACTTCACTGGGGCTGTTCTTCTACACGTCCAAGCAGACAGCAGTGTCTAAGTTGAAGAGAGAAAGAGAAATGATGTCACAGAGAGTGAGAGAGAGAAAGAGAGAGAAAGCAACATTAAAACTGTGTCGCAGAGTCTGGAGTTGAGATTTTTGCATGAAAAGTGAGAAGTAGATTTACTAGCTCCTTGCATCACTTTACCCATGTGAAAAGTGACTCAAAAGCGGCGTAATAAGGTTGTGGATCTGTTTGTGAGACTGTTGTAACGTATCTGTTGTCAATGCTCTGAGGTAATTATAGATTTTACAGAGAAGCTGCTGTACACTACGCACTCTGGGCCATATTATCAAGCCTGGGTGACAAAATTATCGCCACTTTATCGGTAGGAAAGTTTAGCTAAAGTGGCGATAATGGGTTTGATAATATGTTCTATGGAATTCCAATGGAAGCTCATGTTAGATTTCCTTCACATCTAACATGAGCTTCGATTGGAATTCAATAGAGCATATTATCAAACCTATTATGGCCACTTTTGCTGCAGTTTGCTGCCGATAAAGTGGCAATAATTTTGTCGCCCTGGCTTGATAATAAGGACCGCTCTTGTTTCACAAATAAAGCTAACACTACAGTTTTACGAGTGCAGTGTACCTGGTACATTTTGCTTGTTATAGTGCCGCATTCAAGTGGTGTCTATATGGAAGTGCCTACTGCGTTACTAACGCCCGTTATACCGAAATATTTCTAATGCATTGCTACGAAGGATTTGTACATCTAGGCCTCTGTGCTTACCGTTGTATAAACCTTGCGGCTAAACACATAAGGAAATAGACTTCACAACTTCACTGGGGCTGTTCTTCTACATGTCCAAGCAGACAGCAGTGTCTAAGTTTAAGAGAGAAAGAGAAATGATGTCACAGAGAGCGAGAGAGAGAAAGAGAGAGAAAGCAACATTAAAGCTGTGTCGCAGAGTATGGGGTTGAGATTTTTTCTTGAAAAGTTAGATGTATATTTACTAGCTCCTTGCATCACTTTATCCATGTTAAAAGTGACTCAAAAGTGGCGTAATAAGGTAGTGGATCGGTTTGTCAGACTGTTGTAACGTATCTGTTGTCACTGCTCGGAGGTAATTATAGATTTCACAGAGAAGCTGTTGTACACTACACACTCTGGGCCATAATATCAAGACTGGGCGACACAATTATCGCCACTTTATCGGCAGGAAAGTGTCGCTAAAGTGGCGATAATGGGTTTGATAATATGCTCTATGGAATTCCAATTGAAGCTCATGTTAGATGTCCTTCACATCTAACATGAGCTTCGATTGGAATTCAATAGAGCATATTATCAAACCTATTATGGCCACTTTAGCGGCAGTTTGCTGCCGATAAAGTGGCGATAATTTTGTTGCCAAGGTTTGATAATATGGCCCTCTCTCGTTTCCCAAATAAAGCTAACACTACAGTTTTACGAGTGCAGTGTACCTGGTATATTTCAGTTGTTATAGTGCCGCATTCAAGTGGTGTCTATATGGAAGTGCCTACTGCGTTACTGATGCACGTTATGGCGACTGATTTCTAATGCATTGCTATGAAGGCTTTGTAGATCTAGGCTGCTGTGCTTACTTTGTATAAAGAGTGCGGCCACCGGAGTTCACCATTCGACTTGAACTCTGCTTCTATACGTCAAAGTATATTCAATAAGTTGCAGAGAATTCCATTGCTGTTGATCGATAGGCCGTGGTTGCTTATGAAGGATGTTTGCTGAAGGAAACAGTAGGACGTTTTGATTAGTCATCGTAAACTGAGTTGTGTAACTACTATCAAAAGGGAATTTCGTAGTTAGACTGTTGCAGCTCCAGCAAACAAAGGAAGATGAATAAGTTAATAGAGGCCTGGGACGGCCTTGTGACGCAGAAAAAAAAATACTATCATGGACACACAATTAATAATAATAGAGTCCTATGCACGTGACTTAGTACAGAAATATGACACAGAAATGTATGCACGCACAATTTTTAAGATTAGAGGTGTATAGGACCTCGTGACTTATAAAGAAATATTTCAATTATGTAAGTCCAATTTAAAACCATTGAGGGGTAGGAAAGACACATGAAGGATAAAAAAATAGCATTATGCATAAACAATTTACAGTGGAGGCTGATGTTGTGACGTTTTGTCTTACCTTTGCTTCTGTCGTCTTTTGTCGTCTCTTGAAAGGCTGCGGTTTCGCTGAATCTGGGGTGTTTTCGACAGTCTGTCTGTCACCGCAGCGGAGGCAGGCAAAAGTGAGCGTGCTCATGTCAGTGTCCGCATTATATGGGAACCGCGGGGGCTGACCACATCAAGGCCAGGGAGTTATTGGTAGCGTCTTCGCGGTCTGTAAGAATGATGGCACTGGGGGACAGGCCATTGGGTAATGTATTGGTTTCCGGGCTAAATGATAGCACCATGCTTGGTGGTGGCACGTGGGTAGTGTGGGCGGGCGTGCACCGCGCATGTGCAAGTATTAGTGTGTGCACTAACAATTAACGCTGAATCAAAGGAGAGAGTGAGGACTAGGTAAGCCAGTCCGAATCCCCAGGATTATATGTCAATATCAAAGAGGACTAGCTATTTTTAGGGGGAAGGGGGAGACTCAATAAAGTACGCGTGCCAGCAAACCCATTGGTTTGTTCATGAAGCCCTCACCCACCAACCTAGTTGGTGGCATGCTTCATCATCGGGCCCACCACAGTGACACCAAATGTGTCCCGGGTGTGCTTCAACGCCAGATTACTGCGGAGCTGGTATGTTTGCTGAGTGTGCAGTGTAGTGAGTGAGAAAGTGAAGGTTTAAAAAGCTATACAGTGGGTCCCAGTACCCGAGGGTAAATGAGTAAAATGTAATTACTGGGTCCCTGTTAGCTACTAAAAAGGCAGACGGACGTAATGGAGTACGAATTATGACCTTCTGCGTCCTGTGTGGTCTACATGTTTCAGCCAGGCCTTTTGTTTTAAAACTGGCTTTCCTCAGGACCAAGTGAGTATGTGAATAAGGTGCAATAAAATAAAATTACTAAATTATAGTGATTGTGTTATTCTTTTTCTATGTGTCGCACTCCCTAAGGTGCGTTTATATGTTAGAGGGGGATTCCCTCTTGCTTTCAAAGGCTATTTGCTGTAAAAAGCTTCCTTGGGTCACCATGCAGAGAAAGAGACCGGAATTGCCGGTCTAGATCCTCCTTGGACCTGTCGTCCTTCTGCGGTGCCCGAAATTAGATGATGAAGCATGCCACCAACTAGGTTGGTGGGTGAGGGCTTCATGAACAAACCAATGGGTTTGCTGGCACGCGAACTTCATTGAGTCTCCCCCCTTCCCCCTAAAAATAGCTAGTCCTCTTTGATATTGACACTAACAATTAACAACAGAGAGAGATGGGGGTGGTGTTATCTTGTGCGCAGAGGCAGGCCCAGAATCGGATCTGCAATGAGTCAGCACTTCTAATCATTCTCCTTAGCGCGCCCTGAGCTCTGATTTGTCACTGAGAGGGTGATCGCACCATAGTTTGTACTGCTTATCATACTCAGCGTGTACCCGCGCATACGGTACAAATATGCTTTGACGTTGCGCGTCGCATTAAAGCTTCGGTGTGGCGTCATGTGCGGCGCTCTATATGCGAAAGGGGGCAATGTTTCTACTTGGTTTACAACATGTATGTATTTAATGTACATACAAAGGGCAGACATTTGGGATAACTATGATTTTTTTTTAATACTTGTAACAATAATATATTACTTTTAAAAAGAATTACACAAATCGCGGTAGAACATCATGCGTACTCGTATTGAAAGAGCTGCGCAAGCGCATCATAAGCATACGCAAAGCCATGTGACTTTAAAAGTAGAGATTTGATTGGTTCATAACTTTTCCTACTGTGACTGTTGAAAGTTCCGTCCCATTATAATTATTCAACTTTGACTTTCAAAGAAGAAGCCTTTGTTCTGAGAATCTTCTCAAATAGAAATAAGATCACCATAATAAGAACAATGGAGTCATCTTCCAGCAGTTCTTCAGAGGAAGATTTAATTCCTGAAGAACGTCCAAAGAAGAGGAAAGAAGCTCTAATTTGGAAGTTTTTCACTTTTCCAGAAGGTCAAAAAAAGGTTAATGCTTCAAAAGTAACCTGTAAAATTTGCCAAACAAATCTTTCAAGGGGTGATCCATGTAAAAAATACTCCTTTGGCACAGCAAATATGGTGCGACACGTGAAGAACTTGTACCCCAAAAACTTTGCTGGATCTGCAAGACGGAGGTTGCACGAGAATACACCTGCTACTGCACCAAGCACATCAACTGCGGCAGCAGCATTTTCAGCAAGCAGTCCACACACACAAATTGATTCTGACTTTGCTAAACTTAAAATTCTATGCATTTATTGCGATAAACTTTTGTGTTATGGGGAACAGTCTATAGACTTGATGAAATGCAGGATGCAGGATCATTGCTGTCCTCCACATTAGTTGTTCTTTTTTTCATTCTTTTGTTCCGCTTGGAATTTGTTGAGAAAACACACAAAAAATACAAGAGAAAAAAAACAGTTCTTTTTAGAACTACCTTCACTGGTCAAAGAAATAACTATATTTCTATGGTAGTGTGGAAAAGTCTGTTAGAATGAATGTGTAGTTCATAAATGAATGAATGAATACGTTACTAGTGTATGGAGAATGTGTAAGTGCAGAACTATAAGGAACTGCTACAGCATAAATCTATAAGTTGTTTATCTATAGTATACTGTATTATGTCCGAAGCACTTGAATGTATCATATGTACATAAATATGTTACCAGTGTATGGTTCAATTTGCTGTGCTGGTGAAAGTGTCTGGGTGAATTTGTATGTGTTAGGGGCGGATTTACAATCCCCTTGTGCCTCTTTTACACAGCCGTTGCGTCACTTTTGTGACACAGCGGTGGTGCAAAAGATGTGCCATGATGTGTGCTATTAACAATGTGATGCATCTGGAGGGTGTATTACATTGTAAAGCGCTGCGCCAGAAGAGGCTTTCTTGTGCAGAAGGGGGTGCAGTAAGGCCTCGTAAAAGTGACTCAGTGAAATGTATAACATTTTATTCAGTAATTTTTGAGCTTATGCTGCATCAAAACCTTGCACATGCTAGAAGCAGGTGTAAGGATTGATACAGCATTGTGAGCATAGGGCCCCAAGAGAATTGCTGGAGCTGTGTTATACTTGCAACCGACGTCAAGCAATAATTCATCCAAAAATTATTTTGCAATTTAGTTTTGTTATTATTTTATAATAAGAACATGAAATATAATCTAAAACATAAAATAAATATAAATATTTATATTAAAAATATAAGAAATTAGTATAAAAAGAAGACATAATATTTAATACATTTATAAATTATCATTTACAAAACCTTTGAAATTCACTGAAAAAACCATAGGTTTCACACAACCTTGGTTCTCACCTGAGCTGAGGAAGTTAAAATTGGGCTGTAAAAAGTTAGAGCGAGTTTGGAGGCGGGGATATAGTTTTGACGCAAAGGCCGCCCTGCGTGTAGCCCAAAAAAACTACTATGCCGCCATCAAAACTGCTAAAGGGACTTATTATGCAGGGAGAATCGCCAAAGCGGAAAATAACAGTAGAGAAATTTTCTCAATTGTTAAAAGTTTTGTATCCCCAGTGGCTGAAGCCGCCATACTCCCGTCTTCGGCAGAATGGTGCGAAGATCTGTCTAACTTTTTTATAGACAAAATAGAAAGATTCAGTAGGACTTGCTCTCTGCACTACCGGCTGAAAGTTCAGGGGATGGCCCCTTTATCGGGCCATGCCATGGTGAAACTCAGCAGCTCACTAACTTCTTGCCGGCCGCAGAGTGTGATATTTTGCTCCTTCTTCAGTCCCTTAAATCGGGTTCTCCCTCAGACCCCTGCCCTGCCCGTGTACTTCCGGATGTGGCCAGCATTGTCTGTAGGGATGTTACCCAGATAGTGAACCTTTCTCTTTCTTTGGCAGAGGTCCCTGGTAAATGGAAGCAGGCAAAGGTCCTGCCGCTTCTGAAAAAAACAGGCCTCGTTGCTACTGTCCCAGGCAACTATCGTCCCATTTCCCTTCTGCACGCACTGGCGAAAATATGCGAGAAAGTAGTCTTTCGCCAACTGGAAAGGTCTGTAGAGACTTCGAATGCTCTGCACCCAGCCCAGTCAGGCTTTAGGGCGGCCTATAGCACGGAGACGGCGCTGGTAGAGATGACGGAGTCGATCCGGGGTGGTTTGGACGGGGGCGGAAGAGCGGTCCTGATTTTATTGGATCTCTCTGCCGCCTTCGACACTGTCCCTCACGCGCTTCTCACTGCCAGGTTATCCACAATTGGCATTGGCGGCAATGTCCTTGCCTGGTTGTCCTCATTTCTTTCTGGCAGGACACAACAGGTCTGGATGCCACCTTTCTCCTCTGAGCCTAAACCACTTCTTACTGGGGTACCACAGGGATCTACCCTTAGCCCCCTACTGTTCAATATATACATCACCCCCCTGGTTTATTTAGCAGAACAGTACGGGGCTAAGATTATAGGGTATGCTGATGATACGCAGCTACTCTTCACTTGGCCAGATGATCATTTAGACACGGCAACGGTTCAGCTCTGCCTGTCTTCAGTTTTTCGCTGGTTAACCTTGGCCCAGCTAAAATGTAATGAGGACAAATCGGAGGTCCTCTTCTATGGCTCCTTCCCTCTCAGTTTCAAGAACTCACTATGGCCCCCGAATATTCCCTGCCCCAAGGTGATGGGTGGCCCTGCGAAAAATCTTGGGATCTGGTTCGGGGAGGATCTAAGATTTGAGGACCATATAAAGAAAGTATCTGGGACATGCTTCGCTACTTTAAGAATGCTCAGAAAAAAATTTCCACTGCTTTCTGGAGAGGCCAGGGAGACTGTTGCCCGAGCACTTATTTTAGCAAGGCTGGATTATGCGAACGCCCTGTTTAGCGGCATTCCTGCTTTCTTGGTCAAGCGGTTGTTAGTCATTCAGAATGCCGCTGTCCGTCTCCTTTTTAATGTCCCGAGATGGGAGAGCGTTCGGTCTCACATGTCTAGTCTTCACTGGCTCCCAGTACCGCAACGCATTCTTTTCAAATCTCTAGTGCTCGCATTTAGAGCCACTCATGACCAAGGTCCGGCCTATCTGAAGAAGAGATTTACTCTCTATGTCCCTACAAGAGCCCTTAGGTCATCCTCGCTGTTTAAAATGACCCTTCCTCGGTTTAGGCGAGCCAGGCTGGGTGGCCAGTCTATTGCTGTAGTAGTGGCCCGAGCCTGGAACGCTCTCCCCTTGCATCTGCGCTCCAGTCAAGGCGTAGCCCAGTTTAAGAAAAATCTTAAAACCCATCTGTTTAGAAGTGTGAAATAAGTCGATCCTTGTTGCTCTCCCCCGCTCTTTTCCATCGCGCCAGGATACTCCCAAGTAACAGAGCGCGTTACAAAACAATTTATACATACATACATACATAGTTAGGAATTAGCATTTAAAAAACCTTGCAAATTCATTGAAAAAACCATAGGTTTCACACGTTATAGTTAGCTGAACATTTTTCTCATGCAAAATCTTTTAAATTCCTCCGTTATAGTTAGCTCAGCTAACTATAACTTGCGGGCCCGCAACGCACTGCTGATGACGTGACATATTACATCACTCATGACATGGTAAGTGACATCACTCATGACATCACTGAAGACATGTCAAATTACATCCCTGATGACATCATCCTTGTGGCAGACCTCCTCTCACTGTAATATAACCTTTGATACACACGATCAAAAATAGAAACTAAACTTTAAAAAAAAATGGAGATACCAATTCCAGTTAGAACAACCTATTGAGTAATCCCAAAATCTACATACACATCCAGTCATTCACCAACAGTTCTATATAGTCACTCATAGATGTACTCACTCATCATATGTACTCATACACCTATATATCCTGTTATACACAGACACTCATCTATAGAGTTACTCACACACATACTAACACATGCAAATAAACTATCAAATATCCATTTACTTGCATATACAGCTATACACCCACCACTAAACTGACTTCTACAGAATCGTAGACATACTTACTCTCTTAAACAATCACTTATAGAAATACATACTTATTTATACAGGAAGTCTTAGAATCTCTCGCTCTCAGATATACTTCCTTATATACATCAATACTCACATATACTAGTTTAAAACATATGTAGTTACTCATAAAGATACTATTGAGACAGTTATTGACTCACTAACACACCCATGCACACACTCATCCACTCATACAGACCTGCACACATACTGTCTTCAAAACACATGTGCGCTAAGTAATACTCCCCACCGAACTGTACAAACTCTCATTTTGGTACTCAAAAAACCAACTAATAACCCATATACACACTCATGTAGCTACTCACCAACCGTGCAGCCACTTATATACAAAGTGAGACACTGATAGAGATATTTAAATATTTAAAGATTACTCGCTAGTACACCTATTCACTAAGATATACTTAATAAGTCAGTTATACAATCCATTTTACAAAAAAACCATCTATTTAGACACTTATTTACCCATTTATTCTTCCATTGACCTTTAGATATACATATATAAAAACTAATAATTTTTCAGAAAGACACACATTCACTGGATGATGTCATCAGTGATGTCATCAGGGTTGTCATTTGAGATGTCATCAGTGATGTCATGAGTGATGTCACTGACCATGTCCTGAGTGATGTAATATGTGACATCATCAGCAGAGCATTGCGGGCGCACAAGTTATAGTTAGCTGAGCTAACTATAACGGAGGAATTTCAAAGGTTTTGTATGAGAGAAATGTTCAGCTAACTATAACATGTGAAACCTATGTTTTTTTCAATGAATTTGCATAGTTTTTTAAATGCTAATTCCTAACTATAACATGTGTGAAACCTATGGCTTTTTCAATGAATATATATATATATATATTCACTGAAAAAACCATAGGTTATAGACCATATATAGTTAGGAATTAGCATTTACAAAACCTTGAAAATTCACTGAAAAAACCATAGGTTATAGACCATATATAGTTAGGAATTAGCATTTAAAAAACCTTATTTTACTCACACAAAACCATTGAAATTCCATATATAGTTAGTTGCAGTAACTATATATCGCGCACCCGCAATCCACTGCTGATCATGTCACATATTACATCATTCATGACATGGTCAGTGACATCACTGATGACATCATCTAGTGTCTGTGTGTTTTTGTAAAGTTTAAATATGTTTTACATATTGAAGAATGAGTGGATGTATGGAAGACTGAGTGTGTGTGTGGCTGGCTGGGAGGTGTGTGACTGTGCATATCAATGTGTACTTGTATCAGTGATTGTATAAGAGAGTAAGTATGTGTTAGTTTATGTGTGAAAAGTATGGTGTTCTGTGTTTAACTGTATAGATGAGGAAATCGAAGTGTGATTGATTCTTCACAGGACTGACTAGGTGTATGAGTGCATATGATAGTGTTGTAATAATGAGTGACTGTATTTATGAGTGATTGTATGGGTGAATGAGTGAATGTGTGTGTAGACGTAGGAATCAGTGAGTGCGTATGTAGTAACTGGTATTGGTGTGTCATGATGTCATCACTGATGTCATTTGAGATGTCATCAGTGATGTCATCAGTGATGTCATTTGAGATGTCATCAGTGATGTCATCAGTGATGTCACTGACCATGTCATGAATGATGTAATATGTGACATGATCAGCAGTGGATTGCGGGTGCGCGATATATAGTTACTGCAACTAACTATATATGGAATTTCAATGGTTTTGTGTGAGTAAAATAAGGTTTTTTAAATGCTAATTCCTAACTATATATGGTCTATAACCTATGGTTTTTTCAGTGAATTTTCAAGGTTTTGTAAATGCTAATTCCTAACTATATATGGTCTATAACCTATGGTTTTTTCAGTGAATTTCATAGGTTTTTTAATAGCAAATCTTTATAAAAATAATACATTTTAAATCTAATTTTATATTTTATAATTTTTTTATTTTTTTTTAATATTATTTTTAGTGCGCTCCCGGGGCGCGGACAGGTGAACGCACGGGTAAGCGCAATCTGGCGGCGCGCCCCGAGGCGCGTACTAATGCGCGTCCCGGAAGCGCTATTGTCGAGAACGAAAACAACATCGTGACGTATCGCGTAGCCGCCACGCCTTGCGTCATAAGACACGTATCGCGTAGCCGCGAGATGCGTCTTATGACGCACCGCGTAAGCGCACCCGGAAGCGCATACGATCGCGCAACGTAAGTGCCCCGATGCGCTTACGATACACGCCCGGGACGCGCCCCGGGCGCGTAGCGTAAGCGCGTCAAACCATGTGACTTTAAAATAACACTTTTCATTGGTTCAGAACTTTTTTTTTTCCAAATTGTGTGAAACCCACCCATTTCTCTCACTATTGCTTTGTACTTGGAGAGAGCAAGAGCTGTTGTGTCTACTCTATCTCCTACTTTTCTGATCTCCAGCAATGGCTGCAAGAGAGTCATCCAGCAGTGATTCAGAGGGATTTTTGGATGAGGACCCTCCTCAGCAAAAGAAAAAAACCCATTTCATTTGGAAATTTTACGACATCCCAGAAGGACAGAAAAAAGTGAACGCTCCCAAAGTAACATGCAAAATATGTGGGAGTAGTTTATCCAGAGGCAATCCTCTGAAAAAATATAGTTTTGGCAATGCCAATTTGATCCGGCATGTCAAAAGAAGACACCCTAACAACTTTGCCAGGGAGAGTGTCAGAGAGCTGGCACGGAATGTACCAACAGATGGCGGCAGCACCTCCACTGGTGGAGCAACACCTTCGGGACCACCCCGTGGAAGAATGATCCCTAACATTCAGCCGGTGTTTGCGGGCATCAAATTTTTGTGCGCAGAGTGTGACGAACTGCTCTGCTATGGGGAGCAGAGTGTTGAACTGATTGCTCTAAAGAAACAGCAACACCGCTGCTCTTCCAGTCCCTAAATTTTCAATTTTTTTTGCTCCTGTTGAGCAGTTTTGCAATCCTTGTTTTTGTTTTTCCCTTGAAAAAAATACAAAAAAAATATAAAATTGTTTTAAAAAGTCTAAAAAAATATAAAACAAAAAAAACAAAAAAAAAATATATATAAAACAACAAAATGAAAAAAAAAGTTCTTTTCAGAACTACCTCCAATTTTTAAAAAGAAGCTTTATTTTTTTTAAAGTCTGTCATTTTTAATCTCCATGGTACGCTCCCCCGTACGCTCCCCGGTGCGCGTACCGGGCGCTCACCCCCGCGAAAAGCGATTTTTTTTTTATTTATTTTTTTCACCCGCGGGAGCCTTTTATGGCCCCCACATGAAACCTAGGGGGTCAGGGGGTGTGTACCCTGCTCCCTCTTGCTCATTTCCCCCTTTGATTTTTGCCACCTCTTGTGTCTCAATCCTACCGAGACACAAGATGGCGGCCGCTGCGGACTGTTTCGAATGTTTATAGACACCCGAGAACCAATCAGCTTGCCGTGCGCAAGTCGCGTGGCGCGCCTGGAGCGCTCTCCCGTACGCGTATCCGGGAGCGCTCCAGGCGCGGATCTAGATATATATCTTTTTTTGAACGTTAATTTCTCAAAATCCACTGGAGCACATACATTGAGACCTACAAAAGGCACATCGGGCTACCAGTCCCTACAAATTTGCCAAGTTTCGTGCAAATCCATTCAGCCGTTCGGGCTAAAAATGAGGCTAACCGCCCTATGGAAAACTCAATGTTAAAAACACGTTTTGGGACCCCCCTTTTTTCTCGGCCCCCCCTGGACCAACTCCCCCCAAATTTCCAGTGGCTGCTCAGAAACAAAATGTTCCATTTTGCTGAAAATTTCAGCCAATTCCGTCCACAAACGCCAAAGTTATTAGACATAGAATTTTCAAAAATCCCATAGGGAAAAAATCCTAACTATATATACCTACTGGCGACCGCCAGTAGGTAATATATATAACAACCTTAACAATAAAGGGAATGGGGGGAGTGTGGCCTGGCACCGGCCGTGATGACGGAGTCGTCTCTGAGCTCCGCCTGGGCCTGTTTCGAAGCCCAACATATCCGACATTCCGCCGTTCACCGAGGGCAGAAAACAGTTGTGCTGTGTCCTGTAAGGTGCCGGGAGTGACCTGAGACTGGTCGGTGGCGTGAGGCCCCGGAAATAGCAGAGTGGTGAAGCACGGCCCTCCCAATTGCCAGCGCCTGACTTCTAGCATGCAGAGGGAGAGCTGTGCTGTGTGCCTGCCATCCTGAAGTGCCTGCAGTGGGTGGGCACCCTTAATCCAGGCCGCAGTATCGGCCTTGGCGAGACTGACTATACGGCCCCGGAAATAGCGGAGTGGTGAAGCACGGCCCTCCCAATTGCCGGCGCCTGACTTCTAGCGTACTGAGGGAGAGCTGCGCTGTGTGCCTGCCATCCTGAAGTGTCTGCAGTGGGCGGGCACCCTTAATACAGGCCGCAGTATAGGCCTTGGCGAGACTGACTATACGGCGGCGCTCTCCAAATACAGAAGGTGATGCATCCCTGCTAAAAGTCGAGGCGGGTGAACGCCTCATCAAATTCCACGATAGGCATGGTGGGTGGCACTATCAGCAGGAGTAGCGACGCAAGGTATGTAAGCCTCAGGGGGCTTGCCTGAATGCTGACTGGGGGAAGCTTTCCTTTACCTCCGCACCCCATAATGACAATATTCTGAGTGCCCCTTGTGAAGTACTGCCGGTGTGGTAGTTATGAGCTTCGCTGATGGAAGCCGACCCTGCTGAGTTGGGCGGGGCCGCACACCAACATTGGGGCACGCTCAAGCACAGCAAAGGCAAGGGTTTGGCATGGAGGGATAGTGAGTGGGGTTGGCCACCCCAGGGATCGAAATTAGTGGCAATATCTGAGTGAGGGAGGTGCGTACTGTTTGCGGTGCTTTTCATCTCGCTGCTTCGAGCTGGACGGTCCTGCTTCTGGAGACTTCATTCCAGGGAATCGATTGGTGGCACTTGGAATGTACGGGGAGGAATGTGGCCCCTGTTGCAACAGCGCGTGGTGCCTGATCCGGGTGAGCATCAGAGGGTGACACGGAGGCCTGGAGTGTGGGATGATTGATGGTTGACCCCTTGTAAGAGTAGGCGCTGGCCATGACCAAGCTAAGGGGGCCATGACCTCAGTGCAGGACAATAAACTAGCCAAATATGTGGTTCCGCACCAACTCCGGTCCGAAGACCACACGCCGGAAGAGGGAGCACCCGATAAGGAACCATCCTTGCGCTCCATCATGGGGGCCATCCAGTCAGTGGGGATGAATTTGGAAACTAAGATCGACAAATTGACGATAGAGATGAATCTCATGAGAGCAGATATGAGGAAAATATCCGAGAGGGTCACGGCAACGGAAGAACACATTGAGACTTTGCAGTCGATGGCACGGTTGCTGGAGGAGAGGGTCCAGAAACTGGTGCGCCAACACAAGGCCATGACCCCCAGCTGGACGATCAATTCATGTGGTGGTGGTGCCTGAAGGGGCGGCGTGCCCCAGCATGAACCTTTTTCTGGAAGACTTAGTCCTTAATCAACTTAAGCTCAAGAGGTTGTCGCTGTTGTTCTCTGTGGAGCTTGCACACAAGGTCCCTAAACCCAAACCCGGGGCTCCCCCCGCACCATCATAGCCCGCATCCTGAATTATCATGGATAAGGGACGCAATCCTGTAAGTGGCCAGGGTTAAGGGTTAAAAGAAAACACCACCATTCACTTCTTCCCAGACTTTACCTTGAAAGTTCAGAGAGAGAGAGACACTCCTTCAAAGGGGTAAAACGCGCCCTTTGGGACAAAGGATTCAAGTATATGATGTTCTTCCTGATGAAACTTAAGGTTGTGGTGGGAGAGAAATCCTGGTTCTTTATGACACCTGAAGAGGCTCAGCGATGGCTGGACAAGGGCCACCATTGGCCTGGCCGACAGAGAGACGTCGCTGCCTGGCAGGGGCCTAATCACCAGGCCCCAGACTCCCTGAATGGAAGTAGAGACAGGGCACGATCCGTGTCTAGGTCTCAAAGCTCGCGGTCAGCGAGCCCTGTTGAGGGAAATGAAAGTACGGGAAAAGGCTGACTCTGATGCTAATATTGTTTTGTTTTGATGTCATGATTCACACCTCAGGTATGGTGTCTGCTGTGATTGGGATCAGGATTGCTTTTTGTCATTGGTGCATTGGGTGGGGGCCAGCGTGGGAAACATTGTGGGCATATTGAACATTTGGACACTCGCATGCGTTTGGGCAATGTTGCGGGCTCAGGGGGAGGGTTTTGCTGTGGGGTGGTGCAAGGCAGTCCTGCGTTAGTTGCGCAGTTACTGGGATGACAGGCTCTCTGCAGTTGAGGACATGGGTATTTCTAGACCTACAAGGCAGGGTGGCAGGGAGGGGGAGGCGGTTCTGTTTTTTTTGTTGATTTTTGTTTGCATTGTTCGTATATGCTTTGAATCATGTCTGCGCTTCCGATGGGGCAGGAGTGGGTGGTGAGTTTTCAGGGATTTTGGTAGGTGGGTTGTGGGAGGGGCAGATATTGGTCACGCTCAAGCAAAAGTTCTCTATTCTGATTGCATTGCATGTTTAGAAAGCACAGTAGGGACCTTTTCTGTAAAAATAAGTCTGCAATGGGATAAGAGTCTTAAGCTCCTTAGTTGGAATGTCAACGGGTTGGGGGACAAGATAAAGTGAAGTATTGTGCTCCAATACATAAAATGACAGGCTCCAGATAACGCACTACTCCAGGAGACACACCTAATTGGCAACACCTGAAAGGCATTAAACAGATGGGGGTACAAACTGGTGGCACACACCGGCTTCACCTCCGGCTCTCGAGGGGTGGGCATTCTCTTCAAACTCTCCTTTCCGTTCAGCTGAACTGACATGCCTGGGCAGTACACCGTGATCTTGGGACATTGGGAGGGTCACACACTTACACTACTAGCAGTTTATATCCCACTGGGTCTCCAGACCCAGTCCTTCAAGGCTTTGGGGGGTTTCATACACTCCCTTCCAGAAGGACACCTTGTTATGGGTGGAGAATTCAATGCAGTTGTATCGGGCCATCTCGACTGATATCCACCTCGAGATATCGGCAAAGCGAGCGGTTGGCTCTCTAACTTCCTTGAGGCCTTCGGCCTTTCGGACCTCTGGTGGATGGCCCACTCTGATCTCAAACACTACACGTTCTACTCCGGGTCACATAGCACCTTCTCCAGAATCGGTTATAGCCTCATGCCTGAGCAACAGAAAATTACCATACAAGAAATCAGACATCTCCGATCACTCCCCACTGTGGGCGGACTTAACAATTGGGGACAAAACGGTCGGTTGTGTAGCGCTCATCGACTAGCGCTCATCGGCTCTTGGTATCTCCGCAATCCCGAAGTCAAAGCCACTCTTATACAAACTCTCTACAATTACTTCCAGGACAATGAAGGCACAGTCAATTCCCCTACCACCATTTGGGAAGCTTTTAAGACGGTCATTAGGGGCCGTGCGCTCTTGGCCATAGCCGAGTCGCGCAAAGAAAAGGACAGAGAGATGACTTGTATGGAGCATGACCTCCTCCGGCTCGAGGAGGCAGTGAAGGAAGGGGAGGATCAGGACCCCCTCCATAACCTGCAATTAAAGACAATGGAATATAAAGCTGTTGCGACTGATACGGCCAAAACTCTCACAAGAGACAGGAATGGACGATTATACGACCAAGGAGACAAAGCGGGCAAACTGATCGCATGGTTAGATAAGAAAGAGAGGACAAAAAGACTGATACCAGAGTTCAAGAGTAGTTCTGGCGACGTATTGACAGACCCCCACAAAATTGTGCTCGAATTTGCAAATCACTTCAGAAAGGTGTATCAGAGCAGCTCGGATCTACCGGAGGATGACTCCTCCGCACTTCTTGTAGATATCCAACTGCATACCTTTACAGACTCAGACAAGCATTCTTTAGATAGTGCACTGATGAACGACAAAATTGCAGCAGCAATAAGAAGTCTACAGCTTGGGAAAGCCCTGGGCGCCAACGGACTGCCCATTGACCTCTATAAACTTAAAGCCGACAAGCTGGCGCCATATCTCAGGAAAATGTTCAAGGACAGTAAAGATCATGGCCTACTCCCGCATGATCAACGTATCACCACGTTGGTCACCATACACAAGGAAGGGAAGCCGAAGGATGAATGCTCCTCCTATAGGCCATTCTCCCTGTTAAATGCGGAACCCAAAATCCTGGCCAAACTGCTGGTGAACCGACTAAGACAAGTAATAGACAAATTGGTCCATACTGACCAATCAGGTTTCATGCCACACCGTAATACCGCGCTCAATTTGAGAAGGCTACATGGACTGCTGGGGCGACTAGCCACCATTCAGGAAGACGCAGCAGTAGCCTCACTAGATGCCACCATGGCGTTTGATACACTTGAACGGGCGTATCTAATGGTGGTCCTCAAGAAGTTGGGCTTCAGCCCCCATTTCTTTGGATGGGTGTGACTTCTCTATGCTGAACCATTGGCCCAAGTGGTAGTAAACAACCAGGTTTCTGAGGTGTTCACCCGTAGCAGGGGAACTCGACAGGGGTGTCCCCTCTCGCCCTTACTCTACGCCCTTTTCCTCAAGCCATTAGCGGCCTGGATACGGTTGGACCCCTCCATCAGGAGACTCAAGTGGGTGGAGTGGTGGGAAGACCGAATCTCCCTGTACGCAGACAACATCCTCTTATATCTTGCCTCTCCCCAGAAGTCGCTGCGAGTCATCCTAGATATCTTCACCAATTTTCGGAGAAACTCTGGCTATAGAATAAATTGGAGCAAGTCGATACTATATGTTCTACACAGAGGTCCCCTCCCTTGCCAAGGGACTGCCCCCTCCTGACAGTTGCAGATGGATTTAAATACCTGGGCATTTTCATCACAGCCAATATTAAACTCTGCTATGAGCGTAACCTTCTCCCCCCACTACAGACGTTCAAACGCGACACCATGACCTGGAAGACGCTGCCGCTGTCACTTTTGGTACGAGCACCACTCTTTAAAATGATGACCTTACCGCGTTTCCTCTACGCCCTCCAGAACTTCCCAGACCTAGTTCCGACTAAGTTCTTCAAGGACATCAAACTAGGCGATGAATAATGGCAGGAAGCACTGTCCTCCCCTAGGGAAGTAGCTATCTCATCCAAACTGCGACTTGTCCAATTAAAAATCTTACACCGTATCTACATCTCCGGTCCTAGGCTTGAATAGGTAGGGTTGATGATGGGCGGTGTAAGAGACAGTGGGGATTAGAGGGCTCCTAAATATTATCTGGGAATGTACGATGATTCAAGACTATTTGAAAAAGGTACACAAATGTATGAGTATAGTCTGGGGAGTGGCAATTTGGCCTGAAGCCAAGAGGTACCTTCTGAATGTGTGGGATCCCATGACCTTGACAGCAAGGGCAGACTTTGGGAGACTCTTGGCCAAATGGTGGCCAAACTAAATATTGCCCGTCTGTGGGGAACAGCCGCGCCGCCAACGATGAGTGCATGGAAGGCAGACATGGACTGGAGTATGATTAGGGAAAAGACTGGGTATGTTGCACATGGCTGCCCCCAGAAAGGGATGGCTGTCTGGAATAATTGGAACGTATATCGTGGCAACATCTGTGAACCCCTCGTGGGTAGAGAGAAATAACTCTCTAACAATGAGCACAAATGCTCTGGTCAGCACATTTTGCCCCAACCTGTTACTGGATAGTACATATCTTTATAGAAGACCCCTCACTCACCAACCTGGTTGGTGACATGCTTCATCATCGGGGTCCCACCCCATAGGCCGAGTGCCTACAGGGTGTGCTGCGACACCTGATTACAGTGGAGCTGGTTTTGTTTTTTATGTGTTCAAGACTATCAAAATTGTGTTTAAAAAGGGCCAACACTACTCACTTCAAGTATTTTATTCTTGAGTGCTTGAACCCTTGGTAAAATTAAAGTGTGGCACCTTTGCCTAATTAGGAAGGCTTTGGTGTCAAAAGTCGTATTTAAAATATATAAAAATAGCAAAAGTGTGCTATGTGAATGTGAATATACAAAACTATTGTTTAAAAAGGTCTACATGTTTCAACCCATACATGGATTCAAGGGTTTTCGTCAGGACCGTGGTAATTTGAACTGGGTGGTCCGCCCACACTAAGGAGCGTCCTGCCCTAGTTCAAGGTAGAGACCATAAATAGTGGTCTCGTGAAAATCACTATGTGCCCTTTTCTGTTTATTTAATTCATATTCAAAACAGGCGGTAATCCTGCCCGCTTTTTTCTGTCCTAAAGTATTCTCTGTAAAATATTACCCTGTAATTATGTCCCAATCTGAATTGGTGTTTGTGTCCTCACAAACGCAAAAAAAAACCTAGAATTATGCCTCAGTTTAAATTGTCTATGCGCTCACAAAACGCTGCTCGCCCGAGATCAAAACACATCATTACCATAGCGATGTACACAATGACTCATTTGTGCAAGTGTAGTCCTTTTACTATGTTAACCAAAACACCGTGAGTGGCTACCACTAGACGACGTGCGTAGCACACGTGACCCGGCCACGCCCAACTAGGAAGTGCTCACATTACCGGCAGCATTCAGGTCCCGAGACACTCTACGGGGCACGCCGAGCAAGAACCAAGTAGGTTTTTCGGTCTGATGAACAGAAGCGACAAGTAAGTACACTTGATGGATCGAAAAGCGGTAATGATTGACCGCATTTTTTCTTGGGGCAATATTCGATTGTCAGCACTCAGTGACTACATAGCTGACACTAGATACATGTTTTTCTACCTACAGGAGACGGAATCCTGTCAACTTGGTAACGCTGGTGCCCATGAAGCGATAGTTCCGCTTCAAAGCGTAAGCACTAAATAACTAGCCGCCTCCATGCAATTGAGACGGTTTCTTTGCACGACTGCTCACAAATGTTTGACAGCCGTTCACACCGCAGCACGCTAATAGGTCACCCTCCCATTTACCGACCCCTGGTTTTCACTTATTCCAGACGCCAAAACCATCCCGACACCCCTCATTTTGGCGCCTGCCCTTCGATTGAAAGGCACTACCCGGCAACTTATCACTGTAGTACTGTTGCAATCCACGCAATAGATATGCTCTACACACGATATTGATATGCTGGCATGACTCCACACGTGGATGTTACGATTGTGCTACTGACCATGAACGTATGTGTTATATGTGGTATAATCCAATTTGTCTACCCCAGTGTGTGACCCCTTCCTGTTCTTTGTTTCCCTGTCTTTTCACAGGTTTTTTCAAAAAGAAAAACGCACTTTTTTCACGAGACCACTATTTATGGTCTCTACCTTGAACTAGGGCAGGACGCTCCTTAGCGTGGGCGGACCACCCAGTTCAAATTACCACGGTCCTGACGAAAACCCTTGAATCCATGTATGGGTTGAAACATGTAGACCTTTTTAAACAATAGTTTTGTATATTGACATTCACATAGCACACTTTTGCTATTTTTATATATTTTAAATACGACTTTTGACACCAAAGCCTTCCTAATTAGGCAAAGGTGCCACACTTTAATTGCACCAAGGGTTCAAGCACTCAAGAATAAAATACTTGAAGTGAGTAGTGTTGGCCCTTTTTAAACACAATTTTGATAGTCTTGAACACATAAAAAACAAAACCAGCTCCACTGTAATCAGGTGTCGCAGCACACCCTGTAGGCACTCGGCCTATGGGGTGGGACCCCGATGATGAAGCATGTCACCAACCAGGTTGGTGAGTGAGGGGTCTTCTATAAAGATATGTATTATCCAGTAACAGGTTGGGGCAAAATGTGCTGACCAGAGCATTTGTGCTCATTGTTAGAGAGTTATTTCTCTCTACCCACGAGGGGTTACTCCTCTACTGTTTTTTCATATTAATTGGGGGACCGGGAGTTCCCACCTCACATAGTGCCCGTCATTATTATTATCCCTCTCTCTCTCCATTGTTGCGAAGATTTAGGCAGCGCACAGCTGCGAGAGTTGTATAAAACACATAAGACACCACACAACATTGGTCAAACCCTTTGGCAACATGGCCGAAAACCAGGGTCTATCATATACCTCTGCTGAGGTTGACGAGATCATGAGTGACCTATCTGCGTTCGCAGATGCAAATATAGCACAAAGTATTTCAACAACAAAAGATTGGGAAAATCTTACAGAAATGAAGAGAAACAGAATCAGGACTATCCTGCATGGGACAATTCTGAAAGAATATTTGAGCAACAGTATGGCACCAAAAGGGCTATTGGTTTCAAATGCACCCGCATCTTCCTTGAAGACGAAGCTTTTCGAAAAGACTGGGCAGCCATAGCATGGCACTGCACGCACGATTGGATAGTACTGATATTAAAGACAGCCTTAAGACTGTCAGAAAAAAT
This sequence comes from Lissotriton helveticus, assembly GCF_964261635.1. Classification (NCBI taxonomy): domain Eukaryota; kingdom Metazoa; phylum Chordata; class Amphibia; order Caudata; family Salamandridae; genus Lissotriton; species Lissotriton helveticus. The sequence goes on along the minus strand of NC_136069.1, from coordinate 1,005,321,223 downwards.
CCAAGTAGAGATCCAGGTGACAGAAGGGCATATGAAAACTACAATTACAGGCTTTAAGAAAAAGCTTGATGAGTTAAACAAGGAAATGACAGACTACAAAGACAATTTGACCCAGCAGAAAGTACAAAAGTTCCAGAAAGATCTAAAGAAATTCTCCTATATCAAGGCATACCCATACTCTGATTCAGAGTTTACCCCTCAATCCAAAGGAGAAGATAACTCAGATGCCTCCAGTAATGCCTCAAGCAATACCTCTAATTCAAGTATGAATTCTGGTGGAAGCAACTCCAAACCAAGAGGGAGAGGACGGGGTAGAGGTCAAGGAAATTGGTCACACTACGCACCAGTGCCAATGCAAGGACCACCTGATCCATACTACCACCCACAAAATATGCCAATGTATGGCTGGCAACCACCATTTCAGCAGCCATATTTCCAACCAAACCCCTACACACCGCCTTTTTTATACCGGGGAGGAAGGGGAAGGGGAAAAAGAAGAAATCAAAATCAGGGAGCTCATGTACACTGGGCACCGGAAGATCCGAGTGCGAACCAGAACAAGCCCAGACCACAACAAGCAGGACCGAGCAACCGGAGAACCTGATAACCAACCTCGCCACTAGACCACTGAGCACAGACGAAGAATCAGTCCTGAATAAAGGCTTAGGATTTGTACCCACAGCGAATCTGGATAAATTCAGACTTCACTGCGAACTCTCGTCTTTCTTTAGAAAACTCAGGTTAAAAGCTTTCTTCGAAAAAAGACCAATCACAGAAGAGAACCCAGACCCCAACGAAACAGGTCTGAGGAACAAAGCTACTTTCACTCCTCCGCCACACTTGATTCCTGTGGAAATTTCCACATTCGAGCAGGCTGTATTCAATGAAATCGAGAACACAAAACCAAAGAAACCATTCATGAACCTGACCAATCAGGAAAGGGTCGCCCTCGAAACTCTGCGGAATTGTGAAACCATTGTGATAAAACCTGCGGATAAAGGTGGAGGAATTGTTGTGCAAGATCGCACAGCTTATCAAAACGAATGTCTTCGACTTCTAGCAGATGACAACAGCTATCGCAGATTACCGGTGGATCCAACAGAAGATCTGAAAAGTGAGATAACATCATTAGTGGAATACGGGGAAACCGAGGGTTTTATATCTAAACAGGAGGCAAATTTCCTTTGCAACAGTGAAGGGAAAATCCCCTACTTCTATACCCTCCCCAAAATACATAAAAACAGGACACCACCGCCAGGTAGGCCAATTGTCTCTGGTCTGGGATCAGTCCTCGAACCGCTTTCGCAATTTTGCGACGTGTTTTTCAAAGCCATGGTGCAAAGAACTAGCACATACCTACAGGACACAAAGAGCCTTTTACAAATTCTAGATCAACTCACCGTGGATAGTGACACCATCCTGGTGAGTTTTGACATCGAGAGCTTGTACACCAGCATCCCCCAGGATGCAACACTGGAAGTACTAGAAAGAGCTCTAGATAAAGAAACGTGGACATCAAGAACACCAAAGAATTTTGTCCTCGAGTGTGCGAGGCTAGCACTCAAAAGGAATTATTTTGAGTTTGAAGGCCAAATATTCCTACAGACGGGTGGGACATCCATGGGCAGTTCTTTTGCTCCAAGCATAGCGGGTTTGTATGTATTTGATTTTGAAGAGAAATACATTCTCAGTGATACAAACCCCTATAGCTCCAATCTCCTAGTATGGCGCAGGTACATCGACGATGTGCAAACCATTTGGAAAGGTTCAGAGGAATCGCTAACCTCTTTCTTCAACTGGATAAACACCCGTGACAACCATTTGAAGTTCACATATGAAAAAAACAGTGACACTCTGGTCTTCCTAGACGTAAAAATTACAAAAAAAGATGGGAAACTGACTACTATTACCCATTACAAACCAACTGCGAAAAACAACCTCCTCCGCTTTGAAAGCTTCCACCCCAGACCCCTATGCGAAAATTTACCATATGGGCAATACCTTAGAATCCGTAGGAACTGTAGTGAACTAGAAGACTACAAGAGACAAGCCAATGATCTCTCCCAAAAACTTCAAAACCGAGGTTACCCAAACAGAATTCTCCAGAAAAGCCAGAAGCGAGCGCGTAATCAACCTCGCGCAGCTTTATTGGAACCAAAAGAAAGGGTCCCGGAAGAGATTCCCTTGACGTGTGTTACAACATATAACACAATATCCAATGATGTATCAAGGATAATAAAAAAGCACTGGAACATTCTGAACACAGGCAACCTCAGATGGAACAAACCCCTATTTTCATTCAAAAGGGCACGAAGCATAAAGGATGCAGTGGTCAATACAAGACCCCTAACGGTATACCCGAGAAAAGAAACACAAACAAACCTATGGGGTCTACCGAAGGTAACTGACCACTACAAATGCGGAAATTGCAGTGTTTGCCCCTTTACCACAAATACAAAAACATTACTTTTGGAACCAAATAAAGTGTGGACAATCAGAGGGCAGACCAATTGCAATAGCGAGAACGTCATCTACAGATTGACATGCCCTTGTGACCTACATTATGTAGGAATGACCAGTAGGAAGATAAAACTACGCATCGTAGAGCACAGGAGCACCATCAGGTGCAGGAAGACAAATACAAAGCTCACTGAACATTTTTTGTCCATAGGTCACACTGCCGATGACATTAAATGGACAATTATTGAACAAGTCCAACCAGGTACAAACTTGAACAAACGTCTATTTGAAAAGGAACAGAGGTGGGTCTACAGACTTTCCACGCATAAAACCGGTTTAAATGACAATATACCGTGGAATAATGTATTGACATAAGAGGGTTCATCAAAATTCAGACTCCGCCCACCGCACTGAATCACTATGTGCCCTTTTCTGTTTATTTAATTCATATTCAAAACAGGCGGTAATCCTGCCCGCTTTTTTCTGTCCTAAAGTATTCTCTGTAAAATATTACCCTGTAATTATGTCCCAATCTGAATTGGTGTTTGTGTCCTCACAAACGCAAAAAAAACCCTAGAATTATGCCTCAGTTTAAATTGTCTATGCGCTCACAAAACGCTGCTCGCCCGAGATCAAAACACATCGTTACCATAGCGATGTACACAATGACTCATTTGTGCAAGTGTAGTCCTTTTACTATGTTAACCAAAACACCGTGAGTGGCTACCACTAGACGACGTGCGTAGCACACGTGACCCGGCCACGCCCAACTAGGAAGTGCTCACATTACCGGCAGCATTCAGGTCCCGAGACACTCTACGGGGCACGCCGAGCAAGAACCAAGTAGGTTTTTCGGTCTGATGAACAGAAGCGACAAGTAAGTACACTTGATGGATCGAAAAGCGGTAATGATTGACCGCATTTTTTCTTGGGGCAATATTCGATTGTCAGCACTCAGTGACTACATAGCTGACACTAGATACATGTTTTTCTACCTACAGGAGACGGAATCCTGTCAACTTGGTAACGCTGGTGCCCATGAAGCGATAGTTCCGCTTCTAAGCGTAAGCACTAAATAACTAGCCGCCTCCATGCAATTGAGACGGTTTCTTTGCACGACTGCTCACAAATGTTTGGCAGCCGTTCACACCGCAGCACGCTAATAGGTCACCCTCCCATTTACCGACCCCTGGTTTTCACTTATTCCAGACGCCAAAACCATCCCGACACCCCTCATTTTGGCGCCTGCCCTTCGATTGAAAGGCACTACCCGGCAACTTATCACTGTAGTACTGTTGCAATCCACGCAATAGATATGCTCTACACACGATATTGATGTGCTGGCATGACTCCACACGTGGATGTTACGATTGTGCTACTGACCATGAACGTATGTGTTATATGTGGTATAATCCAATTTGTCTACCCCAGTGTGTGACCCCTTCCTGTTCTTTGTTTCCCTGTCTTTTCACAGGTTTTTTCAAAAAGAAAAACGCACTTTTTTCACGAGACCACTATTTATGGTCTCTACCTTGAACTAGGGCAGGACGCTCCTTAGCGTGGGCGGACCACCCAGTTCAAATTACCACGGTCCTGACGAAAACCCTTGAATCCATGTATGGGTTGAAACATGTAGACCTTTTTAAACAATAGTTTTGTATATTGACATTCACATAGCACATTTTTGCTATTTTTATATATTTTAAATACGACTTTTGACACCAAAGCCTTCCTAATTAGGCAAAGGTGCCACACTTTAATTTTACCAAGGGTTCAAGCACTCAAGAATAAAATACTTGAAGTGAGTAGTGTTGGCCCTTTTTAAACACAATTTTGATAGTCTTGAACACATAAAAAACAAAACCAGCTCCACTGTAATCAGGTGTCGCAGCACACCCTGTAGGCACTCGGCCTATGGGGTGGGACCCCGATGATGAAGCATGTCACCAACCAGGTTGGTGAGTGAGGGGTCTTCTATAAAGATATGTATTATCCAGTAACAGGTTGGGGCAAAATGTGCTGACCAGAGCATTTGTGCTCATTGTTAGAGAGTTATTTCTCTCTACCCACGAGGGGTTACTCCTCTACTGTTTTTTCATATTAATTGGGGGACCAGGAGTTCCCACCTCACATAGTGCCCGTCATTATTATTATCCCTCTCTCTCTCCATTGTTGCGAACATCTGTGAACCCCCTCTTGTCCCCTCCCTAGACAAACCATTATTGCCTTGATTTGAATGACTGTTGAGCTTTTTTCTCTGCTGTGTATAACATCAAATGCTATGTATTTATTCGACTTTAAAGAGTGATACTGATGCAACCAGTGATTAATTGTAAGTGATGACCAAAATCTTTTGTTGAATAAAAACAGTTAAAAAAAAAACAATGTAGGGAATGTGGGGTAAAACACTCAGGAGCTTCACACGGTAAGAATGAAGTTCAGTATGTTCCTCACCCACAATTGCTGTTACGGAGACTAACTGCAAATACCCACATACAGGATATGCATGCAAAGGCAGGGTCTGTGGAGCTGCTGATACCTATGGTGATATTATAAATGTAACTTAAAGACAATGCTCACAGTGAACAAGAAATACCAGCTAGGTTGTCAGCTGTGCCCATGGATCCTGGTGATCAAACAGGAACATGCAAGGCAGTAACAGCAAGGGGGTAGAACTAAACACAAGCATGACAGACTAGGAGCTAGCTGGAGGAGTGCTTAATAGGGAAGTAAGGAATTCACAGGACACACTTGGTAGAAAGCAAGTAACAAACATACAAACATACAAGGTAATCAGAAGCAAACAGCAGGAATAGAAAGACAGCAAACTAGGAACTGGAACCAAGGAAATGGGAAGAAAGCCAGGGACTGGAAAAGGATATACAGAGGGGGACCCTACCAGGGTATACGAAAATAGTGTAGGTTCAGGAATCAAGAAAACAAAGTAGCATTGAAGGCAGTGCTGAAGCAAGAACAAGAATTGAGCTAAGGCTCTGGAGTAAAGGTGGCACTGCAGGCAGCACTAGTTCAGGAACAGGAAAATTACTAAAGCTTTAGGAGTCATGGTAGCATTGCAATCAGTGCTGGTTCAGGAACAGGGAATTTACTAAAGCTCAAGAGTCAAGGTAGCACTGAAGTCAGTGCTGGTTCAGGAACAAGGATAGCTATATTTCAGGAAAAAAGCAATAACTAAAGCCCAGGGAACACTGGAAGCAAGGGTCGGTCTCACCAGTAACCAGCTACAATGACCATCACTGGACTAAAGGGAGCTGGGGCTTAAAAGAGCTCACACTAATCACATGCATCAGGTGTGAGCAGGCTAGCAGCAGCCAGCCACCGGTGAATTGAATTCCTCCACCCATCCTTGGCCTGCAGGGGTGAGATGAAGCAGTGAGCAGGGAATTCTAGGTAATGGAGTGTCAAACATGAGCAGGCTGACTATCACAAAACCCGGCATGGATTGGGAATGGATGACAATTTGCAAGTAGAATCCAAATGACTGGAAGTCAGTATGTGCATGTAGGGGAGGGTCTGGAAGTTTATTAGAACACTGGAGAGCCCCACATTTCAGCCCCTTGGTGCTGGGCACGAGAATGCAGGGAGCAAATTGTGACTAAATATAGTCTATAGTTGAGATGTTCTTGAACGTTGTTGGAAGATGTACACTGGGATCTTGAGACTGAAGGCCTTGCTTTTCTGAACGTAGGTTGCTGTTAGATAATAGAATTTTCATAGTTTCCTGTTCTTTGGTTTTAGGAGCTAAGTTGTCATTGGTTCCCAAGCCCCCTATAATAAAGTTCCCTAGTACCAGGATTTCAACAGAGGCAAACTCTAGCAGCAGATCTTCTAAGTTTTTAGTCAGGAATGTTGTTGCAGAAAGCTTTTATATTTTTGTTGCATTGTAATAATAATTTATTAGAAGAAGGGGGAGGTCTATTGTTTGATTTGAGGCCCTGCCGGGAAGTTTCGGTGGAGAGGTATAGCCATGATCTTGCACAAGTGTTTAATGAAGATTGAGAGGCCCCCAGATGGACGTCTAAAGAGGTTAGTCCTGGTTGCCAGTTGGAAACGCTTATAGTAGCTATAGAGTACTGATGGATATAGAGACCAGGTCTCCAGTAGGCAAATAATGTCACTTTTATTCAGATAATCCACTGCAGATTTGGATGAAAATGTTGACTTGAGCCCAGCCACGCCAGGAAGTGATGATCAGTTTGGAGCCTGCCAGCTTGAGTGAGCCATGAGTGGGGTTTTGAGAGTTCCTGCTAGGAGCTGGATGCTGGCTGGTCTTGGTGAGGAGACCCCTGGCGACTTTGACTGTTAAGGTGATCTGTGAGGTTTAATTTGCTTCTCACTAGACGTTGATTGTTTATGCATGAGATTTTGAAGTGCCAGGGAGCCAGCCGTTAGTTGGTCCCCATGTCCCTCTCAATACGCTTATGTGAGGCCTTGCCAAGTCTTCCTGTAGTAGTATGTGCGGATATTTATGTAGGCTCAATGCCCCAGTCTTCGAACATCCTGGCTTCCCTGAAGATGATGACCCTTTAAGACTCTCTTGATCATTTTGTGATGGTTGCTTCTAAGGCCCCTTTGCCAGGTATTCGAGCGAAATTAACTGACATTCTGTCAGAGAAAGTTATCCCTCTGAGAGCAGGGATATGTTTAAATAGGTGCAGGAGGTTGTTCCTGTTTAGAATATCATATGGGCCCTTTGAGAATAATGCGAATGAGAGCAAGTTCTAGCTGTTCATCAGTGCATTGATGGGGTGACTCCCAGGCTATGCATAGAGGAATTAAGGGGCTTTGGGATGATGAAATGTGGGTTGGAGTGGGAGATGGATCTCTTTTATTCTGCTTTGCTACCGATCGCCTGGTAAATTTGAGGCTGTTTCAGAAGAAGACATTTGTGGTTGGTCGGCCCTGGTGCACTGAAAGGTTCACAGGTCGGCAGCAGCATTCATGGGCCTATCAGGCCGCTGTCTGTTAAGACGTATGGCACAACTGTGTTAGTACTTGCATTTGCCGTTGGGTTAACTGGTCCCATCCCAGCATTTTACGGGCCCCTTGAAGGTTGTGATTTGATGTGTTTTTTTTTCTTTTTTACAGAGTTTCATATAGCACGAACTAGACCCTAATCAGGTATCATAGCGCATTACATAGCACAAGTTCCTTTACATGAGGACACATTCATTTTTTGTTTTTTTGTTGGGCACGGGGAGATTAAGTGATTTGCCTAGAATCACAGGATGTTCACCGTCATTGCCGAGACTCGAACCCAGTTCCCCAGATTCCAGGTCGATCGCCCTAGCCGTTAGGCCAACTCCTCTCACCTTGATTAGCTGGGCCTGGGGATCCTTGCAGGGCCCCAATGAATTGAGTGGACATGGTGCTGGCCTTGGCTGTGATGGTGTACAGTTCAGGGGCACTGGGTTCAGTGGCGTAAGCCTTTAAGGCTTCCTGTGTAACAGTAAAAAAATTGTTAGGGGGAGCATTTATGGTGGTGAAAGCCTCTTTGTGTTTAGGGGTTTCAGTTTTTGGTTTTGAGATCAGATTGAAGATAGGGAAGTGGTTAGCCCCCCTCTCGTTCGGAGCAGATTTGGTGCAGGCCACTGTCCCTGTGAGCCAAGATCTCAATTTTTCAAGTCGTTGTTATTTTGACAGTTTTTTTTGTTTCTTTTGGTGTTCACTTGCTGAAGCTGGTTCAATGTTCCTGGGTTGGCTTGGAGCCAGCGGGGCTGGTGAAACCGTTGTGTTGGAGTTATAGATTGGTTTAACTCCAACCATTAATTCCCAAGGGCTTGTACCTGAGGGCTGACTTGGTGAGGCAGGGTAACTTGTTGAGTCCTGATTCTCGGGGAGGAGGGTTAGTGCCTCTTGGAGAAGTTAATGTAACACTGTTTATTGTACACGATATCTGAGATGAGAGATCCCATTTTGAAGGTTTTGAGTGGGCTTTCCACCACCATGGGTGTTATTCTTAATGCTAGCAAGAAGCAGCATTAAGGGAAGGGACGAACGTTTGTTGTTAATGGAGAACACAATCATAATTTGGAAGCTGCTGGTAGCCTGACAGTCTTTTCCATAGTACATAGCCTAGTCTCCATGTTGGCTAGGTTTAAAGCCATTGTTTGAATTACGTCGATCTGGAGATCCATCTTCTGTGATTGCCAAAGTAATGTTGTAGCGATGTAATCTTGTTTAATGTGTTAAGTGGTCAGTGAGACCAAAGTAGGGCTTGGGGAGCCAAGTGCCATAGATGGTTCCTTGTCTGCTTGTGCTGAGCTGCAGGGACTATTGTGGGTCCTCAAATTGAGTCCTGGTGTTTGAACCAGGGATGGCTCAATTTGTGCTTCTAGAGAGGGTAGGAACTGACCTGATAGATTTCTCTGTTTGAGGGAGCTCTCCCTCCATGGACTCTTTGTTGGCAATAGACAGTCAGTCAACTCGATTCTGATGGTGCCTGGTTGACGGCCCATAGGGGTGCGGTGGACTCGAGAGACTCGAGAGAGTCCACCTCACCCCAGAGGCCGCAGAGGTCAGTTAACGCTAACAGACTGGCTGGGGGGGCTCCAGGGAGGATGAGGGGGGTGTTGTCCTCCCTTCTTCATCCACACACTAGGTAGCAGTGCCTCTCTAACTTGCGTCTTTGGACATTTTCTGGCTGCAAGACTCCACTCTCCAAATTTCACCACACTGCACACTAAGGCTGCTCTCACTATGCCAGGGGATGGCCCGCTGCTCACCGGCACCACTCGACCGGATCACAACTGCTCAAGCAAGTCACAGAAACAGCCACCCAGTCAAACTGTAGAAATGCAAAGTATTGCACAATATATTGTCAGTGTTTTTCTGTGCAGTGCCCTTTTTCAGAAAAGCAAGTTTGAGGGTAGGTGACTTTTTCCCCCATGAGGGAAAAGGTCAGGGGGATATAAAAATGGGAGATGTTGGACTTGGCCCTTTTGGCAGGTTCACCCCTAAACTTTTTGCCTTCTAATGTGACCTAATATTCGTAGTTTTTGGCCTTTTCACACTGTGTCCCAGTGTAAAGTGTGTGCGCACTCTGAGTGCGTGTGGTGAGATTGGCCTGCCCTCCCATAGGAATGCTTGAGGGATAAGTGTGTCCATGGTAATTCCTGGTATGAGAGGAGTGCAGGGGCGAGTTTAGTATGAGCGAATTCATGAGAATAAATGCTGCGCAATGTTGTGCGCCGATTTATTGTGACTGGTGGAAAAGTGCCACTTTTAGAGGTTGGCATTTCTGGGTGCTGTGTTTCTGCCTGCCTGATGTGGAGTGCATGTCTGGCTTGTGATTGACAGGGGCTGGATGGGGTGCTTGGCTCCAGGAGCCAAGATGAGTCTGCCCAGTGGTGAATAGGGAGATCTGCATGTAGATGGGAGGGAGGAGTTGCACCTGGGACCTGAATAGGGCTGTCCCTTCCCAACACAATGCTGGCTCCGCCCCCTGTGGTGTGCCTGAGCAACTAGCCCCCACCTGACAAAAGGGAGAGGAATTGAGCAAAACAAAGAGCTCCAAAGCTCCCCCAAACTAGTTGCATCTGGTTTTCCCCCAGCCCTGTGCTGTGTGACAAAGGGAGATATGTGTATAAAAGAAGGAGCTGTGACCCCACGAAAGTGTATTCTGTTGTTCCTGACTTGAGGGGGCCTGCTGCTGCTGCTGAGTCCCAGGAGGAACCGCCACTAGGTACTGCCCCCCTGCTGGAGGGCCCTGTGAGCTGGCCTGCCTGGGCCCAGCCTTTGCCCCCCCATTCATTCCAAAAGATTTTCTCTGGACTTTGGGGCTGCAGCGCCTGTGAGAGCTTTACGTTTCATTCTGAAGAAGCGATTGACTTTGGTGCTGAGGAGCGCTGTGCTTCTGCCCCAGGAGGACTGCTGGGGGCCCTGCAGCGCAAAGCTGCACCCTGTAGGATTCCCCTAATTGGCGTGGGAATTGAGCAGGAGCCCACCCTGTGTTTGTGCTCTCTAGTGGGTGCCTACCTCGCATTTTTAGTGACTCTCTACGTATAGTTACAAAGCGGGTGGCCACCCCGCTACTTTGCCAGTTTCTTGAGCATATTGAAACCGCGGGTGCCCTCGCCCATATTTGCCATTTTTAATACCCCTAGTGGGTGCACCCACCAGGGACTTTATGTAGAACTAACAGGAGCCTACCCCGTATTGCGCCCAAAATCACCGCCGCGACCCGGGTGTGGAGCGTGAGACAGAAAGTCAGGCAACCCTTGCCAAGATGGTGGCAGGCCTGACCAGAAAGCAAATGGGAGCCTACCCCACGCTCCTGTGCCTCTGTGCTGGAGGGCCCTGTGAGCTGGCCTGCCTGGGCCCAGCCTTTGCCCCCCCTTCATTCCAAAAGACTTTCTCTGGACTTTGGGGCTGCAGCGCCTGTGAGAGCTTTACTTTTCATTCTGAAGATGCGATTGACTTTGGTGCTGAGGAGCACTGTGTTTCTGCCCCAGGAAGACTGCTGGGGGCATGCAGCGTGAAGCTGCACCCTTTAGGATTCCCAGAATTAGCGTGGGAATTGAGCAGGAGCCCACCCTGTGCTTGTGCTCCCTATTGTGTGCCTACCCCACATTTTAGTGACTTTCTACGTATAGTTACAAAGCGGGTGCCCACCCCACACCTTTGCCAGTTTCTTGAACATATTTAAATCGCGGGTGTCCACCCCCCGTATTTGCCATTTTTAATACCCCTAGCGGGTGCCCACCCCGCCTGGGACTTTATGTAGAACTAAGGGGAGCCTACCCCGTATTGGGCCCAAAATCACCACCGCGACTCGGGTGTGGCACGTGAGACAGAAAGTCAGGCAACCCTCGCCGAGATGGTAGCGGGCCTGACCAGAAAGCAAATGGGAGCCTACCCCACGCTCCTGTGCCTCCCGCTGGAGGGCCCTGTGAGCTGGCCTGCCTGAGCCCAGCCTTTGCCCCCCTTCATTCCAAAAGACTTTCTCTGGACTTTGGGGCTGAAGCGCCTGTGAGAGCTTTACTTTTCATTCTGAAGAAGCGATTGACTTTGGTGCTGAGGAGCGCTGTGTTTCTGCCCCAGGAGGACTGCTGGGGGCCTGCAGCGTGAATCTGCACCCTGTAGGATTCCCCTAATTGGCGTGGGAATTGAGCAGGAGCCCACCCTGTGTTTGTGCTCTCTAGTGGGTGCCTACCTCGCATTTTTAGTCACTCTCTACGTATAGTTACAAAGCGGGTGCCCACCCCGCATCTTTGCCAGTTTCTTGAGTATATGTAAACCACGGTTGCCCTCCCCCTGTATTTGCCATTTTTAATACCCCTAGCGGGTGCATCCACCAGGGACTTTATGTAGAACTAACGGGAGCCTACCCCGTATTGCGCCCAAAATCACCGCCGCGACCCGGGTGTGGAGCGTGAGACAGAAAGTCAGGCAACCCTCGCCAAGATGGTGGCGGGCCTGACCAGAAAGCAAATGGGAGCCTACCCCACGCTCCTGTGCCGCCCTGCTGGAGGGCCCTGTGAGCTGGCCTGCCTGGGCCCAGCCTTTGCCCCCCCTTCATTCCAAAAGACTTTCTCTGTGTTACGATCGCGGAAGCACCGCGAACTACAATTCCTGGCATCCTCCGGGAAAGAACTACCGCTCCCGGCATCCTTTGCGGCGCATCGCGCTCCCGCGATACTGTACAAAGGGGGAATGGCGGCCAGGGAGCGTTGTCGGTGATTCCGGACCTGTAGCTGTTCTCGACCTCGGTGTTCTGTCTGCATGGTGTGGTAAGAGTGTTGTTACCGCGACGCTGTGAGCCTTGTACTCAGCGGCGGTTTATATCCTACCCACCTATGGCTATGATGTCTTATTTTGGAGACCTTTTCTAGTTCTGGTTTTGTTTATGCTTTGGGGATTTCATTGGATTTGTCCCGGTTGGTATTTTCGGCCAACGGCGGTGTTACTGTTGTAACTATCGAACATTGGATGGTTACTCCTTTTGGGTGCTTCTTTTGTTGTTGTACATAAGACTATTCCTGGAACCCAGCTAAGAGGCATTAGTTGGGGATTCCATCTTGGGATCTCCAGAGGAGCTTTGTGTGACTAAGGAAAACACTGTGTGTGGAAGGGGTATCACGGATTATATACGTACATATGTGTAACTTGATATTTGACTTTTGTATTAACAGGGTATTAGGAGGTGTGGAACACACTCTACCCCTGTGAGGTTTAGTGGAGTCTGATCTAGGTAGGTGCATAGAGCAGGAACAGTTGGGTTGTAGCAAGCACTGTGTTATATGTTCTTCTAGATAACTTATGTTTCTGTATGTTCTGTATCCTTATAGTTACATCATATCCAACCCTACGTTGCCTCTACACATCCACAAGGCTTTGTCTTTTCTTTTACAGGTATGAACCCTCATAGCAACCGTTGTAGAATCTAAACAATCACAGTGTAGGGATTCAGTCTTATGCCTGTGTTCTGTTTATGTCTTTCAGATCTCCCTCCCTGCTGTCCCCATCCTTTCCTTCCTTTATCTTTCCTATTTTCCCCTCACTTAATCCTGTCAACACTCTGTGCCATAAAGGCTATCCAGGTGTTGGCTAGATTTAGAGGTGGGCTTACCTTTCAACAAACCGATCCTGAGGACTATTCGTAACAGAATCACCGACCCACGAATTCTTGTCCTCCCGATCGGGTTGTGCAGGTATGGCCACGTTAGAGGATGTGATAGAGGCTCTGGGCGCATTACAGTTAGAGGTAGCTGCCTCTAGGTTAGAAACAGCAGATTTGAGGGCACGTGTTGATGTGGTCCAACGCAATCCCTTTGATGCAGGGGGTACGCCCCCGCCTCAACCAGTTGTGGTAGAGATGCCAGTATCAGTCCCATTGGCTTCACCTGAAAGGTTTTGTGGGGATTCGGATAAGGTGCAGGTGTTTCTCACACAGATAGCGTTGCACTATTCCTGTAAGCCTAGATCTTTTCCCACAAATCAGGCGAAGGTGGCTTTTCTGATTTCTTATTTAGCAGGCAATGCTGCACAGTGGGCTGTCCCCCTGGTAAACCGTAACGATCCTTTGTTGCATGATTGGGAGGCCTTCAAAACGTAATTTTTGAGGGTGTTCGACAGAAGGGCAGATTCCTATACTGCCGACAGAGAATTATTAGAACTAACGCAAGGAAAAAAGGATCTTGTAACGTATTTGAATGCCTTCAGACGCTTGGTAACGGAAACCACATGGCCCGAAAACAAACAGGCATCTTTGTTTCATCAGGGTTTGAATGATGAACTCAAAGATGTGATCGCACAAATAGACCCCCTGCCTACCACTTGTGAGGGTTTGATCAACTTGGCCCTACGTTTAGACCATAGACTGGGTGAGAGGAAAGGGGATAACCGAAGGAAACCAGTAGCAGAGACACATGCCTCTAAGGAAGCTAGTGCCGGTCCTTCATCCGAGCCTATGGAAATAGGGGCTGTGAGAACAGCCTTGACACCAGCCGAAAGGGAATCAAGGCGTAAACAGGGCCTTTGTTTATATTGTGGCAAGAAGGGCCACTATGTAAGGGAATGTCCTGTGAAGCCTAAATCTAACCGATTCAGGGGTAACCGAGTGGCTGCTGCTGATGCAGAAAAGGCATCGGAAAACTAGTAGACTCTAGGAAACAGGAAGGGGTTTCTTGGAGTCCTCAATATGTCCCTTCATTGAGTAACAAAGAACAGTATGTGACAAATCATCTATACATGTCCATTGTACTAATGTTGGCTGGGAAAGCGATAGAAACCTCAGCTATGGTGGATTCTGGGGCAACGGGCATGTTCATTGATTATCAAGAAGCCAAACGCCTAGGAATAGTTTTGGTTCCTAGAGCAAGACCAGAAGAGGTATATGCTGTGGATGGGAGCAAGCTGAGCATGGGTCCTATCAGTTATGAAACTGAAGCAATTGAGGTGAGGTTGGAGGACAAGCATGCGGAGATGCTTACTTTTGGTGTGATCAGGGCTCCTCAATATGGCATCATTTTCGGACTGCCCTGGTTGGAGAAACATAACCCTAAGATAGACTGGGACTCGAGAAAGGTGTATATGAGTTCTGAGTATTATTTGCTTCATTGTTTCCAGGGAACTATGAGACCGGCTCAGGTTTTGCTAGGAGGGTCCTGTATCGCCACCGCAGCCGAAAAATGTGTGCAACTCCCTGTTGCATATCAGTCGTTTGGTTAGGTGTTTAATGAGGAACAAGCTGAGGGGTTACCGCCGCATAGACAGTATGACTGTCAAATCGATCTGGTTCCAGGTGCCTCAATTCCGTGTGGTAGGATTTATGCTCTAACAGAACTCGAAAACCTGCATCTTCGGGAATATCTGGACAAGTTGTTAGCCTTGGGTTTTATACGCCCATCCAAATCCCCAGCCGCATCGCCTCTCTTTTTCATTCCTAAAGCCAATGGAGAGCTGCGCGCATGTGCGGACTTTCGCGCGTTAAACGCCATTACTATCAAGAACAGGTACCCTTTGCCCTTGATCAGTGTGTTATTGGAACAAATGAAGAAGGCTACGATATTCACGAAACTAGATCTAAAGGGGGCGTATCATCTGGTCCGCATGCGTAGCGGGAATGAATGGAAGACGGCATTCAAAACCAGATATGGTTTGTTTGAGTACAGAGTAATGCCATTCGGGCTCTGTAACGCCCCTGCGGTCTTCCAATACTTTTTAAATGATGTGTTCCGTGACATCTTGGAACGCTACGTAATCGTCTATATTGACGACATACTGGTGTATTCAGAATCGGAGGAACTGCATTTCCAACATGTCACCAGCGTGCTCACTATCTTGCAGGCTAACCATCTATACTGCAAGATCAGTAAGTGCGATTTCCATGTTCATGTGGTGGAATTTTTGGGAGTAATGCTGAGTCCGGAGGGTCAGGAAATGGCGGAAAGGAAGGTGTCTGCTGTACGGGACTGGCCTGTTCCAACTAGTGTGCGGGATGTACAATGCTTCATGGGTTTCGCCAACTTCTATAGGCGTTTCATCAATCAGTTCTCGTGGTTGGTGGCGCCTATCACTCATCTGCTGAAGAAAGGAAAAGGGTTTGTGTGGACAGAAGAGGCACAATCCGCCTTTTCGTCCCTTAAGGAAGCATTTGTACCAGCATCTGTGTTTTCGCATCCTGACCCGGGCAAGCCCTATATTGTGGAGGCGGACGCTTCGGAGGTGGCGATAGGGGCGGTCTTGTCTCAACGCGATTCTGATACGGGTCAGTTGCACCCCGTGGCATACATGTCACGTAAGTTGAATCCAGCAGAATTAAACTACCACATAGCAGAAAAGGAGTTGCTGGCCATACGTGACTCTTTTCAGGAATGGCGTCACTTTCTCATGGGTGCTCGTCATGTGGTTACTGTTTATTCCGACCATCGGAATCTACAGTTTATGTCTGCTGCGCGTCATCTATCTCCCAGACAGCTCCGGTGGATGATGTTTTTCTCCGGATTCAATTTGATCATAACCTTCCGCCCTGGTGCGGACAATAGGAAGGCGGACGCTCTCACGCGCCAGTCAACATGCAGTCCGAATGTGGAAAAGGCTGAGGCGAGCATTGTGGCTCCAGAGAAAGTGGTGTGTGTGTTGCAGCCAGATACTTTCTTGAGAGATGTTCGGCAGGGAGTGAACTCCTTTGTCTGGAAGACGTGGTTGGGTTGTCATCGGGAATGGATAATGCATGGGGGCCTGCCGAAGTTCCGTAACCGGTTGCTGGTGCCTACACGGGCTCTGAGAAGGCAGGTATACATCTGGTGCCATGAATCACCTAGTGCAGGACATCTTGGGGTGGCCAAGACATTGGAGCGTGTATTGAGACAATTCTGGTGGCCTTCGGTGAGACCTGATGTGGGGCGCTGGGTGGCAGCCTGTGCTCAATGTGCTAGGATGAAATCGGACCACGGCTGTCCGCAGGGGTTGTTGCAGCCTCTCCCTACTCCAACGATTCCTTGGGATCGGATCTCAGTGGACTTCATCGTCGGCCTTCCCGCTGACAAAGGTTGTACGGCCATTATGGTGGTGGTCGATTACCTGTCCAAGATGGGGCACTTTGTGGCTTGTAAACAAGTACCTTCGGCGGGTCAGCTGGCAATCCTGCTGATGGTCAACATGGTGAGGTTGCATGGATTGCCGAGCGTCATTGTATCCGACAGAGGGTCACAGTTCACAGCCCAGTTTTGGAAGACATGGTGTTCTTCGTTGCATATAGAGTCCGCCCTTTCCACCAGTTTCCACCCGCAAACTGATGGACAGACTGAGCTGTTGAACCAGACCCTTAAGCAGTATCTAAGATGTTACGTGGACAATGACAAGGAGAATTGGGTGGACTACTTGTGGTTGGCGGAGGTGGCTTACAATAATGCCACACATGGTTCCACCAACATCTCTCCGTTCTACTGTTTGTACGGCAGACACCCGCGATTCCTTCCCTTCGTGCAACCTAAAACTGACTCTTTGCTTCCTGGTGTGGTTCATAGGGTGCCACATATTAAGGAGACATTGGTCAAGGCACAGGAACATCTGCGAGCTGTGAAAAGCAGGTATAAGGTTGCGGCGGACAAACACCGGAGGCAAGGACCTCTATACTGTGTAGGGGACGAAGTGTGGTTGTCCACCAGGAATTTGCGCTTCAGGAAGCACAATGTGTTCAACCCTACATACATTGGACCTTATAGGGTGCTGAAGCGGGTAAATCCGGTGGCAGTGAAGCTTAAAATCCCTTCTCACCTCCGCATACATCTGGTGTTTCACGTTTCCTTGCTGAAACCATCATTGTCGAAGGGCCAGTACCGTCCTCCTCCTGTATTGGTGCATGGCGAGGAGGAGTATGTGGTTCATCGTATTCTGGACTCCCGTTTCAGGAGGAGTAAGTTGTGGTATCTGGTGTCCTGGAAGGGGTACGGGCCGGAAGAGAACTCATGGGAACCTGCTCTGGGTGTCCATGCCCCGAGGTTGGTGTCTGCATTCCATATGAGATGTCCATTGAAGCCGGGCCCCTGTCCCCGCGGTTGAGAGAGGGATGTATTGTTACGATCGCGGAAGCACCGCGAACTACAATTCCCGGCATCCTCCGGGAAAGAACTACCGCTCCCGGCATCCTTTGCGGCGCATCGCGCTCCCGCGATACTGTACAAAGGGGGAATGGCGGCCAGGGAGCGTTGTCGGTGATTCCGGACCTGTAGCTGTTCTCGACCTCGGTGTTCTGTCTGCATGGTGTGGTAGGAGTGTTGTTACCGCGACGCTGTGAGCCTTGTACTCAGCGGCGGTTTGTATCCTACCCACCTATGGCTATGATGTCATATTTTGGAGACCTTTTCTAGTTCTGGTTTTGTTTATGCATTGGGGATTTCATTGGATTTGTCCCGGTTGGTATTTTCGGCCAACAGCGGTGTTACTGTTGTAACTATCGAACATTGGCTGGTTACTCCTTTTGGGTGCTTCTTTTGTTGTTGTACATAAGACTATTCCTGGAACCCAGCTAAGAGGCATTAGTTGGGGATTCCATCTTGGGATCTCCAGAGGAGCTTTGTGTGACTAAGGAAAACACTGTGTGTGGAAGGGGTATCACGGATTATATACGTACATATGTGTGACTTGATATTTGACTTTTGTATTAACAGGGGATTAGGAGGTGTGGAACACACTCTACCCCTGTGAGGTTTAGTGGAGTCTGATCTAGGTAGGTGCATAGAGCAGGAACAGTTGGGTTGTAGCAAGCACTGTGTTATATGTTCTTCTAGATTACTTATGTTTCTGTATGTTCTGTATCCTTATAGTTACATCATATCCAACCCTACGTTGCCTCTACACATCCACAAGGCTTTGTCTTTTCTTTTACAGGTATGAACCCTCATAGCAACCGTTGTAGAATCTAAACAATCACAGTGTAGGGATTCAGTCTTATGCCTGTGTTCTGTTTATGTCTTTCAGATCTCCCTCCCTGCTGTCCCCATCCTTTCCTTCCTTTATCTTTCTTATTTTCCCCTCACTTAATCCTGTCAACACTCTGTGCCATAAAGGCTATCCAGGTGTTGGCTAGATTTAGAGGTGGGCTTACCTTTCAACAAACCGATCCTGAGGACTATTCGTAACACTCTGGACTTTGGGGCTGCAGCGCCTGTGAGAGCTTTACTTTTCATTCTGAAGATGTGATTGACTTTTGGTGCTGAGGAGCGCTGTGTTTCTGCCCCAGGAAGACTGCTGGGGGCGGGCAGCGTGAAGCTGCACCCTGTAGGATTCCCCTAATTAGCGTGGGAATTGAGTGGGAGCCCACCCTGTGCTTGTGGTCTCTAGTGGGTGCCTAACCCGCATTTTAGTGACTCTCTACGTATAGTTACAAAGCGGGTGCCCACCCCGCACCTTTGCCAGTTTCTTGAGCATATTTAAACCGCGGGTGTCCTCCCCCCGTATTTACCATTTTTAATACCCCTAGCGGGTGACCACACTCCTTCACTCCATCCATTCCCAGCTGCCCAGCAAGTAGTGGGCAGTTGCCACGTTTAGGCCTGCGCCGATTGCGCACCCTTGACTTTCCCTGCCTAGGCAGCATGCCCGGACTTTTTGGACATAGGGCATTTGAGCCCCTTTTTGGATGGTTAGTTGGCCAGGGAGATTGTTAGATTCATAGGGTTCCTGGCCCTAATGGGATTGTGGTGCTAGGAAATGTAGTGTATGTAGCATGTTTTATGTACCCTGTTTTATACCTCTAGATGTGTTTTATGATTATGAGGTTGTTTTGCATAATGTTTGTATGCTGGTGAGGTTGGCGCAGAATGTAATTCGCGCCTGATGTGATTTTGTCCATAATGTAGGTTATGTTACAGGCTGATGCTAATTACAGTGATTACCAGTGGTTACTGCTTGTACGTTTATGCTCTGTTTTACTTTTCCCAAGTTCGCTTTGTGATGGTTCTGATAGTGGTCCATGTGGCCCTGTCATGTGTATATAATCCCTGTAGATACTGCCCAGTGCCTTTTGTGGTGTGCCTAGTGTTTTGCTGCTGTGTGTGTGTGTTGCACAAATGCTTTACACATTGCCTCCGGGATAAGCCTGACTGCTCGCTCCAAGCTACCAAGGGGATGAGCAGGGGTTATCTTTGGCTGTGTAACTCCCAAGCCCTGAATAGAGTGGTGGTCTCTGCCTGGCTCTGGCGCAAGCCTTAGCAAACCAGAGATCCTATTTCTAACAGGAGGCAAAGACAGAGTGTAGTGTGGACTTTAGGGTGAGAGCAGGGCTCGCCGTTCACACAAGCCACACCAGCCTAACGCTGGCTACCTCTCCTCAAACAGGAAGGACCGTGGCACTTGCCTCACCTCACCTCATCTGTCCCAGCAGCGCAGCTCACTTCCTTGCTCCCTCTCTGGCCAAGGGCACGTCCTGGGTTATGGTGGTCAGCCTGCATGCCTGTCCACCTCAGCCTGCATCAGGTGTCTCCGCTCGTCGTTCGTCACAGGAGGACCTGCTACACTATCCTACGCTGGCCTCTAGGACCTTCTGAGGACAAGAAACAAATACATGGGATCTGCAAATAACTTACTATGGAGTCAGTGCTTAACCCAGTGTGACTCTGTGACTTGAAGGAGGTAGAGGCGGATCTCTGCTCTGGTTTCTGCTGTGCGTTCACTCTATTTTAGCACCAATTAAATAAAAGATTTTCAGGCGAAAGGGCACTGGCATGTTAGTTAAGGGCTGTTATCAAAGTGCTCTACTGAGTGTGCGCTGATGCACCTACTGGAAGCGTGAGTTGTGCTCAGAGACTCTGCTGGTTTGGTGGTAGCCACTGCTATTTGGATAGCCATACAATTAAAAACTGCTGCAATCAAATCAAAGCACGTCATTTTAAGTGAGCTGGCACTCCTACTGGAAGCACTGTGCCAAAGCATAATGCCCACTACTGTATGTGCATTGACACATCTACTGAAAGTGCACCCTGTACTCAGAGACTTCGCCGTGTTGCCTACACCACCCTCTTCAAGAAGATATGCCCAAAAGGATATAAAGACACAGAATATATTCTGGGGCAGTTGTAAAGGACACCAGTGGTGAAGTCATGGGTGGATAAGACCAACATTTTTTGTGTGAGAAGATATGGGGCAAAAAGTCTGAAATCTTGTGCAGGGTGATGTGTGCACTCTAGAATATATAAGTATTGTGCCAAATGCAGCCAAGTAAGAAGGGTATGATAGTAAGAAGCTGCAAATATTGCAAAACCAGGAAAGATTGACATATTATGTTTGGCCTTCATTTACTGTAATGAGTTAGCACGTTTTGTTATATTGAAACATTACATGTTTTGATATGTCCTGCAACTGGTAGAACCCATTATTAATGCTGCTATCCTAAAGTCTCTCTTGTTCTAAGGCACACTGAATTTTAGCCTGAATAGTGCTGTTGATTGTTTGCATTCATTTAAACGCTCCTTGTATTATGATTTCGGGCCTGTTCCCAGCAGATCTTCACACCACCCTCTAGTAGCATATCCAGATGCTAATCTGCAGATATGGGAAGCTTAAAACTACTAGCAACGGAAATGTAAGGGCAAAATGAATACTCAATAGAAAGGTCTATCACCATGTTTTGCCCCGCCACTAGCCCCGCCCACTAGCCACGCCCCAGCTCAATTTAATGAGTACCTGCACTTATTTTTCCCCATTAAAAGCACTGGCTGTAGACTCAGTCAAATGGTGAGTTACAAACATACCAGATGTCAGATATGATAGCCACTGTAGAATAAAGAGTGTGATCAGCCTGGGGATTGCAGGACGACATCTCTGAGCGGCCGAAATTTCCCTTGCGAGCTCCGTGCGCAGATGGAGCTCAGCAAACCGCCGCCATCTTGCCCAGCACGTAAGCCACGCCCCTATAGTTGAGCTTTGAAAGGACAGCATGATCGTGATGTGACAAGACATTCAAGCTAGAAAGAATTTGTGGCAAACAAACTCTTGGGAGTTGCTACATAAGGAACGTTGTCCTCTTTGTCAGACTTTTCTTATTATCAATTTGCTGCTATTGTCAACCATGATTTTTTGAGGCCCTAATAGCAGACAAAAGTCGGAAGGGTAACAACTTAGTAATAATATTTGCATACAGGATTGTTAACAAAAAAAGAGTTATACTGCTTCCCTGAGTTAATTTCAACACAAATTGGGGTAGACAGCATGCTCCCATACAGAGTTAAGCGGGATGGTCAGTCAGTACCTTCATGGACCAAAGTGTATCACCTCTGTCATATTACAATGTTGCTTTTTCACTGTACACGTTGAAAAGGCAGGAGTGAGAGCTAACTTAGGGAAGGGGATAAAAAACACGCTTTTCACTTGTGAATGGTGAACATTTAGCCTTTCAATTTATTGGCTTTTAGTTCAGGATTGGTGCTATGTCAATAGGATCATGCCAATGGGCTGGCAGTGTCCTGTGCTGTGTTCATGACGTTCAGCTCATTTTTAGTACTGGGCACTACATAGAATGTCGGGGTGATGTTTGGGTGCTGCACGTTCTTGTTGTATTTTCTTCTGAGAGCAGGCAGAGTGGGACTTCAGAGTTGATATGGGAGACTGATAAGGATGTATGGGAATGATTACAAAAGAAAGGTTGGGGGTGCTGGTCAGAGTGGAAGGTCCACTATCGGAATGGTAAACCGGGTCAATGAGATAACGGTGAAAAAGATGGTATAAGGCTGCCAGGTAACAAGCTCAGCACATTCAAAGGCTTGCTTAAGGAAATGTTTGAGAAGTAACACTGAGAATGCCGCAGATGCACACAAACCGTGGCATTTTAACTTTACATGAAAAGTGTTTATGTTCACTAGTGAGTGCTGCAGGTGCTGGGCCTGACCAGGAAAAAGATGGAGAGGTCTGACATAGTATTCAAGTGACAGGTAACGTTCATAAGAACATGCTGATTTGGGGTAAGCGCATGGAGGACTTTAAAGCAGGGCAATGTGGCTACAGGACTTCACAATTCAGTGAGTTTTGTACTGATTCCCTGGCATTGGAGGGATTATGTTGGTGCTTGCAGGGTCATTGATGTGAAGAATCATGGCAAGGGACTCAGAGGGCATGGTGGTATGGCAGTGCATTTCTGGAATTATTATCAGTGGTCCTGGCGCTGAGTGTGTAGGAGACTAGTCAGGTGACCAGATAGCAACGTATGGTGAATGATGCAGTAATAACGCAAGTGAATAATAACAAGTGAGCTAGATGCCATAGGTATTGTAGGTGGGAGAGAGTTGGTGATGGTATAGTTGCTAGGGACTGTGATATTATGTGCGAGGTGTACACCTTGCTTAGTGAACAATGCGACTGATACACTGGTTTACAAAGCCTGAGTTTGCTTTGATTGACTCCAGTGACAGATTGGTGAGCAACGTGGATGTTTGAAGTCAAGGGGCAAGTTACCCTACAAGGTAACTGTAACTCGTTGTGGTTTCAAAGAATGCCTATAAGGGTTCCATACTGACAGACACTGGAAAGGTTTGGTTGGGGTGGAGCAGACGGGAAGAAGGGGAACAGGTGAGTAATATCGGAGAGGAAGAAACCTGTGATGGTGAGTCCTTGAGCTTATTTGGGTGAAATATGTTGGCAACAACGATGATGGGCAAGGTGGCTGTCAATTTATTTTTACAATCAATATGTTTGTGAAGATGATCTCAATGGCTTTCACTTTAGAAAATTGGTTACAGAAGGCACAGTGAGAAACAAGTTGTAGACTTTAAGTGTTGGGATACCTTTGCCTGCCAGCTGCTCGGGGACATTTTCCTCACCTGCTTTGCCTGAACTTGCCGACTTGGGGCTAACGTCTGTGCTGGACTGCGAGCACCAGTGGGCTTTGCGGTGCGTGACCTGCCGCACCTGGGCCCTCTTCCCGCCCCACCTCCCTACACATCAAAACGACTCGGGGCCCCCGCTACGCAGGAGCCGCTCGCAGTTGCAGACTTTAAGTGTTGGGATACCTTTGCCTGCCAGCTGCTCGGGGACATTTTCCTCACCTGCTTTGCCTGAACTTGCCGACTTGGGGCTAACATCTGTGCGGGACTGCGAGGACCAGTGGGCTTTGCGGTGCGTGACCTGCCGCACCTGGGCCCTCTTCCCGCCCCACCTCCCTAAACATCAAAACGACTCGTGGCCCCTGCTACGCGGGAGCCGCTCGCAGTTGTAGACTTTAAGTGTTGGGATACCTTTGCCTGCCAGCTGCTCTGGGACATTTTCCTCACCTGCTTTGCCTGAACTTGCCGACTTGGGGCTCACGTCTGTGCGGGACTGCGAGGACCAGTGGACTTTGCGGCACGTGACCTGCCGCACCTGGGCCCTCTTTCCGTCCCACCTCCCTACACATCAAAACGACTCGTGGCCCCCGCTACGCGGGAACCTCTCGCAGTTGTAGACTTTAAGTGCTGGGATACCTTTGCCTGCCAGCTGCTCGGGGACATTTTCCTCACCTACTTTGCCTGAACTTGCCGACTTGGGGCTAACGTCTGTGCGGGACTGTGAGGACCAGTGGGCTTTGCGGTTCGTGACCTGCCGCACCTGGGCCCTCTTCCCGCCCACACCTCCTCCTACAAGAAATGCCCATATCCGCGGGACGCGCGCGGGAGCGCGCCAGCGAAGCCCGGGCCAAGTGCGGGCCAGTTTAAGCCCGTTCAAGGCCGCTCAAGACCGGACCGGATCACCCCTCTTTTCCCTGCTAGCTTGGAACTGTATGTACGCTGTTGTAATTTATTGCAATCCAGTATTTAGGGCCAGATATAGGTAATTCCGATTTACCTACTCTTAAATACCGAATCATACCGAATCGATATTTAAGAGTAGGTAAATTGGAAGTAGGCAGATGTAGGTAATTTTTATTTTACAATTACCGATTCTGTAAGATTCGGTATTTACCGATTCGGTAAATACCGAATCGGTATTTCCCATTGATTCCTATGGGCCTTGAAGCCCATAGGAATCAATGGGAAATACCGAATCGGTATTTACCGAATCGGTAAATACCGAATCCTGGCAGGGGGAACGGGGTGTCACTTTGACACCCTGTAGCACCCCAATTGCAGGCTTGTGTGCCATGTGGCACACATACATGCCCTACACTGGTGTTCGGTATTTTACCACCCAATAGGATTGGGTGGTAAAATAAGAAATCCTAAGGGCCTGTGGCACTGCAAACTGTGCCACCTACATATGGATTAACAGAATCGGTATATTTACCGATTCGGAAAAATACTGAAGTGGTAAATTTACCGAATTGGTAAATATACCGATTCTGTAAATTCCTAGCCACCTACATGTCAAAAGCCAAATACCGGTCGGTAACGGCCGAAATCGGCTGTTACCGACCGGTATTTGGCTATCTACATCTGGCCCTTAGTGTTTATAACTCTGTTCTTAAAGGATGTCCACAGGCGAGAGCAGGAGCAAGGCCGCATTGGGAGGGTCCCAGTTAACAGGCACACTAGACAATTTTATAATTAGGGCCAATTCGGTAATAGACCAAGGCATTAGCCTAATGGAACGAAGGGTGTCGCAGGACTTAGCTATGGCCAAAAGATCATCTATCTGCCATTTTGCAACCGCACGCACCCCTGAACACATAAATAGATCGAATCTTTTAGAGACGCAAGCAGTCGTGCACAGTATGCCTAACGCATTATTGCAACCACAAACGCAGTCTGTAACTGACCCTTTACCCCTCACTTTATCGGAGGATCCTACGGAAATCATAGCGGTTGAAGTTCAGGAAGAATCAAATACTAGGCAACTGCGGGAGCGAAGGGAGGGCGCCATACCAAAAAGAAAACGCGATAACACCACAGTCCCAGGTGGCAGAAAACCTAAGGTAGCCAAAGTTCGGGACATTAGCGACATATCGAGCAAGCAAGGGGAAGAACAAGGGCATGTTATGCAGATTGGAAAGGATGCACCGCAGTCAGACACATTGAATAAAACCCTAGACACTAGACCTGTAGACGATTCTGAAGCTATTAATCCAGGCATAATGGATGAAGTGGCCAGGGGCGGATTTGCAAGGCGGGCATTCGGGCATGGGCCGAGGGCCGGTGCCTCAGTGCCCTCTGTGGGCCGTTTTTTTCTCCCCTGTCCCAGTCCACAGAGAGTGGACTAGGAAAAGGGGAGAAAAAAAACGGCCCACAGAGTGCACGGAGACAGACAGAGAAAATGAAAGCAGCCTCGCTGTGCAGCCGGACAGCGATTGTCAGCTGTGTGGCCTCTCCTTCACCCCTGCCCTGCCAATTAAGCTGAGGCTGGGCTGGGCTGGGGAGGGGTGATTGTTTGCAAGTATCGGCCTCCCTGGGGGCCAGGTGTTTCTCAGGCCTTTGAGCCATTTTCACCTCGGCCCCCCTGGGGCCCATGCAGCCCAGAAACGGTGTTAGTCTTAACACCTCGCCCACAGCCCTTCACATTCAGGGCATAGTGGGCGAGGAAGAATGGGTCTTGCTGTGGGGGCTAGGTGATGTTTGGAATTTTTTTATTTTATTTATTTATTTATGCGATTTTATATGGCGCGGACTTTACCCGAAGGTGTCAGAGCGCTTCACACTAGGAACAGCAATAATACATGAGGAGAAAAATTGCAAGTGGACAAATTAGAAAAGCAAATGTTAAGTTACATGAATCAAAAGTGACAATAGTGAGCAACCAAAATACATGAGGTAGCAATCGGTACATTACAGGAGGAAAAAGTGATATGTGTGCAGGTTACAAAAGCGTACAAAGTACAAGTAGAGGTATAATACTGCAATAAATGGCAGACACTCCGGCACAAGAACAAACGTTACGTAGCCAATGGTGGCACTTGTGCAAGTATCTAAAGCAAACAAAAGTGAGAGGTAGCATACAGTGTGACACCAGAGAAAAGTGACGTGTGCAAGTTACAAAAGTTACAAAAGGGTACCATACACAGGTACAAGGGTAATACTACAGTAAATGGTAAACACTCAAACTGCCAGAACACACTGGGAAGGCACTTCCCATGCTCCAGCTTCACCTCAGCCTCCCCCCTGGCTACCTGGCTACCTTGGATGACCCAGAAAGCTGTGTTTTGTGCTCCCCTGCCAGGACATTTTCCCCGAGGCCTGGAGGGCGGATTAATTTACTAATTGCAGGGGCCTTACCTCTGTTCATGTGCTCCTGAGCTGAAGGTCTGGGGAGGGCTAAGTAGGTTAGTAAAAGCAGGGGCTTTGCTGCTTTTCAGGTGCTCCTGTGCTGGAGGGCTGGAATAATTTTGTGACAGAAAGGGGCCTTGCTATTTTTTTTTAGTTGCTCAGCATGTAGGCCATTGTCACCTTGGCCCTGTGTCCTGTGCAAGAACAGTATCCTCCCACTTTCATTCCTTGTCTGTGCAAATGGTGTTTCATGAAAGGGCATGCCCCATGAATGTGGGCCACGCCCCTTAAATATGGGCCACGCCTCTTGAATGTGGGCCACTTTTTTCGTCAGTGCCCGGGCCGAATTGTGATCCCAATCCGACCCTGGAATTGGCAGGTCCACTACTAAACAATCTGGGGAAGATGCTTAAAATTCTTCCAACAGCCCTGGAAACTAGACTACTGCGTATTGAAAATCAGCTCCTTGAATTGGAAAAGAGTATAATTATTTTGACAAGTCCCAGGGTAGAAAAAGCACTACGTAAAGAACCTGTGGGTACTGTACTAAAAGGCCAAGCAACGAACATGCCCCCGCCATTGACACAAAGACCAAATATAAACCCCTTACAGGCACCAGTGAGGAAATTGTTAGAAAAATCCCCTGTAACCAATGACCACCTTAGACAAGAAACGACAAGCTCCAATATTAATATTCCAAACCCAAGAAAGCATTCATTAGGGAGGGTATTAAAGGGCGGTCTCTCCATTAATTTACCTCCAGAAGTCTGCCCATATGTAGTGGTATTGACAGGGGTCCCGGAACTGAGCAATCGAACTGAGGAATCCTTTTGGGCATTAAAAAACAAAGTATCATATTGGCTTAATACCAACAGACCCCAACCACCACACTTGACAAGCAAAATCCTAATGGTACGAAGGGTGTCCTGGGTGGGACATAATAGAAAAACAACCCACGGGGATTGTTTGGTAGTAAACTTTGAGGACACACGAACGGTGGACTATATCTGCGTGTGGAGATCCCAAAATAACAGTGCTGCCATAGAAACCAGATCGCTCTCATATTTCTACTCGCCCGAGGATCGATCTGATTGTGTAGGGAATTGGACCAGGGCAACATTCCATGCACGGGGCGGGATGGAACACGGGGGCCATAGATACACTAATAGCTGGGATGGGGTACCTACAGCCAATAGGTTTTCCTGTCTAGAAATGGTGGACTAACTGCAGCGGACTAGGGACAATACAACTGGCACTAGTGAGGGGTCGCGCATTCAAAACTCCATGACCACCCATGTTTTAAGAATAGGAAGGGATGAAGTGGGAAACCGCGGCCAAGGCAATTTTAACTGCTGCAGTTTATTGGAAAAAGTAGGAAATGTCAACATTGATCTAGGTGGGGGCAAGTTGGGGCTTGACTGCGCCCAGGGAGTCACAGTTGTTGATACCGACCAAGATCTGGACAGACGAACGCTGCTAGGGAGTCCAGAGGTACGCTCAGTACCTGTGCCATGTGATAACGGCATAGGTAAATCCCCCAACAAACTTGCGGGTAGGAGTCCCATTGGTGCGATATGTACAGAAACCACATGTACGAAGAATGGCCCTCTAACCCAGGAGCAAATGTATAACTCCAAGAGTTTTGTTCCAAATATGAAATTAATATCTTAGAATATAGCTGGGCTAACCAAAAATTTGAGAGATCGCAATTGGTCCAACTATATTGAATCAAGTGCACTTTGCTTTCTGCAGGAAACATGGTTACTTAGCAACCCTCATAGAGTAGGCTATAAGACATTTGGGATCAATGCATTACCTTCTGTTAGAGGCAGGCCCTCGGGTGGTCTCATCATCTGGGTAAAAGTAACTTTTAAAATCCAGGTTGAAGTAATTGATACCAACTCCATGGATATATTGGCACTAAAAGCCACTATACATGACGGGAAGAAACTTTACCTAATTAACGTATATAATAGACCCTCCGCTCTATCGAAAGAGTCAGTAACCCTGGGGAAACAGGAAACTTTCTTATATAGAATGGTAGACAAACAATCAATAATATTAGCGGGGGTCTTGAACTGCAGCTGTGAACCAATCCTGGGTCTGGGTGATGTATTCGATGAGGAAGACAGAGCGAATAACATTCCCTTGTTAGAGAACATAGATCCGGTGCATTGCTCAGTCTTCGCTGTCCAAATAACGAAGTTGTCTGCGGAACACGGCCTAAGGGCCTGTAATGGCCGCCTTCCGGCAGATTTATCAAAAAGATCAACTTTTGTAAGAAAGAATTCAAAAAGCAACCTTGACTTTATAATTGTTTCTTTGGGCATTTGGCAATACATGATCGACTTAGAGGTCAAAGACAGATCAGAGAGCGAGCATCACCTACTGGATCTATCATTCGATCCGTCTCTACTTAACGGGGCTGGTACTGATAATCTAATAAACGCCCAAACCGGTATTTGTGACGAAAAACTGGTGAGCAACAATAGGCGTACTTTAAAATGGTCCCATATATTGGAGCTTGGTAAAGTCTTGGCGGAAATCTATTTACTTCTAGCTAATACGTTCTCTTTCCATGTAAACGTAATATTGGAGCCGGACAACCCTTCTCCCTTCATCAACTTACATAATGAGTTCTTCAAAACACTAAACTTAATGGTAACCAAAATGCCAAAAAAGAACCATCAAAAGTTAAACAATTTATCCCACAGAAAGCCATGGTATGGCAAAATTTGTTGCCAAGCTAAGGCAAGTCTCCTGTTGGCAGTAAAAACTAAAACCCCAGTTGAAATTAGGTTGGCGAGGGAAAAATATAAACATACCCAGGAGGTTGCGAAAAAAGCCTGGGAAGAAGCAAGCTGGGCTGATTTGCTGGTAGCAGCTAAGACCAAGGACAATGTCGGGTTTTGGAGATTGGTGGCAACTTTGAAACATGTAGGAAGAGTAGCTAAATACCTTGATGAGCTTACTTGGGTTAACCATTTTACCACTCTATTTAAAAAACCTGACACTGTAGACGCTGCTGGTGAGGATGCCCCATGGCTCAATCCTTGTGAAACCAGACTGGAATTTAGTATAGAGGAAACCGAAATGGCCATCAATGCTGTTGAAAACGGCAAAGCACCAGGCCTAGCGACCTGGCGACCTCTATAAACATGAGTTAAGCGTTTGGGCACCTTACATAAACTATCTGTGCAATACGTTGGCGTCCGGGGTTGATTTTCCAGACAGCTGGAGGGGCTCGGAGATCGTTTTAATTTTTAAAAAGGGTGATCGGTTAGATCTATCTAATTATCGCCCAATTAGCCTATTGGACATCCTGCAAAAAATCTATTCTAGGCACATTTTAGCCACAGTGAATTTGTGGATGGAAGACATCTCGGTGCTTACTAAGTTTCAAGCAGGGTGTAGGAACAAAGTAAGCACCGTAGATCAAGTCTTTAGACTTTGCTGCCTCTACTGGAAGTACGTGCACATAAGAAAGGGACATCTCTACGTCGCGTTTGTAGACCTTAGAGCGGCATTCGATTTAGTATCACGAGATCTTCTATGGGAATCTCTACACTCACAAGGGTTGCCAGCCTGCCTGCTTCATCAGATAATAGGGCTGCACGTGAATAATTTCGCAAAAGTACGATGGGGACCAAACAGGGAACTACCACACAACATACCAATTGAGCGCGGGGTCCGCCAGGGCTGCGTGCTTGCCCCCACGCTATTTTCATTGTTTGTGAACGATATCCCTACTCATTTGGCAGCCTGTAACAATGATTCCCCAAAACTGAATGGTGAGAGGGTATCCGCGCTATTATTCGCGGATGATACCATATTAATCTCCCAAACTTCTAGAGGTCTTCAGGCACTATTACACTCATTCCAACAGTATTGTAATAAAAAGGGATTAGAGATAAATGCAAAAAAAACGAAGTGCATGGCCCTAAATCACCACAAATCCCAAAAGGAACTAAATGGTCAAACATTAGAATCTGTTCAGAACTTCTCTTACTTGGGGGTTTCCCTCGATTCTAAATTCTCATGGAAGACCCAAATAGAGAAGAGTAAACTGATATTCACGCAAAATACTATACCCATTTCGAAAAAGCATGGCACAAGCTCTAGTAAAGCCGTTTCGCCGGCATTGGAGATATTCAAGTTCAAGGCCCAGTCTGCAGCATTGTATGGGGCTGAAATTTGGGGGCCAATGTCCAAGAATGCCATCATAATCAATGAAAATAAATTCTTGAGAAGCCTCGTGAAGATGGCAAATGGCACTCCTCTAGTGCCATTAATGCTGGACCTTAATGTCAGACGAACAGATCATTATACTATTCTACGCCCCCTAACTTTTTAGGGTGAGGCTCTGGTCCACACCAGAACTCATAGACTATGGGAATGGTTTAAATAATTAATGAGTCTGGATGTGTTAAAATCCAATGCCTGGCCTAAACATGTTTGTTTCTGGTTTATAAAAATTGGCCTGCCCCAGTTTTTGGATGAACCAGAAAACGTACCCCAAAACTCTAAAAAACTGGTGAAGACTGCCTTTTGGGGCTATATCGAGTACTCCATGACTAACGAGCATAGAGGTGGAACACTAACAAATAACTTTCTGATCTTCAAGGACAGTCCCAGTTTTGAGAATTTCCTTGATGAGATCTAACCTCCTCTAGCCAAAAGTCTATTTATGAAACTGAGGTATGGTAACCTTATGATCAATTCAACTTTGGCTAGATGGTCCAGGGAGGGTAAAGCAGTGCAAAACGACTCAATGTTAAGTGACCTTTGTACTATGTGCCATGACAATTCCAAGGAGGATGATCAGCATATCCTTTTTTTCTGTCCTGCGTATGTGTCAGACAGGAGAAAATGGATTAAGCCTCTATGTAACCTTCTTGGCATTAAATCATGTAAGGAGGCTCTGGGAATTATTAAATCAGATACTAGGAGAACGATTGTATTTAGTATCAGTAGATTTCTTCTTTCTATCAATTTCGTTCGCAATAAGAAAGGTTTCAAATTGTAAGATTGAAATGTAGGGAATCTATCTGTATTTCAATCTTATCTGTTCCTTTGTTTACTTTTAATATCTTTTTCGTTTGTCTTGGTTTTTAAATGTTGCTATGATGTACTAGTGTATGCATATGCTTTTTAAATATTTATGGATCTTTTGTTTAACGATCTCTCCCCTCCTGCACTGTACTACACAACCGTATTCGCTTCCTCATTTATTGAAAATACATTGTATTAGTTAATTTTATCATGTTCAGCTGATTTGTCTATCTTTTCTGGCTCAAACAGTGCCGAAATAAAGATTAAAGAGAGAGAGAGAGCATGGTGTATCAAAGGAGGGCAGTAGGCCCAGACACTTAGGCAAGAATTTTGTTTAAGCTTGTTAAATGGAATAATGAGGAGGGGTGTTAGAACCAAGGGGGGGAGGGTTGGGTTCTTTAAAGGGTGGAGGGCAGGTTTGCGTGCATTGTTAGAGTTTTGACGTGGCATTTAATCATTTGTGTGGCTTAGTGAAAGGGAGTGATTTTGCGAGCTCCATCTGCAACAAACAAGTGTAATTACTGTGCTTCCTTTTTCCCATTGGCAATAATTATGAAAAAAGGCTTTAGAAATATATGTGAACCTACTTCTTTGTGAGTGTACGCCTTACTTGCGAAGCCATCTCAAATGAGACCAATTTTGTTCCAGTCTCCACTCAGACTTATGACTTCATGAAATCAGACCAGCTGACTCATTTCTACAGCCACAAGAGATCTTGTTTCTATGAATAAGAATCTGCTGTTTCAGGTTACAAGTGCCACAGGCCCTGGAATGGCCATTATAATGATAATGGCTGTAAAACTATGTGCTAATGAATGCAGTCTAGGCTATTTGTACACAATGTGCTTACGTCGTGAACAACTACTATTCCTAGTTTCACTTAGCTGCAAACGCAACATAAGAAGAGTGCAGCAAAAAAGGATTAAAGCAGTTTTTGCTGAAACAAATGAACAAGCTGGAGCGCACACGCATGTAATTTTCACAACGTGACACTGAGCAGTGTGGAATTATTTCTCATAGAAAATTACATTGACAGCTATAATTATTCCACCAGCAGGAGAGGTCCTTTTAAGCTAGATGAATCCCGCATTCTGTATAAACACAGTCTTTTTTCTTCTCGTCAACATTGTGACTACGCACGCAGTGGACTCGAAGCAGCCAAATAATACATTCTCCGCATGTATATTACAACCGGCCAATTGAGTCGGTTTATTTATGAGTGATTTTATGCAACAAACATTTGCTTTCAATTGTCAAAGCAATTCGTTGTTTGATCTACAGCTTCTTTGATCAAAAAATCACAATATGAAAATGCAACTTACATTAGAAAAATAAAAATGTACTTGCTTCACACACCACCTCAAAACTTGCATCCATTCCACTAAGGGGCTTATTTACAAGCCTCATGCGTCTCCGTTACGTCACTTTTTTCCCTATTAAAAGTGACGCACAGCAGCGCAAGAGGCTTGTAAGTAAGCCCCTGAGTCTTTTAATAGAATGTTGATTTGCGCTGCATCCAAAACGCTAATCCTCTTTTTATGACAATTATTGATTGTCAGTTTAAAACCTTTCCTGGCTGCATGGCCATTGTAGAATGCTATAAAAGCTGAAACTGTCATGGCGCTAGAAAGAAGCCACACAGCCTCCTCGGCTTGGCGGAGTAGCAGAATTTTAAAATGATTCTAGAATTTTTTAAGGTCTGGATTGGAAGGAACCTGGTAAACTGGTAGATTTCACAGAATAGCACAAATTGAGAAACTTACGCCTCTTCCCTCCCTTTCGACTAAGTGATAAGAACCCAAGATAAGTTTGGCATCTTAGTTCAAATAACCCAAAGGGAAGGGAGAGCATATTTAGGTAGTCCTCAGTAGGAAGCATTGCCATATTTGAACTTCCAGTAATAAGCCATTCTGAGGTAATTCTTATGTAAAATGCAAGGCGATACTGTGGAGGAGAACCAGGGAGCTATGCCTTGTTCAATATCATATTACGGGTTATATTCACAATGAAGTGACGAAGAGCAACATTAGCCTTGGTGGCTTAACTTGGTGGCTTAACGCCATGTTTCGTCACTTCAGAAACGAAGGAAGCGAAAAAGAGGGGGGGGGGGGGTTGCCCAAATGACCCTCCTATACATGGACATAGAATATCAAATGGATGAAGAACAGGAAAGTATGAAGGGATGAATCTCGAATTTATTTTCAACAAGGGCAACATTAATTACCTTAACGTTATTGTTAGATTTTATACAAACAATTGCCAATGATTTAATTTCACACATATACCGTTGGAACAGTCTCTGGCCCACCCATTAGTTTGAACATAAATTGCAAAAGGTATACAATGATATATATTCAGGGACCTACATAAAGACATACAATTATGCATATATTTCACAATAAAGAGTTTACCCCTAAGGACGAGCCACCTTTCTATGTGAGGCATCAGGCGGACTTCAGTGCAGCTTCCTGATAATAAACGGAGAATCAAACCTACCTGTGTGGTGGCTCGTCCTTTGGGGGCAACTCTTTCTTGTGAAATTGTGTACGGCTGGCCCAGCCATGGACGGAGCCCCACCGCATGTGAGCAGTCCTGTGGTGATGCCAGATGGTTATCAACAGTGGGACAGGAGGGCATTTTGGAAGTGTTACGAGCCAGCGTTGAAAGCAGGTTGTCTATGCAAACCCACTGGGGTTTTAATGTTGTTTCATTGACAGTGTACGAGCGCCTCACTGAAGGAACACTCATTACATACACTACAGGTACCAGCAGGCTTATCCAGCGGCCACCGGGCGGGTATCGTGAGTTTAAATTTTTGCCCGACATGCTTTGCACTGTTAATATGAACTCGCCTTTGATAAAGTGCACACCAGCACGAAACGGGTCAGGCACTTTTCTAAGCTTCCTGATAATAAATGGAGAATCAAACCTACCTGTGTGGTGGGTCGTCCTTTGGGGGTAACTCTTTCTTGTCGAAATTTGCATATATATACAAAACACAATTTCTCCAATAGCCTAACAAGCAATTCACAATACTAGTGTTCGCTCATGCTCTCTGAGTGATACACTAAGAGATAGTCCTACTAGCACATGAGGTATCACACCTCTCTATCTTTTCTTTTTTTTTTTTTAAAGTTTGATTGAAGAAATAAAGAAGGGGAGGAAAGGGGAAGGAAAAGGAAAAACACAGGAAATGGATATAACAATATAATACCTGTAAATGGGGAGTATTAGCTAATGTAAATACATAAAGGAAATAAGCACTACATTAAAAACTCTCATGAAAGGCATATATAACAAGCATGAGGATTTCATGAACATAACATGTGCATATGAATTGGAATTACAATAAAGTACAGCGAAACGTAAAATTGTAACAGAAAGGCAATAAGAAAATCACGGTGGCTTGCGTACCTCGACTGTGCCAGGATCTGGAGAGGCATGTACTGGAGCAGAGGAAGAAAGATATGTTACCAAAGGAAGCCAAAACAGATCACGTTTAATTGCCAGGTAGATGGGGGATACATAGTTGGTGTCTAGTCGGTGATGAAAGCAGACTGCATTCCACCAGGATTGGTAGGAGACGTTTGCAGCCTGCTTCCAGTTAGAAGTAATGGTATGGAAAGCCACAGAAATCAAAAGGTCAAGTAGGAGGTAATGACGAGGAGACTGGGGAAGTTCCGGTGAGAGAGAACCTAGAAAAATTTGTGATGGGGAGAAGGGAACCTGAAACTGGAAAATCTTTTGTATTTGATTCTAGATTAGTTGCCAAAACTTGGAAATAGGAGGACAGTCAAACAGCATGTGTTTTAGGTCCGCAGAGGGACAGGAGCACGACCAACAAGTAGAGGGGGTGTCTGGTGAAAAACGGGATAGTGCATGTGGTGTAAATAAAGTTCTGTTATAAATAAAATATAAAGTTTGGGGATTATTAGCAGCTCTAGAGATCCTATGAAGTTTAGTCCAGATTTTATCCCAAAGAAGCACTGACCAATCCTGAGAGAGATCAGATTCCCAAGCGATTTCTACCTTAGATTTTACTCTGTCATCTGTATAACGAAAAGAATTATAAAGAGCAGAGGCGGAGGGAGAGGCTTCCAACAATAAGGACGTGGATTTGCGGTTCGGAGGAACATCATTAGTCGGTGATAAGGATTGGAGGTAAAGGATCAGGACTGGGCAAAGAGCATTATATTGTGACCGAGCAGAGAGGGCAGAGAGAAAGAGGACTTAAGTTCCAGGAAGGAAAGAGGAGTACCATGGGAGATTAATTGAGAGATCCAACACAATCCTCGAGAATGCCAGGTCTTCCAAAAGATGGTACGATTACGGAGTCTGAGAAGTGAATTATTCCAAATCGGTTGTTTGTGAGTGGAAAGAAGGGAGGGATAAGATGAAGTTAAGTAAGGGAGAAGGAGAGTGCAAGAGTGAGAGATAACAGGCATAAGAAGACGAACTGGAGAGGATGTGAAAGACAAGAATTCACGGAAAGTAAAAGGGGAAATAAAGGAGGATTCCATGCTTATCCAGACGGGAGGATAATAAGGAAGATCAGAAGAAAATCAGATGGGTTGTTTGTTTCAGAGAAAAGGCCCGATGATATTCTCTAAAATCAGGAAAGCGCACGCCGGAATGATCCTTGTCCTTTCGTAAGGAGGCAAGAGCTATCCGAGGTCGTTTACCATTCCACAAGAATTTCAGTAGTAAAGAATAAATCTTTTTGAGGAAAGAAATCGGAATGCGCATAGGGAGCATAGAGATAGTATAAAGAAGAAGGGGGGATAACATCATCTTTATAGAATTAAGCCGTCCCCACCAGGACAGAAAGAGTGGATGCCAACGTGTGATAACAGTGTCCATTGTCTTGGAAATATAGTCAAAGTTCAGTTTGAGAGTATCAGATAAGAGAGGAGCAAACCAAACACCCAGATATTTGATTTGAGAAGGTTGCCAGGAGAAACCAGTTTGAGAAAAAAGATGTTTCTGGCAGAGAGAGTTTAAAGGAAAAATTTCACATTTATCGGCGTTAAGGCGATAACCAGATACCGCGGAAAAGGAAGAAACCTGCTGAAGAAAGGAAGGAATAGAGGAAATAGGATCGGAGCAATAAAAAAGGATATCGTCAGCATAAACCGAGAGTTTAACCTGATGAGAACCAAAGTGAAAACCCGATATACTGTCATCCAGACGAATTTTAGTAAGGAAGGGCTCCAAGGCTAAGACAAAAAGCAGGGGGGATAAAGGGCAACCCTGCCGAACACCCCTGTGCAGAGAGAAATAATCCGAGGTCATCCTGTTGACAAAAATGGAAGCCTGAGGGTTAGAGTATTGTAAGGAGATAATAGAAATGAATTTGGGAGGGATGCCGATCCAACATAGGGCCTGAAACATAAAATCCCATCCAATCCTGTCAAAGGCTTTCTCCGCGTCTAAGGATATAGCAGCGAAAGGAAGATCCAGAGATGAAGCTTTACTAAGTATGTTGAGGAAGACACGTGAATTGTCGGAGGAAAGACGACCCTTGACAAAACCCGATTGCTCAGGACCAACTAGATCGGGTAAGAGGGGATCCATACGTAATGCAAGAATCTTAGCTAGTATCTTGTAATCGGTATTGACCAGGGATATCGGTCGGTAATTCTTGCATAAAGAGTGATCCTTCTCCTCTTTGGGGATTAAACAAATTAAAGCCGGTTGGAAGGAACCGCTCGAAGATCCCGCTATAAGAAAGGACTGGAATAAGAGTAAAAGTTTAGGAAAGAGTAGAGAGGCGAAATGGCTATAAAATTCGATAGTAAAACCATCAGGACCCGGAGCCTTGCCGTGCCGTAATTTAGAGACAGCGTGGGAAATTTCAGAGAGCGAAATGTCCCGTTCCAAGGAATTGAAATCAACATGAGAAGCCGGAGGAGAGGGAAGAGAATGAAAGTAAGAGAGAAGATCTGTAGACTCCGGGACCTGTTCGGGAGTGTAGAGAGTGTCGTAAAATTTGACAAACTCAGTAAGGATGTCTTTATCTTTAAATCTAGATTCTCCAGAGGAGGTCTTTATGGATTCAATCTTTGTACATCCCTTTCTTATCTTTAAGTAGTTGGCAAGAAGTTTTCCCATTTTATTCTTACCTCCATAATATCGTGAATTACATTTTAACAAAAGGTTAGAGGCAGCATCGGTTGTGAATTTATCGAAGGAGAGTTTTGCATCAATAAGTTTTTTAAGGGAAGCCTCGGATTTAGAAGCGTGGTAGGCAAGTTCTAACTTTTTAATATCAGCTAAAATTTGACCTGACTTGACCTCTCTGAGTCTCTTTCGCCGGGCCACAAAATTGATAATAAAACCCCTAGAGGCTGCCTTAAAAGAGTCCCAAACCATAACAAAAGAGGAATCAGGGGTATGATTAAGGAGGAAAAATTCAGTGGCAAAGGCTTTAAATTCAGAACAAAAAGTAGGTTCCAAAAGTAAAGCATTGTTGAAACGCCATCTGCCGGAGTGAGGTGAGAATGGAAGTAGGTCAAGGTCCACAAAAACTGGAGCAAGGTCTGAAAGCAGAATGGAGCCAATTTCAGAGCTAATGGCGTGGTGGGACAGGGATTTACTAAGGAAGATATGATCAATGCAGGATTGGGATTGATGTGGAGGGGAGAAAAAACTGTACTCTCTAAGGTCAGGATTACACAATCTCCAGATATCTACCAAAGCATTGTTTTGAAAAGCATTCACAAATTGAGTGTGCATCCTGGAGGGGATAAACTTGACTTTTGAATGTCGGTCAATGAAGGGGTGCACAATTTGATTGCAATCCCCCCCGAGAAGTATATAATCTCCAGAGAGGGAGGACAATTTATCAGAGATAGAGGGCCAAAAGGATCTGTCAATCCCGGTAGGGGCATACACATTAAAAGGGCAGGAGGAATATTGTCTATAAGCAAAGTAACAATAACCCAGCGACCATCAACATCACATTCTTGAGAAATTGAAGAAACATTTAACTTTTTATGCAATAAAATCACAACACCATTCTTCTTGGTTACCGTGGGGGAGCATAGAACATGACCCATCCAACAACGCTTATGCTTCAAAGCCTTTGCTTCTGAGAGATGAGTCTCCTGAAGGAGGGCAACATCCGCTTTGAGTCTTGCCAAGTGTGATAAAACCCTTTGCCTCTTAATAGGATTATTTATTGCCTTAACGTTCCATGACGTAACACGGAATGGAACGACAAAGAAAAACAACTAACAGTAACATGCTCATTAAATGCATATAAATAAGCTGAGAGAACTGAGGAAAATATAAACATAATAGTAAGGAAGAAAGGATATGAGGAGTAAAAGAAAAGGAAGGAAAAGATAGGAGGAACTAGTATAGAGATATTACTGCATCCTAAAAAGAAGAGGGAGGAGCAGAGAAGGGAGAAATAAAGAAGAGGAAGAAAAGAGAGAGAAAAGATTAGTTGGAAAGAGTCCAAGAGTAGAAGAGAAAGAAAAACGACAGAAACAAAAATGATCAAGAAGACAGTACATGTCCAAAACGAACGACTGAAAGACATACTTACGAAAACGGAAAACGCAAAACAAGGATGGGGTGGTGGTGTCGGGAGATGACGGCGACAACATCCAGAGCGGACACCAAACCTCTACTACCATGAATCCAAAGGGCAGCATAAAGAGACAGTAGGGTACACCAGGGTGAGGAAGGAGAGAGGAACATCTGTAAAATAAGAGAGACATAAGGATAAATGCAAGGATCTGAGAGAAACATGAAATGAAACTGTGTTTGAACAGTAGGAAAACAGAAGGGTAAATGAAAACCATAATAGGAAACATTAGGTAAGTCACAACATTAGAATCAATGGAGAGAACATCAGAACCATATTATAATGAAATCAAAAAGTTAACAGGTCGTGTCAGGCAGGTCTGGATACGTCCATAACATCTGGACCATGTTGTCGAAGGAAAGCTTGCAGGGCTGCAGGACCCTCATAAGTGGTTGTTCTGGCTTTATAAGTAGGGCTCCCAGTTTTCCGTTTTTACGGATTTTTACATATAAATACAGATGGAAAACAAGTTTTCCTTTATCTGTATTTATATATAAAAACGGGAAAATACTAGTATATTTTGCTGTGCTGCCGTCTGGTGTCTCTCCTTCCTTAGAGGGTTAAGAGGTGACAGCTTCCCCAGCTTCCCGTGTGCACACAGAGCTGCCAGCCGCACCCAAGTACTTCACAGGTCTTTGAAAGACCATTTATTTGTTAATGAGGCTGCTTTGTTATTTCACCCCTTTTAGAGCCCCTGCCAGAGTCAGATTAGGACGGACTCATAGCTGCCAAGGTTTCAGATTGCTATGTAAATAAGAGTGACATTTCAACTACCATGAGTGATACTTTCACAATCAAAATAAAGCAACGCATAATAGGGAGACAGGATATAAGTATCAGAATTTACATCCATTTTAGCAACTAAAAAAAAGAAGATTTTTAAACTGCAGCAGAGCACCAGAAATTGAAGGGCACTTCCCTTGTAACCTTACCGTACTGTTAAGGTCGGCGGGACGGCCCGGTTCCTCTAGAAATACCGCTGTATTGACCAGCACAGGGCACTATAATTGCAAGCAGCGTTCGCCAACGAGCAAGGCTCCTCATTACACCTCCCTCTCAGTTAAACTACAGTAATATCCGCTAGTGAGTCATTCTCAAGCAGAGACAGACGGCTTGACTGCATAATTGCTTGAGTATAGGGGCGAGTAGAGGAGCAAGAACGGCAGCTCAGAATGATGCCATTTTTATACCAGTTGAGTGCAACTAGATAGCAGGCAGGCACAGGACGTGAGAAAGTGGTCCGTGCTGAAATAACTTTAAAGGTGTGCACTGAGTGGTGTACTAGCCTGCTCTGGGCTCCATCACGGCACTGCGGTCCTGGGAGTACAGGGCCCAATCATCACGGGATCACAATGTAAGATTTATTTTACATTTGTTGCAGCTTCCTGATTGTGCGCGGTCATTCAATAGGTTAACTTAAGCTTACAGAAGCTGGTACTTACTTGGGCCGGGGCCGGAAGCAGAGTCCCAACTTGGAGTGCGGCGAGGACGGCTCCATTAATTACTAAAGCAGCGTCTCTCTGCAAGGCAGTGGCTGCAGGCTCATGAATTCAGCCGCGAGCCACCGCAGGCTACCATAATTCGGGGGTTTGTCAAGGCGTATCAGTGATAGGATCCCTCTAGGCTTGCGCCAGTCCAGTGAGTAGTCCCAGGCGCAGCACGGCCGTCCAGTCACACACAGACCCAGGGCTACTAAACGCGCGCTGGGTCTGCATCTGCTCAGTGCTGCACTGACGGCCATGATTGGCAGAGAGCTGCCGTCCAGGATCCAACGCCGGGTAATATGCGCAGGCAGGAGCGCACTTAGAGGCTAGATGTATCAACATACCCTTTTGTGATTTCAAAATAGCGATTTTTAAGGAATCGCTATTTGGGAATAGCAAAATGGCATGTATATAGAAATTCGCTATTTTTTAGCGATTTCTTAAAATTCCTTATTTGCGATTAGCAAATTGCTAATCGTAAATAAGGAATAATTTCCCATTCATTTCTATGGGCCAGGAGGCCCATAGGAATTAATGTGAAATTATTCTCAATTTGCGATTCGCAATTTGCTAATCGCAAATTGAGAATAATTTCAAGGGTGCAGGGGTGTCTCAAGGACAACCTGCTGCACCCCTAAAAACGACATGTGTGCGCATATGGCGCAAATACATGCCCTAAGGGCATGTATGAGCGTCACATGGCACCTTTACAAATTGCATAAAGAGCATTTGTAAAAGAATTCGCAAATTACCTATTTGCAATTTCTTAGCCAAAATTCGCTAAAATAAAATATTTCATACATAGCATTTAAGAAATCGCAATTTGCGATTTCTTAAATGCTTGCGCACTGTTAAGGAATCGCAAAATTTGCGATTCCTTAATATTGCAAACTTTTTGCATGATACATCTCATTTCCCGTTTTTCTTGTCGCAAACGCTGCTATTTTGCGAATCGCAGCGTTTGTGACAAGAAAAAAGCTTGATACATCTACCCCTTAGAGTTTTGCTGCAGATGCTAAGAGGGACGCGGTAGACAGACAAACAGTCAAAGATCCCGCCGCTTCTGACCGACCTCACTTCCTTCCTGTTCCAGGACATGAGGTCACAACATCCCCCCGCCCTGGGTAGGTATTGGGCAGTGAAGTGACGAGTCACTAATGTGAAAGCACACCATGCCATTTTATTTTTTAAACGCTTTCATAATATCTTAAAATGTTTGTTGCATTCCAACAGGCAGGCTGCATGAAGCGAAATTAAATGTTTCATTAAACAACACAGAGGGCACGTGCATTAAATAATTACAAATTATTCTAAAGTGTGTCACGCTTGACGTGCACTATGTGCGCCAACCTGCAGTGCCATGAGTGTATTAAACAAAAACCTAATTATCACACTGAGCACAGCTCTGCACGTTTGTATCATGGGAATTCAAGCCAATAGGATTAAATCTTTTAACCAGGAACAAAGAGTGGGGGTTAAGTTCTACCCAACAGCAATCTTCCTTTCTCCCCAAGCAGGAATCTAATGACCCAACATGACCTGTGTCCTGCCTGCCTCCAGGCCTTCGACAGAGATCACAGATTGGGGCTTATTTACAAGCTCCTCGCGTTGCATTGTCAATTTAAATAAATGTAGAAAAATACTAGCTGTAGCGTCATATTTTGCTTGTGGCAAAAATAAATGTGGATAAATACAGAAAAAATGCCCGAAAAATAAATATGGATAAATACAGACGGAAATGGCAAAAAAATAAATACCATAAAACCGGGAGCCCTATTTATAAGTAACCTTGAAAAGACAAGGATGCCGGAGACCATATCTAGCGTTGAGGGCTCTGAGCTGCGGTCTCATGTCCAAGAACTTCTTCCTCCGGTCCGCGGTGGCTTTGGAGACATCTTGTGATAGAAAGAGACGGTGACCCTCCCATATGATTTGCTTCTTGAGCTTGGCAGCTGATAGGACCTGCAGGAGGTCAGTGTATTGCAGGAACAACATAATGACACCTCTAGGCTTGGTAGCGATCTTAGGTCCAAGACGATGACCTCTTTGAATGTTGATGGAGCGTCTAAGATCTTGGCAAGAAAGGACTGGAAGAAGATGGTAGGGTTAGACCCTTCTGTAAGTTCCGGAAGGCCATAAAGGCGTAGGTTGTTCCTATGATTCCTGTTTTCCATATCCTCTGTCTGTCGTTTAAGTAGTAATATCTCCGCCTCCAATGACGGAATATGGGAACATGAGGACTGCAGAGATTCAGTGGATTGTTCCAGGGATAGAACACGCGAATCCAGAGACGGCCATTCCTCCTGCATAGCCTGCATATTTTTAGTGGTGGCTTCCATAAATGGCTTGAAAGCACGCAGCTCCTCCAAAATGAGATCCATAGAGGAGGCAGAAGAGTTACTCCCAGGAGATGGCGGATCTTTCTTCAGGCGTTTAGAGGAAGCTAAGGAGGATGGCAATTTGCCTCCGGTATGAGCTTTAGGAATGGCTCCATGTGCTGAGTCAGATTTTGATGGCATGCCGTCTGCCATGTCTTGAGAAGGAGAGTCGGAATCTGAACCAACAGGCACTTTAGATATAGTGGTGAGCTTCAAATTACGGAGTTTCCCCATGAAAACTCCAGAGAGGCAGTTGAGAGGAAGCAATGAGCCAGCGACGAATAAGCAGGTGACTTGACTCAGAAAGGTGTAGAAAATTCAAAAAATATGATCCTGAAGAGAAGAGCAAAGGGCAAGCACTTCTATAGGAGGAGAGATAAAGCTCACCAATCATCAATGGTCAAAAGGAAAGAAAAACATGTCCCGCAATAATCATATGTTGGTCAAAGGAGGACACCATCATATCCTGTCAAGACGAAGCGAATGAGCTGGAGAACAAATGATAAGGTGTTGCATGCACGCCTTGCAGTGAATCTGTAGAAGAACAGTACTGGGAGCGAGCCGGAGGAGATAAAGTCAGTTCAAGGTCTTAGAAAGGTATACTGATGTTCTCCCTGGCAAGGTCATGCTAAAAAAAAATAGGGGAGAAGCGTGCGAAGAAACGCACTGAAGACTACTAGGGGCACTCCCTGAAGAAATAATTCCTGACGGTGGTGAGCATTAAAATGCAATAAAGTAAAGGAGCGAGGATACAGGCTTCAAAATACGCCAACAGCAACTGCTCCCAATGTCCATAGCCCATAGAGGTAAAGAAGGTGACATATGTAGGTCTGCAATGGAGAGCGCAATCAGCGACAAAATGGCGCCTATAGTTGCAGAGAATAGTACTTTGAGGAGAAAAATCCAAGAAAAAACAACCAACGTTCGTTGGGGGCTCACCAGCCGTGCCAAGTGTGGACTGAGTCTTCGTGAGGTTGAGCAGGCATCTCGTAGGCTGCACGGGCCGGCCGCCTTCAGAATTCGCGTCCGGTGCACAAAATGGCGGATGCAGGCGCCGGAATCGGGACCCTCGAGCGACCTTCAATAATCTCCACGAGAACCGGGAAACAATGAGGGCGCTAGGCTCTCCTCATGTTCCGGTCCACGGAGCAAGTTCCATATTGCCGTAAGTCTCCAAAAGGTTGCCGAAACCAGCCAGTGTTCGGAGGTCGGCGTCGGAGCTTCTGGGTTACGCCGCCATCTTGGTCGGCGTCCAAGCCACGCCCCCCTCTATCTTTTCATTATGTGCTAAAAACACTTTAACATGCTCGTATTAACTGTACTCCTCGACTTAAGCTGTCGACCCGGACACGTTTCAGCAGTCAATTTCTTCGGGCCTCCTCAGTACAAGGGTAAAGCAATATCTTATTTACATCACAGGATCTCGGAATTAGATTAGGGACCACTCCCGTTGGTATGGATGCCTTCAACGTTCCGATATTTGCACATTGGAATGTTTTACCTTACAATGCTGCACGCCATCTTGTCAATCCAGGCATTAGTTTCCAT
Organism: Lissotriton helveticus; assembly: GCF_964261635.1. Taxonomy (NCBI): domain Eukaryota; kingdom Metazoa; phylum Chordata; class Amphibia; order Caudata; family Salamandridae; genus Lissotriton; species Lissotriton helveticus. The sequence goes on along the minus strand of NC_136069.1, from coordinate 1,005,276,582 downwards.
TTGGCAACCACTCAATTGTTGTCCGTCCACCTCCTGTTTGGGCAATCTAAACCTCAATCGGCTCTGTGTGTTCTACCTAGGAACCACTTGCTATATGCAGGAAGGTTTCCCTTCCTGCATATAAACATTGCAACTTCTATGTGTGGTGCAGAATATCCATGTAAGCCCACTAGTTCAGCTGATAGGATTTAATGGTATTTGCTATTGTATTAGTCTTTACTTAGGTCTCCTTGCCTCTGTATTTTCAATGCTGCAGCATGTTCAACATTTTGCATTCAGAAAAACAATGGGCTTGAAGAAATATGATCATATGTCAACTGTTCAAAAACAGCTTCACTTCCCTGAGTGAAGCAAGCGGTCTGGTTTAATACTTTATGGATTATGCACTAGGTATTCTTTGACCTTGTCTTTCTCTAATTATTGAAGCGTTCTTTATGCACACAAATGTAAACTCGTCATTACAGCTCCCTTCCCCTCTGACATGTTCCATGGATTAAAAACTTGTGCATGCTGGATAATGGTCTTTAAGATACTTGGGGGATAAACTCTATAATAATCGTCCTACTTTCATTTGCATTATCCAGAATTATTCATCATTCAAGAAAGGTTGCTTCTTCCCCACTCATCATCAGATGCTTTAAGCTTTCTCACTCTAGGCACAGTAAGTCCTTATTGTTTGTCGTAGCGTGTTTCATTCAGTGCTAAAATGCACATTAAAGGAGATGTCTGATTTAGTGATTAAGTGAGCGGTGTGATCCCATTGGAACTGTGCAGCTGCAGTGACTGGAGGCCTCTATGCTCTTGAAGTTGCCGTGGAGTAGGAACACTCCACACCAAAAAAGCGGAGTGAGCCTAGGAAAAGCATTGGTAAGGCCCCCTACATCAACCAACACACAAAGGCATAGCCAGCAGGAGCCACAAGGGGGAGGGACAGTCCATGTGTACTAGCTGCACTTAAGGAGAGTGGAGCTCCCTGGATCTACCCTATGTGCCCCAGACACACCTTGCAGAACCTCTAGGACTCCGAGGCAGCGCCATTAGGACCACAGGACCACCGACCCCCCTGCACCTTTTCATTAGAGGAACTCAACTGAGAAAACACTGACAGTAATGCACAAATTAACAGAGAGAAGACACCGGAAAGGGCACCGATGGCAAGGGCCACAGCGGCATCAACAGAGGTCTGTCAAACTAATACGACGTGCTTAGAAACACAGCACTAGAGTCCCAGTGTCCTGAAAAGGGGTAGCCCAAAGAGCCAGAAGAGCTGAGTCTGTCAGGGGGGAGGGCTTCTGAGCAGCACTTGCGTTCTCTGTGAGAATACTGAGTCTTAGTATGTTGTTGCCTTGGGATAAGTGGGCACTTACGGCGTTTGAGATTCACCACACACTTAATTAGTACTCAGTTGGCTCACAACCGCTTACTTCGGACTGGGACTATGCCCTCCACCCGGGTAAAAAAGGATAGAACACTTAAAGAACTGTTCACACTCCCCCAAGTCAGCAATACAATGGAGCACCCAGAGGTGGGAGATACTATTAGAACACAGGCGGATGACACAAAGGAGGAACCAGTAACCCGTGCATTTCTGCAGTCACTGTTCACGATGCTCCGCGAAGATCTACAAACCCTCAAGCGAGACCTAACCTCCAAAATTAAAGACATTAGGAGAGATGTGGATGTAATTGGGAAATGGGTGGCCTTGTTGGAGGACAAAGGGGACAGTAGAGACACCGAACTGGCAAGCCTACAACAAGAGGTAATCGGCCTCCAAGATCAGCACGCAGACATACCGGTACACTTAGAAGACCGTGAAACGTAATCCCGTAGACATAACATCCGGATCAAAGGGGTGAACACCAACAGAGAAGGAAGTGATTAAGTATGGGTGAAATTAGCGAATTCGCGGTCCGCGAAATTGTACGAAAGCGAATTTGCGATCCGCATAATCCGCGTATTCGTGCGAATTTGTGGATTTAGTTTTTGCGTGTTCGTGGGGTTTTTTGTGTATTCGCGGAACGCTTGCAGCGCACCGACCGCGAGGTTGCCCATGCGGTCGTACATGGGCGCGGCCATCTTGTGCGCATTGCGTATTTTCATTTCCGGGCGCTATTATCAATCTTGCGTTGTGTGTGGCGCGCTATTACGAGTTTGTGTGTGTTTTTGCGTGCTCGCGTGGGAAATATCGCGCAAACTTACCCACGCGGTCCTCAATGGGCTCGGCCATCTTGTTTTTCATTCATTGCTATGGTCCTGTGCATGCTTTCTGAATCCTGCTTGAATCTTTGCCATCCTTTCTTTCTTTGAACTTTGTTTTGCTCTTTTTTGCTCATTATCTATCTCTCTATTTGTCTAGATCTATATTTTGTGTTTTTTTCAACTTTTTGTTACTTTATAACTACTTTTTTGGTTTAGCTCTCTCTTTCATTTTTTTTTTCTTCCCCCTATTCTTTTCTTCTTTTGGCCAGGACCATGGCAAAGGGAGCCGGCAAATCAAAGGGGAAGGGTCCCGCACCCCGTAGCCGGCTCCCTTGCGGGCGATTGAGGGGAGTCGATGTAGTGGCCAGGGAGGTTTTTACCGAGGTGGAGGTGGCCACCCTGATATTTTTTGTTCAACGCTACCTCCGTAGGACCTTGGTAGCAGGGGGCAGGCCCTTTAAAGGATATGGCCTCCGGGAGCGTCAGCAGCGGTGGGATAAGGTGTGCCGGGCCATGCGGAGGGCGTCGGAGGTCCGGAGCACCTACTACCAAGTGACGCACCAGTGGGCCGACGTCCTCGACCGGGAGCAGGACCTGCTCCACCTGCTAGGTGTGGAGATCCCTGGCCTTGGTGAGTAGCTATTTAAGAACTACTTTGTATTCTTCTGCTCTGTCTTATATTGCTAATATATGTTTTTCCCGTAGAGCAAGAATGCTGCCTATTCGATTACATTGCAGGTAAAATAGTGTTTAAATAGCTTCTGTGATTGCAGGTGCTAGCCTCCTCAGTGGCGTTGCTACTATGCTTACTTGTTTGCAACTTTGTGCTCATTTGGCCTGAGAATATGTATGAGTGTAGTACTTTACAGAACTGCGTAATGCTAGAGAGACTAGAGACTCAAGTCTAGTCCTTCCTTTGTACTCCTGCTGCCACTAAGGAGAAGACATAGTGATGGATTGATAGGTTGAGTATATTATGACTTGTTATTAGTAGTAGTAGGAAATGTTTTAGTGCTCTGCAATCATAATGACGGACTGTGTCTGTCACGTCGCGTGCTGCTGAGTGCTGTCAGTCGTAGTAGAACCTTTTTGTTGTTGGTTTAGTTGGTGATTTACATAACTTTCTAAGTAGATGGTCTGCGAATCCAGCAATACTGTACTAGTAGTATCCTCCTAGTTGACCAGATCAGATAGGTTAATACATGTAGTGCAATTGTTGCTAATTTGTTTCCCCGAGATAATTTTAGATTGTGGTCAAAGAAATCAAATATTTCAAAACAACAATCATCCATGTTGTGTTTCTTTTTTTCATGATCTTCAGCACCTCCCAGGGGCAAGGCGACTAGCAGCACCATTGAGACTCCGGTGGAAGAAAGTGGAAAGTCACAGCAGTCCCTTGTAGGCTCTTCTGCTGGCCTCAGTAAGTTGTTCTATTGTTATATTAATACTTATACTTCCCTAACTTTTACAGCTCCTATTCATTACAAACTGTTTCCTAATTCTATTTTTTTACAAAATAGTCCTTGATCATCTTCTAATAGGCTACTTTCTACCTGAAAGCTGCTTTGGGTGTTTGTTGTGTCGAGGAGTTCCAGCGAGTCCCGTTGACCCGGGGACCAACCCTTGTGCGCCTGCTGCTACCGCTCGCCGCACCCGCTTCGCGGGTGCCGCTTCGCGGCTCAAAGAGGGTGGAGGCTGTTTTCTGGCGTTGGCGCTCCAGCAGGGACTCAAATATCCAGGAGTCCCTGCTCTTACAGGTGCGCTAGGACGCGCCCACCACCAGCCACGCCCCCCGCCTGGCCAAGCTGAAAAGGCGTGTGTTTCCTCTGCTTACTGGGTCATACCTGAAAGCTGCTTTGGGTGTTTGCTGTGTCGAGGAGTTCCAGCGAGTCCCGTTGACCCGGGGACCAACCCTTGTGCGCCTGCTGCTACCGCTCGCCGCACCCGCTTCGCGGGTGCCGCTTCGCGGGTGCCGCTTCGCGGCTCAAAGAGGGTGGAGGCTGTTTTCTGGCGTTGGCGCTCCAGCAGGGACTCAAATATCCAGGAGTCCCTGCTCTTACAGGTGCGCTAGGACGCGCCCACCACCAGCCACGCCCCCCGCCTGTAACACTCTCCTATTTCACGCTGTGTCTGGCGCTCCGCGGGACGCGAGCGGGACGCCGAGCGAAGCCCGGGCAAAGGGCGGGCCCTCTACGGCCCTCATCGGCCTGAGGAGGCTGGGCTGGGCCAGAGGTCCTGGTTCCTGATCCCCGTAAGTTGCGCTCTACTTTATTCCTGTCCCCGTTTATCCTTTCTAACTTATGATGGCAACTGCTGCTACTAGTCCTGTCTTAGTGGGAGCAGAAAAAATGTGGCGATGTTAAACCGTACTTTGGATGATTACTTCCTGAAACCAGCCCCCGAGGGAAACAAGGAGCTGCTGTTAGCAGAGAGGAGGGCAGATCGCCGTTGTTCAATAGAACGCATAAAGAACAGAACTTTCTCGGAACCTACAATGTCAGTTACTTTGGATGACGATCTGATTATTAGCTTAGCAGACAACTCAACACTATTAGCCAGTGTGCCCTTACTCCTGCAAGACTGTTTAGCCCCAGCAGTGTCACCTACTTTCAGTCAACAGGACTCATTACCTGTGTTGAATGTCCACAGTAACACTCCCAAGAACTTGATCTCACCCACAATCAGATCCGGCAAAGTTGTAAGAGGTAAATGTTTTCGGCCAGTGTCCCTCAAAATAATTGGGCCCCCACCGCCTAAAAGGAGACGGAAAACAATATCAGTAAATAAGCCCAAACTAAGCCACTCAGAGTTTGGCAATAAAGCAAAGATTGACTCTATAACGTCTTTGGGAGGCCCTGCCACGCAACAAGCAATAGTGGCCGTTTCTCCGCCCCCAATAACTTTATCTCAAGCAACCACAGAACCAGACATCGCCTGTACCCAAATGGAAAAAGACTTACAACCAGCCTCCTCTAAGTCTCTTTTGGACAATATTGAGCTGATTGTACGCACTTACACACTTGCATTGACTGAAAGATTTAAAGGGCTGGAGTTAAGGTTGGGTAAAATAGAGGAGGACCTGATCAAGCGAGGGAATTCAGCCCAGTCAAAAGGGCTTACAAAAGTGCAACAACAAAAAGTTGTCATAACAACGCACCCTCCCATTAAAAATGTTGTTGTCCCTACACCTCCAATACCTCTTAACGCCAACAGCCAGGCGGCTGTAGCAACCCCAGCTGCCCCTAACTGGCTACATGCGGCCACGATAATATCTGACGGCATCAGCTCAAATAAATCTCTGCCTATAGAACCGTTACTGGTTCAGGGAAGATCAACTGTTGCAGGCACAGACAGTAACGCTGCCCCCATAGTTAATGCCCCGACTAGAGAACCTAGCTCCCTTCCGGATAGACACCCGAGATCCGTTGTGAATGTGATCAACCGGGGGAGAGGTGAACAAACTAGGGTACCACCAATGGAACTTCCACCAGAAGCGTTGCCGTATGTGGTTGTACTCACTGGGGTCCCAGAGCTGATGACAGGAAAAAGAGAGGGCTTTTTTCAACTAAAAAACAAAATAACGCACTGGCTTTCGCTGTACAGACCTAAACCTAACCTAGTAAATGGTGAAATAGTTCATGTACGGCGCATGTCTTGGCTGGGGGGCAGAGTAAAGGATATAGGGGGAGACATTGTGGTCATAAACTTCAGGGATATAAAAGCTGTACAACATATACTGAACTGGCCTTTTGCCAATGAGAACAGTTGCATTGTACCACGTCCTCTGACGTATTTTTACCCCAGATCTGCTGTACTTCCCCCTCAATACTCAATTAACGGCACCTATTTTCCCTCCCAGTCACTAACTTTGGAGTCCGCTTTGAACCCCGCATATATGCCCTATTTAGCTCCGCCACCTGCAATGCAGGGGTGGAATACGATACCATTAACCCATAAAATAGATGCAAAGGGTAGCATGTCACATTTGATGCCATTTACTCCTCTAGAGCTTTATAACAGATTTGAGGCCTTTAGTGGTCTTGAGGAATGCGACTGATGTTTAAAGTGTGTAGAGGGAGTTTGGGAGGGTGAAATTGTTCCCTGTGTCACAACTTTACAGGAAGAGAAGGGTACCAGCTGCGATGTAACAGAAACACACACTGCTGTAACACATGCTGATATGAATGATGGTTCACCTGCTGTTTCACTTACAATGTTTTATAGATCGAACGCGGTGTCTCCACCATCTTTACCTGCTATTGTGTTTAATAATGGTGCTCTAGTAAATGATGTTACTAAGGATACATGCACGAAAAATTGCCATGATGATCTTCCTAGCACATCATTTGTACTTTTGGACCCCTCACCTGTAGATACCAACTCTTCTGTCTTGTATGGGGTTCATGCACTGACCCGAGAGCCATTAGTTTCGGCTGCAGCAAGCACCGTGGACACGGGGATCACTCACCCTGAAATACCAACCCCCAACTCCCGTACCATCTATCAGTGAAAGTCTCACATGTCCAACATTAGCCGACTGCGTGAATTTAATTTCATGGAATATAGCTGGCTTGGCCGACAAGTTATGTGACCCAGCCTGGCTAACATTTATTAAAAATTTTTCCATTGTATGCCTTCAAGAGACGTGGTTGGAGGATAGAAACATCCATATAGAAGGGTACTTAAGCTTCATCATCCCAGCAGTTGCCTCGACCAAGGGCAGAGCAAAGGGGGGATTGGCCACCTTTATAAACTCGGGATTGCTCTGCAATATCAGCACATATCATACTGATAATTTAAACATTCAGATGCTCGATTTAAAAAATGGTAAGAAAGCCCTGACTCTGGTCAACTTCTATAACGCTAGTGGCTCTGGTGGTTGTGACATTATATTGCTAACAGACCTATTGAGAAAAAACACACACACTACATCCCGGAACCTGTTGATAGTAGGTGACTTCAATGTTCACCCTTGTGGTAACCCAGGCTCCACTCCAATGGGCTCCTTGGGATGCAATAGCGTCGAAGGTTTTCACTTTTCTCACACTAGGGGTGGTAAGAGCCTAAACGATTTAGTAAACGGGAATAACCTAACAGTAGCTATGTCTATGGTTCCTGACACAAAAATCTTTGATATTCCGACTTTTAAAGGACATGGTCAGGGATCTTTTATAGATCACATACTCCTATCCTCAGATCTTGTACAACGGGTCCTGCAATTCACCATTCTCCTCAGTGTATACAGTGATCACAACCCCCTATCTATTGGCATGGGTGGGCTTTTGTTCACCAAACGACCACCTGGTATCGGTCGAGGTACGCTGAGTTGTATAAATGGTAGACGTCATATCAAATGGACAATGATAAATCAAGACAGTTTATATCTTAATATAAACAGTGCATGTGAGGAGGAGTTGATAGCATGCTCATCTCTTGATTCATCCCCTATGAATATTTTGTCAGGGTTTGCGGGTATGGCTTCTAAAATTGGTGTAATGCTATCTGCACCAATAAAGGGGCAAAGTAGAAAGCAGGTCAAATGGTTTGACCACAACTGCTCAAAGGCAAGTAGAGATCTGAAGAATGCTTTAAAAACTAAACCTAGACATCCCGACTTGATAAAAAGTCTTCGTGTGTCTTATAGGAAAGCATTAGCCGTAAGGAAAAAGGAAATTAAGGCTAACACTATAGAATCCCTCCTTGATCCTACAGTGCTGGGGAATAGCAGTAAGTTTTGGCAAATTATCAACAAACCATTGTTTGATAATCGAAATGACACAGCTTTAGGTACAAGTATCTCAGAAGGAGAGTGGGTGTCTCACTTCAGTACAATTTTTAAGAGTAATGAGCCCAGGGCAGAAAACGCCTTTTTATTATCACCTGTAAACCAATTATGCTTTACAGTAAATGAGGTTGTAAGGGGGATCCAGGGTCTAACCAGTAATAAGGCCCCGGGCCCGGATGGTTTACCACCGGACCTGTTTAAGTCTAGTACCTCTTTTTGGGCTCCCGTCCTCACGGCGGTAATAAATGCAGCTGCTACAACGGGGTGCCCAAAAACATGGGGCCTATCGACCATAGTCCCCGTTTTTAAAAAGGGCGATCGCAGCAGTCCATTATGTTACAGACCGATATCCTTAATAAACTCAGTAGTTAAAGTGGTAGGGGGGGTAATACTTAACAGGTTATCTACATGGGCAAAAGACAATAGTATCTTGTCTCCCATACAATATGGGTTCAGGCCCGGCCATTCGACCATTACGCAATGTCTGAACCTATATCTGATTTTAAGAAAATACACCCTGGCTAGACACGGTACTGTCTATATGGCATTTATGGACCTGTCGTCCGCCTTTGATTGTGTGGACAGAAGCTTATTATGGGCCTCTTTGCTGAGAATGGGTGTGGAGAGGAATCTTGTCAACTTCCTAGCCGATATGCACTCGGATACTAAAGCCAACGTCCGTTACACTCAAGACCTTAAAGTAACGGACGAATTCAGAATAAATCGGGGAGTTCGACAGGGCTGTATTTTGGCCCCATTCCTCTTCAACATGTACATAAACGAACTGGAGGAATTTCTTTTAAATACAGAAGCAGACTACCCCCGTGTTGAACACAAGGGGGTGCCTGTGCTCCTTTATGCAGACGATGCAGTACTTATATCTAGGACAGCAATCGGTCTCCAAAAATTATTAAATTCCTTCTTTAAGTTTATGGAGTTACGTGGCCTTAGCATAAATAATTCCAAGTCCTACGTCATGAAAACAGGAACGGGCACCCGGAAAACTGATTCCTTTAGTATAAATGGGGAGAAAATCCCTTTAACCAACTCTTTCTCATATCTTGGGGTCCTCCTCTTAGACCATAAATTAACGTGGGGCCCCGCAATATCCAAAAAGAAGGGAGAAGTAACAAGGGTAAATGCGGCCATTCTTGGCTTTGGGAGAAAAATTGGAAATTGCCCCACGGCCGCACTACTCAAACTTTACCAGGCAAAAAGTGTTGCTGTTGCCTGTTATGGTAGCGAGCTCTGGGGCTACCGTAGGATGAAAGACCTAGAGGTCGCAGAAAACAACGTCCTGAATAAGATACTGAGGTTGCCAAGGGGTACCGGGACCTTCTCCGTACACGAGGAGTTGGGGGTTCCATATCTAAGCGACAGAATAGCAGTCAACCCGGTTTTGTGCTGGCTGAATTGTTGGCTTAACACCGCCATTCCGCTTACACATGCCTTGTTGAAAGATGTTTTTTCCCTAGATGGCAGGCTTAAAATTCCGTGGGTGAAATATATAAGGGATTGTCTGTTGGCAATAGGCCGTTCTGATTTGTTTTACGACCCTAACCTAATTACAAAACCCGATGTTGTCTTAGTAAAAAACGCCATACTACTGGCAAGATGTACCGATAGAGAAGAGGCGGAGATACAGAAGGGTAGTGTTAGGAAACATTTATTACTCAAAACCTGCCCACAAATGGAGCCTTATTTGACATGGCCTATGACCAGTTATGAACGGTTTCTGTTAATAAGGTTCCGTTTTGATTTATATCATCTTTTACTGGCGGTACCAAGTGGGGCACAACGGGGAGAAGTGTTGCCAGCTTGTGGCTGCGACAGTAAGTCTCCTCAAGATCTGGCACACTTTCTTTTTATCTGCCCTTATTACTCTATCCCACGGAATTTATACCTTAAACCATGTCTTAAAAAACTGAATTTTTTACAAATTAAGCCCGCACTTTATTACCTACAACTACTGAATTGTGATTGTACCTTATTTGTCTGTAACTTTTAAAAAAAAGCTATCTGTTTTAGGAAAAGTATGGACGGATAATTATGCTGTGAATATTTTAGGTGTCTTTTAACTAATATAGTAATTTATGTTTTTAAACTTACAATGCTCATGCTCATAGCACCCGCTGTACCTTCTTCTTTTTTTTTTTTTTTTTTTTTTTACTGTATCCTGTGTCCTTTATTTGCCATATGAAATGTATTGTTTGGAAATGCTTTTAAAATGTGTATTTATGAATTGTACTTTTATGACTGTTTGTTTTACAGTCGAATAAAGACTTTGAATTTGACTACTTTCTACATTTTTATCCTGCCTCTACCATCACTCTCTGTGCTACTACTATTTATGATTATGATTCGGTCTGTGTAAGGTAGCTAAGCTTGCCCAGTCGGCAAACGGTGTCAAACAAAACTCTGATCCAGAACAGAAGTTGAACCCCCAATCCTCTGACTGACTATCTAGTGTTTCTGACCAATGATTTTACGACCCAGAAGAACAGAAGAAGACTACCGCCGATTCCCAGCCTATCTGAGTCACTAAAACATGACTGCCAAGTGCAGTAGTTCAAACCCTTCCGCTCACTCACTCGTGAACAAAAACCACACAGTATTTGTTAGTTTTAAAGTTTTATTTTCAATTAAGAAATTAAAAAAACATTTCTTTATTTTTAATAGCGTAGTATTCGGAGCGAGCACTGCTGATAGATGACGTTAAAGTTTAAACAACATTCCCATGAATCAAATTACTTTAACGTAATAGTTAACAGACACATGAAATTATTAGAAAAACTGTGCGGGAGCCACCACCTTCTTTAAAGTACTTAAAGTACTGCTGGTGATGACTTACTAGTAGTTGGTGAATCGTCCTGTTGGCAGAAGGGCAATGTAATCTTCTTTCTGTATTTAAAAAAATGGTGCACGTTAAGCAAGCATTCATCAGTTGTCCTAAAGAGTGTAGCATTTAATGGAATAAGCATATAAAAAGTTAACACCCTCCCCAAAACCGTTACTTTTTTCCAATCCCAGTAATAAAAAACTGTGTTGTGTAACATTTCCTTTCATTATGAGACCAAATAGGGGGTTGTGTATGGTATCTGAAAATATGACATGTTTTTTCTAGACGTCACAACTTCTGATGCGGCACAGATGACCACCAGTACCGGGGCCAGCACTGCGGAGGGCTCCACTCTAGGGGCGAATGCGGCGGCGCCACCAGGAGGAGATGGGGGGAAGGCTCAGTGGCGGCGGACAGTGGTAAGTTATTATACTCCTTACTTATTTACATTTTTGAGTAGGCTCGCAAAGGAGTGTATGATGCACTGTACAGTACACTAGTACAAGTACACTGTACTGTGAAGAACAGTTACTAATTTAGAACTACTTTTTTGGCTATCACGGCGAAGACAGTCAACCTTGACTTGTAATAGCATTAGCGGCGGTACTTCTCGGGTAAGCAATGGCCCCCTCTATTTGAGTTCAACTCAGCTGGCAAACTTTTATTGTGAAGCCAAGTCATATCAGATGTACTTTAGGGGTGTGAAGAACGAAAAGTGAAAGCGAGTCTTAACATTTATGACTGTAAAGAATGGTGTTTTTGAATGCAAGTCAAGAGAAGAAGACGGTGGTTTCCAAAATATAATGAAAAGGTTGTTGGTTGGTTGTTGAGAAATAGAAAACTTGGTACATTTGAGACATTAAGAAGAATGATAGACGTACTTTGGAAGTCTGGATGTTATCTTCTTTTTCCTCATCGATACTAGCAGAGGGGTATGATGTAGTAGAGCAGACGCTGAGAGGATCAAGATTGTTACTTTGAACAGCATGTCCGTGCCAGAGTAGCAAAGCTGAGGAAATCCAAATACTAGAATTTGTGATTGATCACAAATACTCCCTGCCTTGACTAACAGTACAGTACTTTACTTTGCAAGCGCAGCGCAGCATCTATTGTGTATGGATTGTATAGTTGACAACATTATATCAAGTCAAGTCCCTTCCTCCGCCAATTATGGGTTACACACTCACTCCCTATGTTAATAATTTTATTTCAGCTGTGTCATGGGTGGAATATCGCTGTCGTTCACTGAATCTATCAAAACAAAGCACCTTAAGGCATCCATCATATAACCAAAGATCATGTGATCGGCAGGATAATGATATATGATCAGAATTGAATAATCTTCATTCTTCTTTTGTTGTAGCAAAGGTTGGGGGCAGTGCGAAAGATACCATTACATTGAGCAGTAGCCCTTGATGTAACAGAGTATGGCCAATGGCAGAGCCACCCCTATAGAAAAGTAAGAGCTTCCTATCCCCACCTGCATGTACTGCTTAAAGTACTGCGAGTCTGCGTCATCATGGCTTGTGTCTGTTTTTCTTGGGTGCAAGCTGAGTGAGCTGCCATGCCGGCTACCACAAGTTCACGTACCAGTAATTTCTTTTGCAAAACAAGAGAAAAAAACAGAAGACTTTTTTTAGTACTCTCTGACTATGTATGTATTAGTGAGTCCATCCCTAGCCCTGCTAGTGGAAATCCTGAAACTCCCAGTAATGTCACAGGCCTACAAAGATGGTGGAAAGAAACATGCCAAAATGTTATACTGAGTTTGCTACTTGCTGGTGTTACTGAGAGTCAACTTTCCGTTGAATTATTTTGACTTTATGTTAAAGAATATTGAATACAGTATTTTTCTTTCTTTCTTCATATAGATGCTACTCCGAAAAAGCTCACCCGAAAGGAGATGGCTGTCCGGGCCAGGGCCAGTAAGCTGGAGGCTATTTGTGCCGAGTATCGGCAGCTGTGGGCTCGGGAGCAGGAGGAGGAGACAGCAACCACTGCATCCTCCTCCAGTGCCCCTGTGTCCATCAGCCAGAAGCCTCCAGCCTAACGGAGCCGTGGCCCGACAGCCTCCCGCCGCTGCCGCACAGCAGCAACACAATCAGCTGCCCCCCAGAGCCTGGATGGTACTTCAGCGCCACCTCCGTAAAAGAGTGGAGTACGTGGAGCGGTTGGCCGAAAAACATCAGCGCCAGCTCCGGGACCTCCGCAAAGAGCTGCGGGACGTGCAGCAACAGTTGTCAACACTACGCCACCAGAGGAAGTGACTGTCCCTTGCCCCTTTTTTAAAGACTGTTGGGGGGGTGGGAATTGGGTGTTTGGGAAAGGGGACTTTTGGACTTTTGGACATTGGTTGGGGTTAGGTAGGGGGGTGAGTTGGGTTAATTTATTTTATTTTTGTACTACATGAATATATTTCTTAATAATTATTTTTCATACCAAAACATAGTATACGCATTCATATTATTTTGTGTGGGGGTGGGCGGTGGTTACCGGACTATTGGTTTCTTCCAACTTACCAGCATGAATGAAACATCTAGTCCTGAAATGTACCAAAGTGCCAGTTACCGAGTTAGTGAATTCAGTAGCCCTACTAGTACTTTACTAGTAGTACTGGCAGTCTCTGCTCTCCTCCCAGTTCTAGCCTGTTAGAAACGGGGTCCCTGGCTGGCCAAGTCTTGCGCCAAAGTCAGTCAGAGATCATCATTCCCAAGTCAGGGCAAGGGAGTTACACACCAAGATAACCCCTGCTCACCCTCTAGGTAACGTGACGCGAGCAGCAAGGCTAATCTCGGAGGCGATGTGTAAAGCGTTTGCACGCACACCCAGCAACAACACCCAAGGCCCACCACAAAGGAAACTCCACACAAGGTTATATAAAAAATAGCCTTTGTATTATAGTAAAACACATTAGATAAAAACACATAATTTACAATGTGCCAACAGGCACGGGCAGAATTTACAGCGGATTATGTACAGGACAGGGCCACCTGGACCACTGTCAGGGGTATGCACTTTTAGAACTAGCACTTGTTGTAATTAGCACTTTGTAGGAGTAATAATACTTGTAGGTATAACACTAGCACATAGAACATATAATGACTGTAGCAACAAAATAGTACATGTAGCATACAACCAGTGATTACTGGTAAAGGGTAAATACCTCCTACGCAACCCTAACCACCTTAGGAAAATCACGCAGGGAACCAGGACCTTACTAAAAGGACCTATAGAAGGAAAAACAATCCCCTAAGCATCAAACATATAGCAAAGGGAAAGAAGCAAAACACATGATGCCTAAAAACATTCAGAGGTGTAGGTAATAACAATTGCGCAGAAATCACATTAGCAAGTAAATCACAAATTGCGCAAGGTGCACATAGGCACAACACCAGAACTGTCCCTCAGGCCAACTGGCCTCTCAAGGGCTCAAATACCCTTAGTCTAAAATGTCAGGGTAGGCTGCGCAGGCAGCCAAGAACAAACCTAAACGTGGCAGCTGCCCACTAAGTGCTGGGCAGCTGTAAGGCAATGTGAACGCACACGTTGGAGCCTCGTGGGCTCAAGAACAACAATGGGGCCAAACAAAACGTGGGAGCCTCGGGGCTCTAACCAACTGACTGTCCCCTGAGCCTCGCTGGGCTCTACAAAGCAATGGCACTCAAGAGCTCGGGGCTCTAAAACAATAATGCCCCTGGAGCCTCTCTCGGGCTCTTAAGCAATGCACCCAGGTCGTTGGAGTCCCACTCGGGGGACTCTGAACACACAAATGCCCCCAAGATGTTTGGAGCCCTCAGGCTCGAAGGGAAGGCTGCCCGACTCCGTTGGAGTCCCACTCGGGGGACTCAAAAATGCGGGAATGCCCCCACAAGCCTCTCGTGGGCTCTAACAAAACTGTTGGGCCCTGGAGCCTCGGGGATCCGAATTACCAATGCCCCCGGGGAGCCTTCGCGGCTCTCAATCACAAAATCACATGCGCCATTGGAGTCCCTCTCTGGGGAACTCAAAACCAAAGATGTGCCCCCTGAGCCTCGTGGGCTCGAACAAATGGGGCCCACAACGTTGGAGTTCCTCACTGGGGGACTCGAAAAGAACCAACTGCCCCCGGAGCCTCAACAGGCTCTACACACTGGAGGGGAGGGGCGGGCACCGGCAATGTGCCCCTACGCCCTCCTCCCCGATACTGCACACCTGGCCCCACTTACCAGGTCTCCTTGCAGCGGCCGCTTCCCTGTTGCTTGCGGACAGTCTCGCTGGGGCCGCGGGCGGGGCTCCTCTTCCTCGGGGCCTCGCTGGCGGCCGCACCACCGCTGGTTCCGGCTTCTCCTGCCAGAGGGCAGGCTTCGCTCTCCTTCCGGTTCGCTGGTGGGCCGGTCCACGTCACACCACTGGATGCCTGGCTTCCGGGGTCGCGGCTGCGGCCAATAGCAGCGCGGCCCTGGGGTGGGGAGGCGGGACAGCACCTCACAAAGGATCGGGCCAGCGGTGGTGATGTGGGGCTGAAGAGGGGTAGGCTCCCTCTCTAATTTAAAGATAAAGCGAGTTGGGCACTCGCTCGGGCAACCAAAGTCTGCAAAAGTGCGGCAATGAGCGGGGTGGGCACCCGCGCCGCTAAGCCCCGCAAAACACGTGGAAAATGCCGGGTGGGCACCGGCTTTGGCAGATGAAGCGCACTCAAGCGCTAGGGAAGAAATAAAGCGCGCTGAAGGGCAAGACAAAGCGCTCTCAAGCACAATAAGTAAAATAAAGCTCCAGCAAAGTTCTGGAGGCAGGCAGGGGGGCAAGGCTGGGACCAGAGCCAGCTTACTGGGCCTCCAGGCAGGGAGGCAGTCCAAGTGGCGGTCCTCCTGGTGCCCAGCAGCAGCAGCAGCCCCCTCAGATAGGATCCTGGAAGAGAACAAATTGTAAGGGGACACAGCCCCTTCTTAAACTGTAAAATCATTTGTCTTTGTTCAGGGTGTGGGGAAAAACCAGTCGCAGCTGGTTTGTGAGCACTCTTGATGTGCTCAGCCTCTCACTCTATTCACTGGCAGGGCTAGGGACATTAGACGCACCACAGGGGGCGGAGCCAGCATTGTGTGGGGAAAGCCCAGCCCTATTCAGGACCCAGGGGCATCCCTCCCTCACATCACTCATGCTAATCTCTCCACTCACCACTGGGCAGACCCATCCAGACTCCTGGAGCCAGGCTCACCAGCCAGCTCCAGCCAATTACACGCCAGCACACTCACTGCACACACACACCAATATCTAGAAGTGGCACTTCTCCACTAGACACATACACGCCGCATACATCATTGCGCAGCATTCAATCTCACGAGTTTGCACATACCAAACTCGAGCCTGCACTCCCCACACATCAGGAATTAACATGGACACACACATTCCCCATGCATTCCTATGGGAGGGCAGGCCAGCCTCACTACACGCACGCACTTTACTCTGGGACACAGAAAAAAGCGCAGAGACCAAAAATCACTAACACAGATCACATACTAAAAGCAAAAATAATAGGGGTGAACCTGCAAGAAGGGCCAAGTCCAACACAACCCCCTCCCAGCCAAAACGCAGGGTAGACCAATCACCACCGTGATGGGCTTTCCTGCTTGGGGCGATAAAGCACGGACGCGGGCCCGCAACTGCAGGGACACCCTCCTGTTCTACGCCACGGTGAACCCCTGGGGTTCCTTCTAAAACTACTGTAGGGACTAACTGGGCTACCCCACTGGTACTCCCCAGCTGTCCTCGGCCAGGACCAGGCCCTAGGCCACCCAGGTGCCACTGGTTCCTGCCTACTCACAGAGTGGGGGGGTAGTAACCGCTGGCACAGAGTAGCCACTCTCCACTCTTCCTGTCTGCAAGACAGGGCTAGACTGCCACTGGTTCTCTAGCCTAGGGTCTGCAACCTCAGGCGGACCAGGAGTCTCAGGGAAGGCTCTCCTCCCCCTACCTCTTCTTCTAGGGTTCCTCCTCCTCCTGCGAGGGGTACCCTCAGAACACCACTCTCCCAACCTAGGGTTTAATCCATTCAGGTTGCACCGGGGTCAGAGGTGGGCTCTCCCACCCTCTGCACCCCCTTCCAGAGTCCTGCTCCCCCCAACCGGGCGGTACCTCTGGAAGAAGAACCAGTCAGGACACTGATTAGTGTAGTTCCACCCTTCAGGTCAGGCTGAACCTGAACCTGGCCTCCCAACCTCTGGTCTAAAACCTTTGGTGGAATAATTGCCTGGCACTCCAGGACTTCTGGGGACTCACATACTATTCCCCAATTACTCCTTTTGCTGGACTCCTGTACCCTCCCCACCGGAGCGGTACTGCCAGACTCTAGAACAATAGAAGCTCCGCTCACAGAGGCTCCAGGTCCTCTATACACTAGGAGATCTCCCTCAAGTGGACTAACAGGAAAGCTTGGGTCCCCAACCTGTTGTTCCCTAAAGAAACCATCCAGGCTCTGAGGTAGGGCTTCGGGCGTCTGGGGACTCTCGGTCACACACTCACCCCCGCTCTACTGAGACAGGTAGTAAGCCCCTACACCCTCCTCACTATACTGGGACCTAGCTGGGCTACACTGACTCTCCTCCACCATGCTGGGCAGGAGGACACCTGACCCACTATTATTGGAATCACTCACTAATGACTCTAAAGAACCTCTAGCACTTTCCCAGCGGTCTGCTTCCTTTGCAATGTCCCATGGACTTACGTAGTCATACCTCGACAGGTGTCGGCGCAACTCTGGCGCAAAACAATTGAGCAGTTGCTCCCTGATAACTAGGTTGAACAGTCCATCAAACTCAGATTCTCCGTGAACCCTTAACCAATCAATCAGTTCATCATCACAATCATCGGCATAATCCTCCCAATCCTGGTGAGGCAGTCTCCAAAGGTTCCTGAACTTTAACCTGAACTCCTCTTCTGGGGAAACAGGTACCATACTTGGGGAACTGGGAGTGGGACTTTCCACACTGAAATTTAAATAGCTGCCACCACTGGACTCAACCCTCCCTGGGGAATCCAGAAAATTAAAACTGTGCGCAGGGGATAACCTACCCTCTAGGGTTATCTTCTCCCTGAACAAGGCCCTTTTAGCCTCTAGCTGGGCATGCTCTAACCTGAACTGTTCCATCGCTAGCTGGTGCTCCCGCTCTTCCCTCCTATCCAACCACTCATCTGGGGACAGAAAAAGGGATGGGGCGCTGGTACTGACACTGGACCCAGCAAGCGACTCCCTATCTATGGGGTCCTCATTAACTGCTGGTGCCCATTTACTGTCATCTTCATCCTCTTCATATTCCTCAGGGCTCTCCTCAGAATGACCACCCTCATGGCATGCAGCCCGGGCCCTATCTTCCTCACTGCGCTCAAGATCCCATTGACCCTTTTGCCATTGGATCAGGTTGTCCCTAAGCTGGGACTGAGTATCCGACTCACTCACCTCTATGCCTCCCTCTTCACAGAATCTGACCAGCTCTAACCTACTATATCTAAAAAGACCACAGAGATCAAAAAAAGGCTCCATTTTGGCGGACGTTCTCAAGAAGAGTTTGACACAGGGAACCTCGGGGTCTGAGCTTAACAGGAGTATACAATTAAAAAAAATTCAGCAAGCTCCCTATCTCAGAGAACTCGCACTCACTGTCCAGTGTAACACACCACTCATTCACACACACCCCCCCTCGGTAAGGCAGTTTATACCACCCCTGATTTCCCAACCTGACCATAAGCGACACAGGTACCAACTCTGGGAGCAGGGCGGGGAACAAGTGTACTGGACACAACTACAAAATGACACCTTTCAGGAGAAGAAATACTGGAACTTCACCAAAAAAAACAATAATCCCCAAAATGTGGTTATCTAAAAATGCAGAGTTTTGTAGTGCGGCCTTTTGCCACTGCGGTACAGCGCAAACGCAAGTCCAAATCCTCACCGCTTGCCACCGATGTTAGAAACGGGGTCCCTGGCTGGCCAAGGGTTGCGCCAAAGTCAGTCAGAGATCACCATTCCCAAGCCAGGGCAAGAGAGTTACACATCAAGATATCCCCTGCTCACCCTCTAGGTAACGTGACGCGAGCAGCAAGGCTAATCTCGGAGGCAATGTGTAAAGCATTTGGGCGCGCACCCAGGAACAACATCCAAGGCCCACCACAAACGAAACTCCACACAAGGTTATATAAAAAATAGCCTTTGTATTATAGTAAAACACATTAGATAAAAACACACACTTTACAATGTGCCAACAGGCACGGGCAGAATTTACAGGGGATTATGTACAGGACAGGGCGACCTGGACCACTGTCAGGGGTATGCACTTTTAGAACTAGCACTTGTTGTAATTAGCACTTTATAAGAGTAATAATACTTGTAGGTATAACACTAGCACATAGAACATATAATGACTGTAGCACCAAAATAGTACATGTAGCACACAACCAGTGATTACTGATAAAGGGTAAATACCTCCTACGCAACCCTAACCACCTTAGGAAAATCACGCAGGGAACCAGGACCTTACTAACAGGACCTATAGAAGGAAAAACAATCACATAAGCATCAAACACATAGCAAAGGGTAAGAAGCAAAACACATGATGCCTAAAAACATTCAGAGGTGTAGGTAATAACAATTGCGCAGAAATCACATTAGCAAGTAAATCACAAATCGCGCAAGGTGCACATAGGCACAACACCAGAACTGTCCCTCAGGCAAACTGGCCTCTCTAGGGCTCAAATGCCCTTAGTCCAAAATGTCAGGGCAGGCTGCGCAGGCAGCCAAGAACAAACCTAAACGTGGCAGCTGCCCACTAAGTGCTGGGCAGCTGAAAGGCAATATGAACGCACGATTTGGAGCCTCGTGGGCTCAAGAACAACAATGGGGCCAAACACACCGTGGGAGCCTCGGGGCTCTAACCAACTGACTGTCCCCTGAGCCTCGCTGGGCTCTACAAAGCAATGGCACTCAAGAGCTCGGGGCTCTAAAACAATAATGCTCCTGGAGCCTCTCTCGGGCTCTTAAGCAATGCACCCAGGTCGTTGGAGTCCCACTCGGGGGACTCTGAACACACAAATGCCCCCAAGATGTTTTGGAGCCCCCAGGTTCGAAAGGTAGGCTGCCCGACTCCGTTGGAGTCCCACTGGGGGACTCAAATATGCTGGAATGCCCCCACAAGCCTCTCGTGGGCTCTAACACAACTGTGGGGCCCTGGAGCCTTGGGGCTCCGAATTATCAATGCCCCCGGGGAGCCTTCACGGCTCTCAATCACAAAATCACCTGCGCCGTTGGAGTCCCTCTCTGGGGGACTCGAAACCAAAGATGTGCCCCCTGAGCCTCGTGGTCTCGAACAAATGGGGCCCACAACGTTGGAGTCCCTCACTGGGGGACTCGAAAAGAAACAACTGCCCCTGGAGCCTCAACAGGCTCTACACACTGGAGGGGAGGGGCGGGCACCGGCAATGTGCCCCGACGCCCTCCTCCCCGATACTGCACACCGGGCCCCACTCACCGGGTCTCCTTGCAGCGGCGGATTCCCTGTTGCTTGCGGACAGTCTCGCTGGGGCAGCGGGCGGGGCTCCTCTTCCTCGGACCTCGCTGGCGGCCACACCCTCGCTGGTCCCGGCTCCTCCGGCTTCTCCTGTCAGAGGGCAGGCTTCTCTCTCCTTCCGGTTCGCTGGTGGGCCGGTCCACTTCACACCACAGGTTGCCTGGCTTCGGAGGTCGCGGCTGCGGCCAATAGCAGCGCGGCCCTGGGGTGGAGTGGCGGGACAGCGCCTCACAAAGGATCGGGCCGGCGGAGATGATGCGGGGCTGAAGAGGGGTAGGCTCCCTCTCTAATTTAAAGATAAAGCGAGGTGGGCACTCGCTTGGGCAACCAAAGTCGGCAAAAGTGCGGCAATGAGCGGGGTGGGCACCCGCGCCGCTAAGCCCCGCAAAACACGTGAAAAATGCCGGGTGGGCACAGGCTTTGGCAGATGAAGAGCACTCAAGCGCTAGGGAAGAAATAAAGCGCTCCCAAGCGCTGAAGTGCAAGATAAAGCGCTCTCAAGCACTATAAGTAAAATAAAGCTCCAGCAAAGTTCTGGAGGCAGGCAGGGGGGCATGGCTGGGCCCGGAGCCAGCTCACTGGGCCTCCAGGCAGGGAGGCAGTCCAAGTGGTGGTCCTCCTGGCACCCAGCAACAGCAGCAGCCCCCCTCAGATCGGACCCTGGAAGACAACAAATTGTAAGGGGACACAGCCCCATCTAATACTGTAAAATCCTTTGTCTTTGTTCAGGGTGAGGGGAAAAACCAGTCGCAGCTGGTTTGTGAGCACTCTTGATGTGCTCAGCCCCTCAATCTATTCACTGGCAGGGCTAGGGACATTAGACCCACCACAGGGGGCGGAGCCAGCATTGTGTGGGGAAAGCCCAGCCCTATTCAGGACCCAGGTGCATCCCTCCCTCACATCACTCATGCTAATGTCTCCACTCACCACTGGGCAGACCCATCCAGACTGCTGGAGCCAGGCTCACCAGCCAGCTCCTGCCAATCACACGCCAGCACACTCACTGCACACACACACCAATGTCTAGAAGTGGCACTTCCCCACTAGACACATACACGCCGCATACATCATTGCGGAGCATTCAATCGCACGAGTTCGCACATACCAAACTCGAGCCTGCACTCCCCACACATCAGGAATTAACATGGACACACACATTCCCCATGCATTCCTATGGGAGGGCAGGCCAGCCTCACTACACGCAGCCACTTTACTCTGGGACACAGTAAAAAAGTGCAGAGACCAAAAATCACTAACACAGATCACATACTAAAAGCAAAAAGATTAGGGGTGAACCTGCCAGAAGGGCCAAGTCCAACATAGCCCATTTTTCTACCTCTCCAAAATGCTTATCTTACCTGTGATTTGTGTTCGAGAATAGGGGTAGCCACAGGGTTGCCTGCATGGCAAATGGTTGGTTGTTGACATGAATCCTCGACGGATCAAATATCATTGTTGTGCTGGTAGTAGTAGTGGTACACACTGGCAGTAGCAGCATATGAAAAAAAAGGAAATGAAACATTGAGTGGCCTGAGCGTAGCATTAGAAACAGTTTGATATATAGTACGCTACCGAACGATGCCATAAATTGTAGCCTAAGCAGTGCTAAAGTATTCTAAATATAAGTACTAGTTTTGTGGACTATGGCTACTATAAGAAATATTATGAAGGCAAAGCATACTTAACGATAAGAATTAACCATTTGATTCATCATGTGTACGAGCATGATGTTTGATGCTCAATTCACGATGTCGCACATGAAATTCCATTTTCCCACATTTTTCTGGTGCTTAGACCTTATCTTCCCCTGCAAGTGTGTGGGATTTCTTGTTGTCATAGTCATACCTCCATGAAAAACCACACAGCCCGGGGGAAGAGGGTTAGGGTTTTTGAAGATTGGATGGGAATGGGGTTTTTTGGGAAAAGTTTTGTGGAGAGAAGAAAAAAAAAACAATGCATGGACAAACAACAAATGAAGAGAAACACATTTTTGGATTCAAAGATATCCATAAAACTTTTAAGGGACATAAAGGTAGTGCACTACTGTATGCAATTCGTTGTTTGATCTACAGCTTCTTTGATCAAAAAATCACAGTATGAAAATGCAACTTGCATTAGAAAAATAAAAATGTACTTCCTTCACACACCACCTCAAAAGTTGCATTTATTCCACTAAGGGGTTTATTTACAAGCCTCATGCGCCTCCGTTACGTCACTTTTTTCCATATTAAAAGTGAGGCACAGCAGCGCAAGAGGCTTGTAAGTAAGCCCCTGAGTCTTTTAATAGAATGTTGATTTGTGCTGCACCCAAAACGCTAATCCTCTTTTTATGACAAAATCCAGAGACAATTATTGATTGTCAGTTTAAAACCTTTCCTGGCTGCATGGCCATTGTAGAATGCTATAAAACCTAAAACTGTCATGGCACTAGAAAGAAGCCACACAGGCTCCTCGGCTTGGCGGAGTAGCAGGATTTTAAAATGATTCTAGAATTTTTTATGGTCTGGATTGGAAGGAACCTGGTAAACTGGTAGATTTCACAGAATAGCACAAATTGAGAAACTTACGCCTCCTCCCTCACTTTTGAATAACTGATGAGAACCCAAGATAAGTTTGGCATCTTAGCTCAAATAACCCAAAGGGAAGGGAGAGCATATTTAGGTAGTCCTCAGTATGAAGCATTACCATATTTGAACTTCTTGTAATAAGCCATTCTGAGGTAATTCTTATGTAATATGCAAGGGGATAGTGTGGAGGAGAACCAGGGAGCTATGCCTGTTCAAATTCATATTACGGGTTATATTCACAATGAAGTGACGAAGAGCAACATTAGCCTTGGTGGCTTAACGCCATGTTTCGCCACTTCATAAACGAAGGAAGCGAAAAAGAGGGGGGGTTTGCCCAAATGACCCTCCTATACATGGACATAGAATATCAAATGGATGAGGAACAGGAAAGTATGGAGGGATGAATCTCAAATTTATTTTCAACTAGGGCAAAATTAATTACCCTAACATTATCTTTAGATTTGATACAAACAATTATCAATGAATTAATTTCACACACATATCATTGGACCAGTCTCTGGCCCACCCATTAGTTTGAACATAAATTGCAAAAGACATACAATGATATATATACATGGACCTACATAAAGACATACAAATATGCATATATTTCACAAGAAAGAGTTGCCCCCAAAGGACGAGCCACCTTTCTATGCGAGGCATCTGGCGGACTTCAGTGCAGCTGCCTGATAATAAACGGAGAATCAAACCTACCTGTGTGGTGGCTCGTCCTTTGGGGGCAACTCTTTCTTTTGGAATTTTGTACGGCTGGCCCAGCCATGGACGGAGGCCCACCACATGTGAGCAGTCCTTTGGTGATGCCAGATGGTTATCAACAGTGGGACAGGACGTCATTTTGGAAGTGTTATGAGGCAGCGTTGAAAGCAGGTTGTCTATGCAAACCCACTGGGCTTTTAATGTTGTTTCATTGACAGTGTACGAGCGCCTCACTGAAGGAACACTCATTACAGACACTACAGGTACCAGCAGGCTTATCCAGCGGCCACCGAGCGGGTATCCTGAGTTTAAATTTGTGCCCGACATGCTTTGCACTGTTAATATGAACTCGCCTTTGATAAAGTGCACACCAGCACGAAACGCATCAGGCACATTTCTATGCGAGGCATCAGGCAGAGTTCATTGCAGCTTCCTGATAATAAATGGAGAATCAAACCTACCTGTGTGGTGGCTCGTCCTTTGGGGGCAACTCTTTCTTGTTGAAATATGCATATATATATACAAAACACAATTTCTCCAATACCCTAACAAGCAATTCACAATACTAGTGTTCGCTCATGCTCTCTGAGTGATACACTAAGAGATAGTCCTACTAGCACATGAGGTATCACACCTCTCCATATTTTCATTAATTGCTAAAAACACTTTAACATGCTCTGATTAATTGGACTCCTCGACTTAAGCTGTCGATCCGGACGCGTTTCAGCAGTCAATTTCTTCCAGCCTCCTCAGTACAAGGGTAAAGCAATATCTTATTTACATCACAGGATCTCGGAATTAGATTAGGGACCACTCCTGTTAGTATGGACGCCTTCAACGTTTTGATATTTGCACATTGGAATGTATTACCTTACTATGCTGCACGCCATCTTGTCAATCCAGGCATTAGTTTCCACTTGGCACCCACTCAATCGTTGTCCGTCCACCTCCTGTTTGGGCAATCTAAAGCTCAATCGGCTCTGTATGTTCTACCTAGGAACCACTTGCTATATGCAGGAAGGTTTCTCTTCCTGCATATAAACATTGTAACTTCTATGTGTGCTGCAGAATATTCATGTAAGCCCACTAGTTCAGCTGATAGGATTTAATGGTATTTACTATTGTATTCGTCTTTACTTAGGTCTCCTTGCCTCTGTATTTTCAATGCTGCAGCATGATCAACATTTTGCATTCTGAAAGACAATGGGCTTGAAGAAATATGATCATATGTCAACCATTCAAAAACAGCTTCACTTCCCTGAGTGAAGCAAGCGGTCTGGTTTAATACTTTATGGATTATGCACTAGGTATTCTTTGACCTTGTCTTTCTCTAAATATTGAAGGGTTCTTTATGCACGCAAATGTAAACTCGTCATTACAGCTACCTTCCCCTCTGACATGTTCCATGGATTAAAAACTTGTGCATGCTGGATAATGTTCTTTAAGATACTTGGAGCATAAACTCTATAATAATCGTCCTACTTTCATTTGCATTATCCAGAATTATTCATCATTCAAGAAAGGTAGCTGATACCCCACTCATCATCAGCTGCTTTAAGCTTTCTAACTCTAGGCACAGTAAGTCCTTGTTGTTTGTCTAGCGTGTTTCATTCAGTGCTAAAATGCACATTAAAGCAGACGTGTGATTTACAACTAATTTATAAAAGAATTATCAATACTGGGTGTTAGAACTGGGATTTCTGGTTGGCTAAGACTTGCGCCAAAGCCAGGCAGAAACCACCATTCTAGTCAGGGCAAGGGAGTCACACGCCAAGATAACCCCTGCTCACCCCCTTGGTAGTTTGGTACGAGCAGACAGGCTTATCCCGGAGGCAATGTGTAAAGCATTTGCGTACGCACACAGCAACAACATCCCAGGCACACTACAAAAGGAACTCCACACAAGGTTATATAAAAATAACTTTTGTTTTTTCAAAAACACATCAGATAGTATCACACAATATACAGTGTGCTAACTGGCACCGGCAATATTCACACAGGATTATTTACATAGGACAGTGCCACGTGGGCCACTGTCAGGAACAAGCACTTGTTAGAACTAGTACTTATTTAGATATCTTATTTTATTTAGATATCTTATAAAGCGCCTGAATCACCCCATATGGGGTATCTCCGCGCTAAGGACTGTAGAAGCATGAGATCATGGCATTGGGACAAGAAAGTCTTCAGATTCTTCCTAAAGCTGAGGTAGTTGTGGGTAAGTCGAAGTGTCTCAGGTAGCTGATTCCACATTTTGGGCGCCAGGTGAGAGAAAGCTTTTCCTCCCCACTTGGTTTTCTTAAAGCGGGGGATGACCAGGAGGCCTTTGCCTTCCGAACGAAGCCTGCGTGAGGTGATATATGTGATCAATTTGTTGGATAGATATGTTGGGCCAAGCTGATGAAGGCCCTTGAAAACTATGCAACAGATTTTAAAGTGAATACGTTTGCGAATGGGGAGCCAATGGAGTTTGTGTAGGAGAGGAAGGGAAGGGGTACGACGGGGGGCGTTGGTAACCAAGCGGGCTGCAGTATTCTGTACCACCTGTAGGGTCTGTAGGGCAGAATATTTGGCAGAAATAAGGAGGGCGTTGCTGAAGTCCAAACAACTGAGTACTAGAGCATGTATAAGAGTCTTAGGGGTAGAAAGGGGGAGAAAATGGAAAACTTTCCGCAAAAGACTAAAAGCATGGCAGCAAGATCGTTTGGTGGATGCTATGTGCTCATCCATGTTTAGCTTATTGTGAAATGGTATCAAAGGCGGCGGATAGGTCGAGCAGTATAAGAATAACTGCTCGACCCCCATCAGCCTGCATTCTAATATCGTCTAAGACGTTAACCAAGGCAGATTCCGTACTATGACGGGGGCAGAAGCCCGACTGGGTGTGTTCTAAGCAGTTAGAGATCTCAACAAAAGATGAGAGATGTTTATTAATATGTTTTTCCAGCAGCTTGCTGTATAATGGGAGCAAGGAGATGGGCCGATAGTTCGTAATAACATCTGGTGGAAGTTTGGAATTTTTCCTGATTGGCATGACTTGTGCGTCTTTCCATTCTTTCGGAAGTTTACCCTCAGCGATCGATCTGTTAAAAACAACCTCAAGGGGTCCTGCCAGTTCCGTTGCAAGAGTTTTTACAATTTTCGCTGGAATTAGGTCTTTAGGGGATCTTGACTTGGCCGATTTAAGAAGGATTTCGGTTTCTCCTAAAGTGAGAGGGGAGAACGGTCTTAGGGAAGGCTGGGTAAGAGAGTAGGGACTAATGAGTGGAATATCTATATCTAGCTCTTGAGAACTAGGGGAAGAGAATTTGGAGTAGATCTCCTCAATCTTCTGAGTCAAATGATTGGCGATGTGATCACAGAGTAATTGGGACGGTTCATCCTCAGGACTACAGGCTTTTGGATTAACGAGAGACTTGAGAATCTGAAAAAGCGTTTTAGAGGTATTATCAGCCTGCTCCAGTTGCAATGCTATATGCTTTTTACGGGTGTTTCTAAGGTTCTTATGGTATATTCCCAGCATCTCTTTAAAATTGTCCCTATCTGGTTGTGCTTTGGAGCGGTGCCAGATACGCTCCAGTACCTTGCATCTACTTTTCTCTATCTTTAGTTCCTGTGAGCACCAGGGGGCCTGAGGGCGACGTGCCAAGGTGGTAGCCTTTTTTATAGGTATTGTTGCATCTAGAGTGAGGTTAATGGCATCATGAAGGGATTTGAGGTGCTCCTCGACTGTACTGTTGGAAGACTGTGGGGGGGCCGGGAAATGCTTCTGAAAAGGACCGAGGCGAGAGTTTGTGCCATTGTCTAAAGCTACGTGTACCTGGCCTTTTGTTGGGTACGCTCTGGGTCCCACTAGATCAAAAATGATCATATGATGGTCCGACCAGGTTAGAGGGAGCGTTTGTTTGTAGATTAAATCCATGGAGTTGGAGAGCACTTGTTCTAAAGTGTGACCTGCACAATGTGAGGGTGCGTTATTTTTCTTGATCAGGCCGAGAGGGGAGATTTCCCTAAGGAAGTGCAAAGTCTCTGGGTCTAGAAGGTTATCACTATGAATATTAAAATCTCCCAACAGGATGAATCTATTAGTGGAGATGACATGAGGAGAAATCAGCTCTAAAAGAAGTGAAATCGAGTCAGCAATAGGACCTGGAGGGCGATAAACAAGTGCGCCTTTCCAGCTAAGTTGCGAATGGAGATCTATTCTAAATATAATCACTTCTACTACTACTACTTAGAACAGTTGTAGCACAAACTGGCAATTGTAGAACACTACCAGTAACCACTGGTAAAGATAGGTACACACTACGCAATACTAATCACCATAGGCCTAGATCACGCAGGGGCCCAAACTCACTAGTATAACATACTAGGCAAAGCAAACTTCTAAGCATGAGCACCTTTAGAAGTATAACACAAGCATAAAGGCAAAGCACATTACGCAGCAAGCACATTAGGCCTAACCAGTATAAATACAGTAGGCAATCTCCTCAATAGTCTAAACACATTAGACCCTCCCCCCTAAGAATAACTCACATTTAGGGGCATAACTCACAGAGTGAAAACATCTCAATAGCATAAACCTATATAGGTAAAACAACCTCAATCATAAACCAAAGTTTTAGAGGTATCAGATACAGGGTGCGCAAAATATACTATACACAATACATTTCCTAGCACCACATCACTCTAGCCCATTAATCCCATTAGGCAATTATCATCACAAACATAGTGGAAAATCACATTGCGCAAAAAATACATTAGGGCCTTGCGCCCTATCCACATACCAGCCCCCTGGCAAACTGGCCATCCAAGAAGGGGCTCAAATGCCCTGTGTCCAGAATGTCAAGGCGTGTGGCCAACTCAGCGCCAGTCAGGGGAGCGCCATCGGCGCAAACCTAAATGTTGCAGCTGCCCACTACTTGCTGGGCAGCTGAGAACAAGAACAGGGCCTAAACGCTGCAGCTGGCACTAAGTGCTGCGCAGCTGTGGACGGCCAAGGTAGGGGCGAAGGGAGTGCGACCCACTCCTAAGTTCATCAAGAACAGGTCCCCTGAAAGAAAGTCTAAACGGTGCAGCTGCCCACTAAGTGCTGGGCAGCTGGGAACAAAACTGCGACAGGGGCTCTCACTAGCCCCTCAGGAACCAAACCTGTGCAAACTGGGAGCCTTCTAGGCTCTCGGACAAATACTGCACACCTTGGAGCACTCTAGGCTCTGAAAACGATATTCCCAAACGCTGGAGCCCTCTAGGCTCAAGGGATACTGGGGCCTTGTGGGAGCCTCGTGGGCTCGGTATGCAAAACTGCTGCCATCCTGGGGGGAGCGGCCCGCTGCCTGCCTGGGCCGCTCTACCACCCGAAATGCCCCTTCAGCTATGGGGCCTCGTAATAAACAACTGTGCCCCCAGCCCCCTCACAGGGACTCTTAAAAAATATGGGCCTGGGTTGGACCCCCACTGGGCTCTGTGAAATGGTGGGGCGGCCCACTGCCATTCGGGCCGCCCTACGTGCCACCGACATACTGTGCCTCGTGCTGGCACTAACACCCGCCTGGAGCCCCCAGCCCGTTTCCACTCACCGGGCTATTCTCTGCTCGGGAGGCTCCTCTGGTCGGCGGTGCGGACGGGGCTCTCTCCTCTGCCTGGGAGCCCCGCCGTGCAACTCATGCCTGCATCTTCACCCAGTCCCCCATCAAATGGAGCCCGCAAGGCTCCGGGACTGCTTGCGGCCATCCGGGGAGGCGTGGTAGGCTCCCGGCCTCCCCACGTAGCACTGGCTTCCTTTTTGACCGCGGGCAGCATCTCCGGTCTCCCTCTCCCTAAGGGAGATCGGCAAAGCGGGGATGGCTTCCCCCAGGCAGGGGGGGAGCGGAAGTGAGTCAATCCCGGCCCCGCCCACAGTCAGGCGGGCACGGGCCGGACTTCCGGTTTTACCCTGGCGGCGGTTTCTCAGGTAGGCAAATGAGGGGTGGGCACCCTCAGTAGGCAATAAACATGTAGAAGCGAGATGGGCACTCGCTAAGGCGCACAAACACGGGGTAGGCTCCCGTCCTGTAAATAATGATAACGAGCGCAATTGAGGGGTAGGCTCCCTCCGAATGGGCTCCTGCTATAAACACGAGCAAAAATACACAGGCCAGATGCAGGGAAAGCGCCCCAGGCGCTAAAGGTACAGCAATCCAGTCCCTAAAGGGAAAAATAGTGCCAAAGGGTCATAAGAATCATTCCAGCCAGCAGCAGGGTCCCAGAAAGAAGTCCCCCAGCATCCAGGGGCTGGGCAGGGCCCAGGGAGGCAAGCCTTCCCCTGGACCCCAGCAGCAGCACGCCCCTGGCAGATTCTAGTCAGGAAAACAAGAACACTTTCATGGGGTCACAGCCCCCTTTTTATACAGCAAAATCCTTTGTCTAGCAGGGTGCAGGCAATGGGAGAGCCAGCTACAACTGGTTATGGGGAACTCCTGAGCACTTTGTTTTGCTCTGCCCTTCTCTCCCTTTCACTGGCCAGGCGAGGGACATCAGACGCACCACAGGGGGTGGATCCAGCATTGTGGAGGGAAGGCCCAGCCCTATTCAGGTCCCAGGTGCAACTCCTCCCTGCCATCAACATGCATATCTCTCCATTCACCACCGGGGCAGACCCATCCTGCCTCCTGGAGCCAGGCACACCAGCCAGCTCCAGCGTATCACACACCAGCACATTCACTGCACAGACACACCAACTTCTAGAAGTGGCACTTTTACACTAGACACATGAACGGCGCACACATCATCGCGCAGGATTCAATCTCAACGAGTTCGCACATACCAAACTCAACCCTGCACACCCCACACATCAGGAACTACCATGGTCACACATATTCCCCATGCATTCATAGGGGAGGGCAGGTCACTCTCACCACACATTCACAGAGAGCGCACGCACTTTACACTGGACTTGTAGAAGATAACAGGAGTATAAACCCATCAACCTTGTTGGGATTGGAGTAGAGAATTATATATAAGGAACAATATCCCAACCGGTAGTTATTTATAGACAGTTATTAAGGATATCTGTACAGTATTATCCAAACAGAAAAAGGAGACTCAATTTGATTATCTATGTGCCCAAGGCATCATTTTTTAAACATTCCAAAAGTTTAGAGGAAAAACATAATTTACAGTTAATATCAACACTGCAATTATTAAATAATATGTGACAGCCCAAGGTTGTACAAGGTGCACGAGTGCAAAGTGAGTGACACTACGGCGACGCAAGTGACAGTGAGAGCAGTGTGGACGGCGCAAGGTGTATAGTGAACAAATTATGTACAGTGAATAAAAACAGCAGAGTGGTTTTAAATTGGTTTCAGAAGATTGTTATTCATTTTCAACTGTGCGAAAAGCGCCTAGAATCTCGCTGGAGAGTTGACGGCATTTCGATCCGTAAGTTTTAGGATCATTATCAGGACAGAAGCGGGGCTGGAGGCAGTGCGTTTGGCCACAGGTAGGTGGTAGAGTGTGGCGGGAAAATCCGTTAATTAAGGATTTAGGCGGGTGCCAGGATGGACGTCCCGTCGAGTGGTAGATTACGGGCTCAGTTGAGGGGTACTTCTAATTCAGTACAGCACAAATAGGGATAGATGGTCAACTAGTGTTACGTAGTCCATGTTCAGGTGAGCACGTTTTTTAGCGTGCTCAGCGGGGGTGGGGGAGGGGGAAGGTAAATCCAGGGTTAACAAATTATCCGGGACCAACGTGGTCCAATAATACGTCTACACTGATCCCAGCGTGATCGGTGACGGGAGGGGAATGAATCTGTCCTCAGTGTCGGAACGGGCGAATAAAGCGCTGTCCTCGCTGTCCTCGCACAGTGAAAAAGTGCGCAGAGGCCTAAAATCACCAACACCAGGTTACAGAAATAGGCTAGGAAAAAGCAAAAAGTTTCGGGGTAAACCTGCCAAAAGGGCCAGGTCCAACACTGTGTATTTTTATTGCACGCCAAACTCATCTACCTGTAGTGGAAGAGACTTGGTGAAGCAGCCGCTAAAAGGTTATCAGAAGCTGATCAGTATCTCCCACTATTTTATGAAGTCGTCCTCATGAGCTGTAGGCCTTTCCCCATTTTTGCGCTGCTGGGTCTCTTTTGTGTTTCAATAGGAGTGGCAGGTAATTAATTGGCCCCATTTTTATACCCACTTTGTGGGTGCATAGGTAGCATCTGCCCAATGTAATGTGGGGATTCATTCATTTACATGGCGAAGTAACCACATGCAAATGAGGGAAATCATTTGCCTTCCTGCCAGCTTCATTTTATAGACAGACGTAAAGGCAATACAAAATTGAATAGGGCACCACCTAGGAAGAGGGTTACCCGCTACCACAAAGGTGCCCTTTGGAAAAGAGCACAGAGGACTCCAGGGATCACCCTGAAGCCACCCAAAAGGGATCCAGTCAAAGGATCCTGTCCCACCCCCACAGGGAGGTTTGAATTCACAAGCAGCGAAACACACTTTAAGTTCCTATGCTGTGCTCTCTTCAGCATAATGGAGCTTTTGGAAGATATCTATATTGCCCTCATTAAGGCAACCCCCATATATCTTCTATTATGAGCCTAGGGAAATTAGCCAGATTTGTAACAACCTCCATGCTGATTTTCAGGATATCCATGTCCTCGATTCTACATTTTTAACATTAGGCAGGTGCTCACTAACCTCCATTCATGTATAATGAATGAATGACAGGTTTTGCATTATTACCCACATGTCTCCAGTTCTGTCAATGTGTGCCTCTACCCCATTTAGTCCACCCTGCATACATTAATTATTATTTCACATTGAAGCAGCTGTTTCAATCTTATGTAGCTCACAACATTGCCTGCAATGCTTGCTCTCTAAAAGGCAAAGGTATGGGGGCATGGCCAAGATGGCGGCGAGGTAGGACATTGCGCTCCGTCTCGCCCACCTGCAGCCAGCTCAACATCGCTATTAACGCTGCGTATACATTGCGCAAAGGGGCGAATTCTGTAGGAAATTATCCCTGAAAGCACCAGGAGTGGTTTGGGCGACATGGGCAAGGCAGGGGCACCACACTAGAGCAGCTGCTGAGGATCGGCCTGGCCCTCAGCGAATGCAGCCGCTAGATTGGGGTAGCGGGCCTGGCCTTTTGCGCTGATCTGCGGCGTGTCGGGAGACAGCGGCTTGACTGAGCACCGTAGCGCTTGCCATTGACCCAACTGCACTCTTCAGCTGCTTACAATCTGCCCAAGTGAGCGAGCTGTGCTGCAAATCACTCTCTGGAAGTATGTAGACCGGAGAGGCACCGTGATTGGGGAAGAGGCAAGGCAGCGTAGTCAAGGGAAAGTGACGTGCGCTATGAGTGGAGAGAGCACACCCAACCGGCCCTGAGCATTGCTTTGCATGATGTCGGAGTGCTTCTGGGAAGCCCAGAGAATCGAAGAGCTGCGAGTGAAAGAGTGCCCAGAGCGCTACATTAAAGGACGCTAAAGTGCCGCTGGTCCTGTTGCTGGAAAGGTGAGTGCTGTGACCTCCGTATGAAAGGGGGCCCTATTAAGTAAGCGGTGTGATCCCATTGGAACTGTGCAGCTACAGTGATTGGGGGCCTCTACGCTCTTGAAGTTGCCGTGGAGTAGGAACACTCCACGCCAAAAAAGCAGAATGAGCCTAGGAAAAGCATTGGTAAGGCCCCTACATCAACCAACACACAAAGGCATAGCCAGCAGTAGCAACAAGGAGGAGGGGTAGTCCTGGTGTACTAGCTGCACTTAAGGGGAGTGGAGCTCCCTGGATCTACCCTATGTGCCCAAGACACACCTTGCAGAGCCTCTAAGACTCCGAGGCAGCTCCATTAGGACCGCAGGACCAACGAGCCCCCTGCACCTTTTCATTAGAGGAACTCATCTAAGAAAGCACTGACAGTAGTGCACAAATTAACAGAGAGAAGACACCGGAAAGGGCACCGATGGCAAGGGCCATAGCGGCAGCAACAGGGGTCTGTCAAACTAACAAGACGTGCTTAGAAACACAGCACTAGAGTCCCACTGTCCTGGAAGTGGGGTAGCCCAAAGAAGCGGAAGAGATGAGTCTGCATGGGGAGAGGGCATGTGAGCAGCACTTGCGTTCTCTGTAAGAATACGGAGTCATAGTATATTGTTGCCTTGGGATAAGTGTGCACTTACACCGTTTGAGATTCACCACACACTTAATTAGTACTGAGTCGGCTCACACCCGCTTACTTCGGACTGGGACTATGGCCTGCACCCAGTTAAAAAAGAATAGAACACTTAAAGAACTGTTTACACTCCCTCAAGGCAGCAATACAATGGAGCACCCAGAGGTGGGCGATACTATCAGAACACAGGCGGATGACACGAAGGAGGAACCTGTAAACCGCGCATTTCTGGAGTCACTGTTCACGATGCTCCGCGAAGATCTACAAACCATCAAGCGAGACCTAACCTCCGAAATTAAAGACATCAGGACAGATGTGGATGTAATTGGGAAACGGGTGGCCTTGTTGGAGGACAAAGGGGACAGTAGAGACACCGAACTGGCAAGCCTACAAGAGGTAATCGGCCTCCAAGATCAGCACGTAGACATACCGGTACACTTAGAAGACCGTGAAACTTAATCCCGTAGACATAACATCCGGATCAAAGGGGTGAACACTAACAGAGGAGGAAGCGATATCTTTGGCATCATGAGGGACTTTTTTAATCACTTCCTTGGTAACGCTATGGATTCTGAACTCAGACTAGACAGAGCACGCAGTGTAGGCCCACCAGGCTCAGATAAAGCACCTCCGGCAGATATACTAGTCTGCATGCAGGACTTCCAAACAAAAGAGGAAATCATCCGTAAAGTCAGGGCCATGCACCCCATTACCTTTAAGGACCAAACATTGACACTATATCAGGATCTTGCGATGCTTACGCGACAGAAGCGAAGGTAATTTTGGCCTTTCACTGCTCACCTCCACCAGCAGGCCATTCCATACTCCTGGGGCTATCTATTCCGGCTCAATATTCGTCTAGACAGTAAAGTACACCAGCTGAGACCACTCTCTGAGGCAGGTCCGCTGCTAGGAGTGCTTTTCCCTGAAGAGGATGAAAAAGGGGAGACTCGCCCCTGGACTCTGGAGAACAGCTTCCAGGATGGCCGCGTCAGAGTCACAGGCGACCCTTGAAAAGACCTGGTGAAGCAGAGATCATGAGAGGGCAACAGGAAATGCTGGAGTCCATTCAGGTGGCCCTGGCAAAACCACAAGCTTTGTGAGCATACAGTTGAGGCATGTATCCTTTCCACTGCGTAAGGGCGGGCGGCGGGCAGAGCAGGGACCCAGTACTTGGCCACACTATGGACCCCGTAAAGACTTCCTGCCAGTCACATATTGCTGACGGACTATGTTTGGAAATCGTACTGATTATCCGAATGCATGTTTTGTTAATTCATGGGGTTATGTTTAGGGTGAACAAAGCGATACAAAAGGGGATGATGGACGGAGCGTTAGGGTGCCTTACTCACCGTATCATAGCACTGTTTTGCTTTTAAATACACCCTCTGGAATCGCTGGCAACAAACAAACGGAATGGCCAGGTTTGCCACTATAAATCTTGCTCCTACTTTTTCTAATGCTCCCCACTGAACTCAAAATCCTCACACTTAATGTGAGGGGTCTTAACAACCCAATAAAACGTAGGGCAATTTTATCATATTTAGAAAGCACAAAAGCGGACATCTGCCTCTTACAAGAGATGCATCTACTGCTACAGGCCTAAGTCACGCATGTTTTCCACACAGCTAATCTCATCTGGCCCTACCAAAACAGCAGGGATGGCTATCCTGGTGTTCCTGACCTTTCAAGGTAGAGTGGTACAAAAAGAGGCAGAAATTAGGGGGAGGTTGTTATCCTACAAATTTACAATAGGGGGCCAAACATTGATAATTGGGTCACTTTATGCCCCAAATGAGGGTCAACAGAGATTCTCACAGGAGGCCCGAACGTAGGCTACAGCTAGGCTTGGCGGTAAATTCCGTTCCGTTCGCAGAATTTGGGTAATTTTGCGTTCCGCGGAGAATGCGAAATTGCCCAAAATTCAGCGTTCCGCGAATTCGTGACATTTTTTTCTTGTTCGCATTCTCAAATGTGTGTTCCCGAGATATTTTCCCCATGCGCGCAAACAGCGATTGCGAACAGTAAAAAAGCATCATGAACAAGCAATTAAGCGTGTTCGCTGCGTTTATGCGTGTTCACGGAGATTTTTTAACGTTTGGCGGAAATTTGCGTAACACGATTAGGCAAATTCCGCCCACCCTTAGCTACAGCCACGACCGAACGTAAATACTCCTGGGGGACCATAACCTCTTATTCGATAATACTCTTGATAGATCAGCTCAATGGTTCGGACAGACGGGAGCCCTTTTGGCGGGGAACATCCTTTACAATGCAACTTTTACAACGCACTACCATTATAACGCAAGTTATTACAACGCATTGCGCTGGGGGGGCGCTCTAGGATAGAGAATAGTTTAATTACTATCCAACACCTTCCCTACTATCCACGGGGACTGGAATTGGAATAGTAAATGAAACTATTCACTATCCAGCGCCCCCCAACGCAAGTCGATGTAACGACTTGCATTGTAAAACCTGCGTCGTAATGGCATGCGTTGTAAAAGCTTGCGTTGAAACGACATACATCCCTTTTGGCAGAAGGGATAGATGGGATGAGAGAGCTGGGCCTCATAGATTTATGGAGATCCCAACACCCCCAACTTAGAGAATATTCTTTTATGCCAGGCTTGACAATCTGGCAATCTAATAGGCTCTAGGGCTATCCAGGATCTCACCAGACTGTCACTTCCTCTTGTACACCGCAAGACACAGTTGTGCAAATCCAGCGTGGCAATGATAAATACCTCCTATACAATGATACTATAGACACATGCACATCAACACTCTGGAAGGCACTCAAAGCGTTGGTTAGAGGAGAGCTCATTACGATCTCAGCTGCAGACAATGAGTGCCGTAGAAAGAAAAGTGATGAATTAGCTCAGAATATACAGGAGTTACAGCAAATGCACCAGAGTATGGGGGCTCCTGGAGTCTGGCACCAACTTGGAGCAGTTCGAACACAGTTAGTAGCCATTCACCAAGATCGAGCAGATTACACTGCCCTGCAACTATGCCACTCCTTCTACGCCGAGGGGACAGATGCAGGCACCTACTGGCACATAAGCTACGTGAGAGCAGACAGTCACAAGGGGTTCAAGAGGTACGAGACTCATCCGGGAGACTGGTATCAGACGATGTGGCAATCGTTGAGACCTTTTGGGAATTCTACGCCCACCTCTATTCAGGTCAGACATTAGATGGCACAGACTGCGATACCTATCTAGAAGAGGTGGAACCCACAACTCTAACTCTAGACCAAGCAGAATAATTAGAGAAAGATATCTGAGTAGATGAGGTTATAGCAGCAATCTCACGACTCAAATTGGGCAAATCTCCAGGGCCGAATGGCTACACAGCAGACTTTTATAAAACGTTTTGCCCGGTGTTAGCTCCTCTGTTAATGCGTCTTTTCAATAAATTTTCAACACCAGGGGCAATCCCGCCATCAATGTTGGAAGCCGATATCATGGTCATCCCTAAACCAGGATGAGACAAATCCAGCTGCGGTTCATACCGTCCTACTGCTCTCCTGAACATAGATTTACAGGTATATACAGGGATATTAGCTCATAGACATAGCACAAACATGCCCGGCCTGATCGACCCCGACCAGGCGGGCTTCATTCCCCTGCGACAAACCAGCGACAACACTAAACGTGTACTGCACATCATTGAGAAAGCCTCGAGGACCCTAGGAGAGTATATACACCTGACCATAGATGCCAAGAAGACTTTCGATAGGGTTCATTGGCTATTTCTTGAATGAGTGTTGTCGCTCTTTGACCTAGGGAAGAAACTTAGGACACAAATCTTTAATTGTTTTTGCCTTCTCACAGCAACTGTTCGAATCAATTGGCACACATCAACTCCCTCCATATAAGCAGAGACACAGGACAGGGACAGGGGTGCACTCTTTCACCCCTGTTCTTTGCATTGTATGTGGAACCCCTAGCGCAGAGAGTGAGATTGCACCCACATATTTCTGGGGTCCCGGTTGGAGGGGATACACATACAATCAGCCTTTATGCAGACTATATATTAGTGACATTGGGCAATCCAGTCACTGGACTAAGAGCCTTTCTCGCAGAGCTGGACTCCTTTGGCAAGTCTTCAGGATTTAAGGTGAACATAGAGAAATCCGTTGCTCTTAATCTCTCCATACCGTCCTAGGTTTTGAAAGACCTTCAGATCCAACACCCCATACAGTGGGCGAGCAGTACAGTCCTGTATCTGGGTATCCAGTTGGCATCCACACTACAGTCCACGGTTAAGGATAAATATCACATATTGCACACCCAGATTCACTCAGATGTGCAAAAGTGGAAATACTACCATATTTCATGGCTAGGAAGAATAGCTGCAGTTAAACTGACGATTCTCCTCCCAAATTTTTGTATATTCCAAACACTTCCCTTGCGATCCCCCTCCCGGTCTGCTACACCGGATGCAGACGGATGTTTTGCACTTTATATGGAAGGGCCGCAAATCGCACACGAAGAACACTATTGGCTTTTTGCCGTCTAGCGAAGGAGGATTGGGGATCCCTGACCTCCAGATTTACTACTATGCAGCTCAACACATCTAGTGGAATGGAGCCGCATCGAATCTGAGAATCATTGGCTATTCCAAGATCGGGCGGTGGCAGGCACATCCCTCCAAAAGATTCCTTTTCTTAAAAAAACACATAGGCCTCTGGGTCTGTATGCATCCCACATAACATATACAATGCTAGCGGTCTGGGACCAAACTAACATCAAACACAACCTGACCAATTTCCCCTCCCGGTCACTCCTCTCTTTGATAACCCAGAATTCGGACCAGCGGTAGGAGAGACTGCTTTCGAGCATTGACGTTCCTCGTAGTGCCGTGCATTAGGACACCTATTTGATTTTGAGGGCATGCTCTCGTTCCCACAGGTCAAGTCCGACTATGAGTCAGAAATGCTGTGCTATTCACAACTGCAGCATTGGGCATTACAACCAAATAATAGATGACATGCGCAGAGAGACCTTAGGAAAAGTGGCTCATTGCTAGGACCTCGGACAAGAAGCCAATCTCTGAGCTCTCCTCTACATGATGTTCAACACATGATATAAACACTCATATAATGCAAATTGTGTCTGCTGCGTGAAAGATCTAGGGAGGGAATTGAGCAGCAAGGAGAGGAAAGGAATGTATCACAGGGCAAACACACAGCGAGCAATACAGCGTTAACGGAAACCTTGACAAAGGTGATAACATATTGGTATTTTACCCCAGTGCGCATATACAGTGCTGACCTCACACAAAGTGCAGACTGTTGGCGGGGCTGGGGAGAGTGGGGTACATTGGTACACATCCTGTGGGAATGCAAACACCGGCAACAGTATTGGTCTCAGATATTGGACGAGATCGACACACACTTAGACACCCAGCTACCAAGATTTCCCGACCATGTGCTCTTGGGGTACCAAACCCATTAATGTATCCCCTCAAGTCTAGGAGAGGGTGCCAAATTGGGATTGCTTTGGGAACAGCTATTCAAAATATCTTGACTCACTGGAGGTCTCCCCGGATCCCCACCCGTACCGGTTGGCTCCAACACCTGTGGCACATATTAGGAATGGAGAAAATAACTCTCACATTGTCTTGGAAGGGTTCAACATTTGGGGAGCTGTGGCAGCCGTTCTTGTCATTACTTACACCTGAATTCTGCAAACTCACCTGCCTTAAGTACTTATAGTTATTACGCTTACCTGAGGCCGGTGCCTCTACTGCTACGGACACAGACCATCAGGATACATCATAATTCTAAACAACAAGGACAATAGATCTACGGTGATTGTAGGGTGGGGGGTGGAGTGTTTAATGTGTTAACCCCTTTTTCTTTTTTTCAAGATGCTGTTTGAATACCATATGCAAAGGGCTAAAAGGAGCCCATGGTAAAACGCATTCATAATGTAGCATTGTTTGATTATGTATAAACTTCAATAAAAAGATTTAAACCTAAAAGGCAAAGGTACATTTTTGCAAAGCACACTTTCATCACAGTTAGATTCTTCTACAGACAAGAGAGAATCATTTATCAAAATCAGTAATACTGGTTAGTCCCCTTTATCTGATTGGTCCAGCTGTTATACATCAACCCCAAAGAAGGCTGCCCATTGGCTGCCACATATCACACTCCATCACAGTACAAGAAGGGACGCCCATTGTCCCCCTTCTATTGTCTCTCGCTCATGAACCCTTAACACATAACCTGCGTGCACTGGGCCAACACTGGGGGTTCCCGCTGGGAGACGATACACATTTAGTCTTGCTTTATGCAGTTGACATCTTCCCTTTTCTCTGAGATATATGGGCCAAACCCCCCACTATTGTACATCTGCTCATTGACTTTGAAGTCATCTCTGGTCTCAGAATTAACTGCACAAAATCATGCCTATTTGCATTTTAATACACACACTCCAAGCACTATGAAGAATGTAAATGACTTTGAACTTGACTGGCAAACTGCTACTTTTCACTATTTAGGGATCCACATATACCATATGCCAGAAAACCTTCTGGAGGCAACTTGGTTTGTGCAGTCTCTGCAATACGTGTGCAGATACATTTTTGGCAGTCATTACTGATGCCGGTGGTAGGATACGTGGCTCTGATAAAAATGGTTGTACTGCCGCCACTTCTCTAATACTTCACTAATCTCCCACTTTTTGTATACTGACCTTTTTACTTCTCCCTGGAGCGCATTTGGCAGAACACGTGTGGCAGAGTAGCGCTGCTTAAGCTCTCCTTTCCCACGGACAGTGGTGGTCTCAATGTTCCCAATTTTGAGCACTACTTCTAAGTATTCCAACTTCAGTGGGTGTTCCACTTGGTTGCTGGTATGAACCTCGCTGACACCGCCTCACTTCTCCTCTCCTGGGATTTAGAATTTGTGTTGTTCCTATTTCACTCACTCAATAGGGCTCCATTGACAAACATTCTTCTCCTTCACATTGCTTATTGGTGATATTGCATGGTGATATTCCTCAATCAATTGACCACACCGTATGCCCCTGCGTTGCTGCTACTTGGCATGCCATGAAGCTATGTCAATACTACCCTTAGAGAACTGACATCATGGCACGCAGGAGGCTTACACAGCATAGGTGATCTCTACAATAACGGATATCTCATTTCTATGGCAGAACTGACAGCTAGCACTGAACTCCTGCCTGACCAGTTCCGCTACACGCCTCTTATATTGACGTTCTAACTCAGACCTGAGGTGAAGTATAACCAGAGTACCTACATCATTTACTTCTACAATACTTACACATATTAGGTGAGGGTGGGTATCGGACCCGGTGGCTCGCCGGCGCTATGCGCATACACACAGCAGTTTCTTTTGCAGTGCTACAAGGTTGCTGGGATACGGACCACGGCCATGCCTGTATGAACGGTAATTGGCAGGTTATGATGTCATACTTTCCTGCTCCCCATCCCCCGCTGCTTTCACCTGTAACACAGCATTCTCTTCGATTGTTGAAAAGAGTTTTAAGGAAACTAGGATAAGGCTCCATGCACAATAGGGAACTATAATCCCTCAAGCTTGAATAAACCTTCACCCAGTAGGTAGGATATGCCTACTTAGCTGTGGCGCATTTTTCCCTTCTCACTCCAGACGTCTCTGGATAGATATGAGTAGGGGTATCTGAGAACAGCATGATTGAACTAGTCAGATTTGACCATTAAATAAGAACCAAACCAACATTGGCGGCACCATGTTGTGTAGTTCCTATGAATCTATATAGGATCTGCATGTTAAAACAACATAACCTGTGGGACTGGTGTCTCGACTGATTTCAAACACCCCTACCGGATATGTTTTCTTGTATACCAGCTAGCTAACAGTGCCATTATGAACTCCTCTTACCAGGGAGAAAAAAGTTCTGGGCAACTATCGAACATGACAACCCTGACCCCTCAGGAATCGTGGAAACAGTACAGTACTTTTCGCTCAGTCACCCGTGCTCACTTTGTCTCTGAGAGATAACCCGTGCTCACTTTGTCTCAGAGAGATACACAGAATAAACAATGTGGATGTTTTCAATAAGCATTTATTGAGCCAACATCATTCTAGTGTAAAATATGTGTGCTGTAACAACCATAAGACAGAAACATATATAAATGGATGTAAGCA
This sequence comes from Lissotriton helveticus, assembly GCF_964261635.1. Lineage (NCBI taxonomy): Eukaryota > Metazoa > Chordata > Amphibia > Caudata > Salamandridae > Lissotriton > Lissotriton helveticus. The sequence continues at coordinate 1,005,234,602 of NC_136069.1, read as the reverse complement.
ACAAGAGAGTAAATGGATGGTAGATTTCTACCATAGTGCGGAATCAATAGATATATGCAGGTAGGAAGATACATGACAGTAAAAATGCGTACTCCTATGATGCTAACCCTAATTAGATGTCCCTAAATGCACCAAGCATGTATGTAGTAGATATAGAAAGAGAAAAATGCCTCTTAGGACTGTTTTTGTGCTGGATAGTGCTCATCCTGCACAAAAAAATCCTGACAACACAGGCACACTTGCACCATGGTGCAACGGTGTCTCCATTGGTAGTAGGCTGCCGAAACAGCGCTAGTACAGGGAAAAAGGGCACAAATGTACCCTATTGGATAAATACAGTGCATTCCTGCCTTTCACTTTGGCAAAGGGCAGCCCAGCAAGCTGTCTTACTGCGCTACCCTTCACCAAATCTTCATAAATGAGGGCCAAAGTCCTCTGCTGGCAATGTGGGGTAGGACCCTCTTGGCTGGTTGCACGTAAACACACAGGTGTGTGCACGCATGTATGGACGGAGCTGGTGATAATACTGCCAAGCTCAGCTCAGTTACTGTGCATCGATAACATGTCAAAAAAGGGACCCTTTAGGGATTGATGCTGACCTGCTGCAGGCCTTATAGTGTGAATCGGCATTCATAGTGCAGGGCTGTAGTGCTTAACTAAACATAGTGGATGCTTTACAGAACTATACATTAAGGGAGGAATTTGCACCAAAGTACTGTTTCGCCCCACTTAGACCAAGAGGTTCAGGTGAAGTAGCAGTCTATTTTAAAAAAACAGACACCAAGTGCAGCTCCAGTGTCTCTCTTGTGATATTGTTGCGGGGATTCTGCTCATGTACAGAACTATGCACAGGAAACCTGGACCTCAGTGAATTGTGGTGTACCAAAAAACTCACCTCAGTACCCAGTACCCCTATCCTTAGCTCTCCGTCCTACAGCGAAGCTACCAATGATTCGACAACCCAGAACATGTGACTTAGGGTACTCTCAGAATGGTGGGAATCAAGAACACTCTTTCGCTTTTCTTCTCATAACAGTCCCCAACGTGAGTAATCAGAGACACGGAAAAGTTTAAAATGTTTATTTTTAATTATGTTCTCTAAGATGCAGTATTTTGGCTAACACAAGCAGGCATATGATTAGAAATAAAACAATCACCATTGTTACAATTCCATAAAACACAAAGGGAGAAATCATGTTACAATGATAGTGGAAACAGGTCATATAGCACCTTGTGAACCACCCTCCCCTGCTAGGAACTAGGGGGCATATTATCAACAACTAGCGATATTTATCGCTAAATGAGCTTAGCAATATTTTTTTATCACCGTGCATCGCCAGATTTTATCGCAGAGATAACGTGCTATTAGCAACGTTTATCTCAAATGCGATAAACACACCGACCCAAAGACGACCCTCAGAGGCACCCTCATCTACAGACCCCCGGGACCACGCACACAATTCAGCGAAGACATCACGGACTTCATCAGCCCACATGCCCTCCCCTCCGCCGACTACATCCTCCTAGGGGACCTCAACTTCCACCTGGAGAACAACAAGGACCGCAACACCGCCGCCCTGCTGGACAACCTCGCCAACCTCGGACTCCAGCAACTGGTCAACACCTCCACCCACTACGCTGGCCACACGCTTGATCCCGTCTTCTCATCCAGCAAGCACATCACCTTCAGCCACTCCACCGGACTCCACTGGACCGACCACAGCTGCGTCCACTTCAGCTTCAGAAGAACCACGACCCACCACCACCCACAACAGGTCCCTCACAGGAGCTGGAGCAAGATCACCGCCGACCAGCTCTCCACCTCCCTCAGCCAGCACCCACCCGCCAGCACAACGGACCCCAACGAAGCAGCCCGCAACTTCACCCAGTGGCTGACCGCCTGCGCCGACGACCTTGCGCCACTGAAGAACCCCCCCAGCAGACCCAGAAGCAAGAAGGCCTCCTGGTTCACCGATGAACTTAAGGACTCCAAGAAGACCTGCCACACCCGCGAGAAAACCTGGCTCCTCGACCAGACCACTGACAACATGACCGCCCTCAAACACGCCACCCGCAAGCACCACCAGCTTATCCGCACCACCAAGAGGAAATCACTGAAGGAACGACTGGACAACAACGCCCACGACAGCAAGGAACTCTTCAGCATCGTCAAGGAGTTCTCCAACCCCGGCACCGGCAACAACGACATCACTCCTTCATAAGATCTCTGCGACTCTCTCGCCTCGTTCTTCCACCGCAAGATCGCCGACATCCACAACAGCTTCGGCGCACCATCCACGCACCCAACCGTTGAACCAATGCCCCCCACCGCCACCCTCCGCACCTGGACCACGGTGACCACCGAAGACACAGCCCGCACGATGAACACCATCAACTCCGGATCTCCGACCGACCCCTGCCCCCACCACGTCTTCAACAAGGCCGACTCCACCATCGCACCCCAACTCTGGAACATCATCAACACCTCCTTCAACACCGCCACCTTCCCAGAGAGCTGGAAGCATGCCGTGCTCAGCGCCCTACTGAAGAAACCAACAGCGGACCCCACCGACCTCAAGAACTTCCGCACCATCTCGCTCCTCCCGTTTCCTGCCAAAGTCATTGAGAAGATCGTCAACAGACAACTGGCTGTCTTCCTCGAGACGAACGGATCCCTCGACCCCTCGCAGTCCGGTCTCAGAGCCAACCACAGCACCGAGACCGCCCTCATCGCAGCCACCGATGACATCCGAGCCTTGCCCGACAACGGGGAAACAGCGGCACTCATCCTCCTGGACCTCTCTGCAGCGTTCGACACTGTCTGCCACCCCACCCTAGTGCAGCGCCTCAGCAACATCGGCATCCAAGAGAAGGCACTGGTGTGGATCATCTCGTTCCTCACCGGTAGAACACAGAGAGTCCCCCCGTTTCGATCCGAGGCCACCGAAGTCATCTGCGGCGTACCACAAGGATCATCACTCAGCCCACCCTCTTCAATGTCTACATGAGACGTCTTGCAGCCATTGCACGCCAACACAACCTCAACATCATCTCCTACGCCGACGATACGCAGCTGATCCTCTCCCTCACCAGAGACCCCGACACCGCCAGAACCAGCCTACACGAAGGGATGAAAGACATTGCCGAATGGATGAAGAACAGCCGCCTGAAAATGAACTCAGACAAGACGGAAGTCCTCATCCTGGGATCATCGCCCTCCACCTGGGACGACTCCTGGTGGCCCCCCGCCCTAGGCACCACTCCCAAGCCAACAGACCACGCACGCAACCTGGGCTTCATCCTGGACTCCTCCCTCTCGATGACCAGACAAGTCAACGCCGTCTCCTCATCATTTTTTCACACCCTACGCATGCTCCGCAAGATCTTCCGATGGATCCCGACCGAAACCAGGAAGACGGTCACCCAGGCACTCGTCACCAGCCGTCTGGACTACGGAAACACCCTCTACGCCGGAACCACAGCCAAGCTTCAGAAAAAACTACAACGCATCCAGAACGCCTCCGCCCGACTCATCCTGGACATCCCCCGACGCAGCCACATTTCCGGCCACCTGAGGGACCTGCACTGGCTCCCCGTCAACAAGAGGATCACGTTCAGGCTCCTCACCCACGCACACAAGTCCCTCCACGACCTGGGCCCCAAGTACCTCAACGACCACCTGACCTTCTACACGCCCACCCGCCAGCTACGATCCACTAGCCTCGCCCTCGCCACCGTATCACGCATCCGAAGAGCCACCGCCGGAGGCAGATCCTTCTCCTACCTGGCGGCCAAGACATGGAACTCCCTCCCCACCCACCTTCGGCGGACCCAGGACCATCTCGCCTTCAGGAGACAACTCAAGACCTGGCTGTTCGAGCAGTAGCGGACCCCTTCCCCAAGCGCCTTGAGACCCTCCCGGGTGAGTAGCGCGCTATACAAGTGTTATGATTGATTGATTGATTGATAAAATATCCGGCGATAGTGTCTCAATGCTTGAATATCGCTGGAAATCCAGCGATATTCAGGCATTAACAGCGTATAGGATCTTAACTTGAATATCCAACTCCCATTGAATATACAGGTTAAGAAGTGGTATGAGCAGGCGTTAGTTTTTGGCGATATTCGCGCTCAGCGCAAATTTTTTTATCGATGTGCCTGCGTTGATAATAGGCGATAGCGATGTTAGCGACTGCTTTCAGTCGCTAACAGGTTGGATACGCCCACTTTGCATGTCATTAGCAATAAACATCGCTGACATGCAAAGCGGGCCCTGTAGTGTAGTTCCTATTATCCCAATAGGCTCTGCGCATTGGAATAATACCTCCAATAGTATAGACCTAGACCAGACGTTAACTAGGTCTTCTACTGTCGATATTAGACTTAAAGTTTTGGGTTTGTCAGCTAGCTCAGAGTTCACTAGAAACTTTCTCGAATAGGCAAGGAGGAGTTGAACCTCCCTGGATAGACAAGAAGGGATTTAGTTTCTGACAACCATAGAACATGACAACTTTGCTCTCCCCTAATCAAGAGTGTATCTCTAGAGTCGTGTGAAAACAAAAGACAACTTATTTTACTCAGTCAGTACGTGCATTCTTAGTTTCACCAGATTGTAGAGAAAAGGAAGAAACGGGCGTGTTCAATAAAAGATGTTATTTATTGATCAGTCTCTTTTCTCGTACAAGAGAAATGGATCGATATTATCGCAATACTTATGGTTAAGTAAAGTGCATACAATAAAAGCAGAATTATAAAATAATACTGTAAAAACATTGATATGGTTTCTAAGCCATACGTTATTTAAAATGGACAGAATATATACATACACATATACATTTAACTAATAGTACTCAACTGGTGCTTCTAACTACGCCTACCCCAGTGTACCTGACCTAAGCCTAATACGTGGGCGGGGATAGAAAGTAGCAGTTTAAGTTAAGTTTGTTTTGCCAAGTGACTGACTCAAGAATTATCTGCAAGGGGTGATTCAGCTCTGTACCTGAGATCTAGGATGGTTGAGGGATAGTATCTCTCGTCTGAGGTCTCGATATTCCAAGCTGCCTGCGAGGGCTGCTCGGAAGCGCCGGAGCTGGATTTCTCGGCAGGAGAAAGCAGCGTCTCGTTCTCAGCGCGTCAGGAAGGCGGGGCAGCGCCAGTGGGCTTCGCTCTCTGCTGGCTTCGGCAAGTCTCGCTGCTCCGATCTTGTCACCACCGCGTGTGTTTGCTTAAGGCAATATCGGTAATATTTATACCTGTAAGGTGCCGAGATTGACGTAAGGATGGACATAGATACGTCAATAAGGATGTCATACGAGCTGGTGGTTAGCACATTCTTTTACTGAAGTTCTCGGTGAAATCAAAACAATGGCCGCAGGGTTTTTCCCAGGTTGTCATAGGTTTGATTTGTTTTGAGAACTCCGTATGCCTTATCAGGGGCTGGAGGAATATTGCTTTTGCCTAATTAGAAGGCAAGCGTTATGACCTAATCAGATAACGCGCTCCTGTGCCGTGGTCTGGCGTAATCAGATAACGGTTTCTGCATCATGGGATGGCTGCTAGTTAACTTGTTAACCAGAATAGGGTCAGGAATAGGGGGATCGATACAGAACCTATAGGAATACATCACACCCACTCCACGCTAACTATGGCCATATTTACGAATCTAGGCATAGTAAAACATACTGTAGAGTATCGTGTATACCTTACCACCCCAAAATACATATAATGTATTTCGAAATTATGTAATATACGGGAAAATAAAATAAACTAGCCATATGTACTATATGCACTTAAGCAGTAGACTAATGCTAAATTAATCACGCATGTATACATTATTAGTAATTTGTATATGAGAATTACACATGAAATGGCTCTTAATACAGAAGAAAGGTTCGAGACCACTTCATCACAGTTCAAGAAGAAAATTTTTTTTTTGAACATACCAGCGGGCAGCTAATGTCTATGAAGGTTCTAAAAACAGAAATTAGTTCTCTAAGAATAGTTCTTACTTTAAGCAGAAGAAAAGTGTCCCGTAAAATGTAAAAAAAAAAATATTTTGGGGCTGCTAAAAAAATTGCTGTCCGTGGACTGGAGGAAAAGTTGATCTTGCTACTTTATTATTAAAGTTGAAGGCCAAATTCAAGGTGTCGGGAACGCCGTGTGCTAGCTTGTTCAAGAGTCATTATTTCTGCTCTGGTGAGAACATCATATCATTGAGACTGCTGAAAAAGCTGTCAACAGCTTCCTGTGAGAGTTCCACTAACTCGGAAAAGGATGTAACCATGCATTCATGTGCATGATTATCTCCATTGACGTTTTGAGTAGTATTGCTGACAGAAGGTTGTACCTGATCGATGCTGCTTTCATCTTGATCTTCACTACCCCTTAATCGTAGTGGTGAAGTTTCCACAAATGCCGTCATCAGGATTGGCAGCCGTTGAGGGCAGCACAATGCATGAGCCTTTACCGGACCCAACAATGTTTCTGCATCCATTGGCGCATCCGATTGTAGCGTCAGACAGGTGTCCAACACGCATTCTTCTCCGCACAGCATGCACCTTAATACAGGTAAAACACATCTTTGCCATATCGGCCGAAATGAAAGAAACCAAGTCATGTTCAGGTCTCTAAGCCGGGTTAGTCCCAGGATTTTTGATATCCGGTCCCGGTATCCAATGGCTCGGATTGTTTCTTCCCTTGTCGCGGGTGTTTTGTCTGTGACATGGTTTGCCATAACGAAATATAAGGACTAAGAATAGGATTCCTGCAATTAGTCCCAAAATGAGGGGAACTCCTCCAAAAATCGAATGGACGAAGTCTGGAAAAATACCCAGTATGGCTTTGAATGGTGTTAATGCCATCGAAAATACTGTCTTAAATACATCTGAGACTCCACTGGTATCAGAAATATTTAAGATTTCATTCAGGATTTCTGCGAAATGTATGGGGGAATTAGTTGATAGCAATGAGTGAATCTCTGCAGTCGTCCTTGCGACTAGGAGATCATACGTTTCTTTTGATGACGTGAGCCTGGTCGGCGTCTGAAGTAGCACTGTTTTCATTCTGCTTAAAGTATCAACTCGAATAGAAGTAACTTTCAAGTTAGGCCATGCCCTTGCCTCCCTGTCTGGAAAGGAGCTGGGGAACAATAAGCGTCCACAGCACATGACCTTCGCAGTCGTACTAACGAGATAAGGAACCCCGGGCAGTAGACTACAACATCTGCGATCCACAATTAGAATGTAACTCCCGTTATAGAGTCTTTTAAAGAATGGTTCTATCTCTGTTGCAGGTGTGCCTAGCTGGTGACATGAAAGGTTATTTGAGTTCCCTTCACAGGCTCCATGCAAACTAATTCCATTACACAGAAATGTACCGCTTAGTGACCTCGCACAATTATTGCCACTAAGAAACACTTTCTGTCCTTTATTACTGACACATGCATGTGAATAGGGCAAGTTCCATGTTGTCTTAATGTACCCTTTTCCCAATTTTTCGTACATGCCAGCCTGTATATATTTTTGGCAGTATTGAAACCTGAAAGTAGATATCGGAATATTAATTATCCCATGTATTATCCATTCAATGACAGGTCGTTCTGACATTGTCAATGGTAATCTCTCGAGTTTCTCAATGCTCAGGATTGTATAATCAGCACCCTTTTGTGCCATACTGATTTGTTTATCAGTAAGGTTAAAGATATTGAATAGTGACGTTGTGTTGATTAAACGCCAAGGCACATAGCCTGAACGCAGATTTTGTAACGTCCAGCCAAGCTGTACAATAGAACGCAATTGAGACTGACCGTGTTGTAACAACAGTAAGTCTTGCGATATTATGTCGATTGCTGATGACACAAAGCTGTCCAATGAAAAGATTCTGGAGGACAGAGTCATTAACCCATTGTCCACTACAGAAAGCGATTTTTCCAAATTAATACGGTAAATTCGAAACGCCTACAGAACAACAATTCTGTAGGCGTTTCGAATGTGATTAGCCTTTTAGTTAGCACCTCTGTACTTGTAGCAAACCTTGGTGTTCTACTACTTATCGGGAGTCCACTTGGCCTACTGTTTGTTATCGGCCACATGATTGTGGTTTTACCAGGTCGCTGGATACAACTCGGTTCTCCTTTTTACCAGCAAGTGGCGGTAGTACAACTGATCTCGTCCCGTTGATGGACAAGACAGGAACTGCTTTTCTGTAAGAAGGCCCAAATTCCTTCTTTACCGCGATCTTTTCTCTGACTAGATCCCCGATTTTTGGAATCCAGACAGGTCTTGCTGGGACAGGTGGTGGTTCTTCAGTGGTTGTTGGCTGCTGTTTCAACTTTATGTTGCTCAGGTCTTTTCTTGTTTCGTTTAAGTCCTGTAAAATAGCCAAACGATCTTTGATATCAAAGCTTTTTTCTTTCACCACTGAAGTCTGACTGTCAAGATCTAAGACTAGCATCCTAGTCCCAAACAGTAATTCGTACGGACTGAATCCCCTCAGAGAATTTCTTGGCAAGTTGTTTAGACTACGTTGGGCACTTATTAGATGTTTGACCCACCCAGCTCCCGAACCTAATACCTTTGCTGTTATAGATTGCTTTATGTCACGGTTTTTTCTTTCAACAATTCCGTTTCCCTCGGGATGAAATGGACAAGAATACCGCAATGCAATGCCCATGCTGGTCATAGCCTCCTTATAAGCTCTAGAGCTAAAAGCAGGACCCTGGTCAGAATGCAGCATGCCAATTGCGTATGTGCCGATAAAGACTCGCAAATCTTTTATAACAGTTCTGGCGTCAGCCGATCGCTGGGGCCACATCCATATGAATCTCGTGCATGAATCCACTGCGACCAAGATATATTTACAGTTACCATCCCTTTGTAAGGGACCACAGTGGTCCAGGTAAACACAGGCTAATGGTTTATCCGAGATTAGAAGGGGCGTCTGTGCTGGTCGTCTCACTGTTGATACTTTCATTTTTTGACATATTTCACATTCTAGAACATAGTTCCTGGTTTGTCTTCTCATTTGTGGCCACCAGTATCTCTGTTTTAATAACGATACTGTGGCTGAGACGCCAGCATGTACAGAAGGAAGCCCTTTGTGTGCCGCTATGATGAGTCCTAACCTATGTTTCATGTTTGGAATCACTCTATCCCCCACTCCAGGGATTCGAGCAAAAGGAAACTTATTCGCATCAGTTATGTATGAGTACTTTACTGGAAAGACTTTCGGGAGTGTTTCTATCGCATCTTTTACTGTAGCGCTGACAGCTTGTAATATATCGCTGTCTATTTTTGTTTTTGACCGGGTGATGGCAGCTACGGAAGCCGTTTGCACAGCTGCCTTTGCGGCCTCATCAGCCAATGAATTCCCTGCAACGTGAACGCCATCACGTTGATGACTCAGTGTATGTATCACGTGAGTCTTTGGTAGTTCCTTTTGTAAAAGAACTACTTGTTCCCAAAGCATTTTATGCTTGATTGTGCCTCCTTTTGCATCCTTAAAACCATTCTGAAGCCAGATCTGTAAGTATTCATTGTAAGACTGAACGCAATAATACGAATCCCACACTATGAGTGTGGGGAATTCTCGATCGGTATTTTCAAGCGCCATCTTGAATGCTAGTAGTTCTGCTCGCTGAGCTGTACAATCTCCTAGAGATTGTGTTTTAGTGACCGCTGGTTTGAATTTCCCATCGTGCCAGCGACCTTTTACAATCGCACACGCAGCACTGTAAGCTTGTTTACCTCCTACTGCGGGTTGTGCTGATCCGTCTGTATATATTATACAGCCGTAATGTTCTAGAGGCAGAATTTCGGTCGGCGGCGGACATTCGAATTCGTATTGGAGAAACTCTTGTGTTTTTAAGTTAGGATCAAATTTGTATGCCACGTCTGTTGCAGCAAGAGAATTAGCCCATTGTATCCATCTCAGATGGAGCGCTTTAGCATTCGGTATGCTTGCTTTTGTTACAGCCTCTAGGGCTGGTATCGGTGTAACGATTATTATTCGTTTACCTTGTGAAAGGGCTCGTTCTTTTGCTATAGCTGTCTGTGTTGCAGTAAGAATTTTTTCCGTTGGGCTAAATTTCATTTCAGCTTTAGTGTACAAGTGTGGTTTGAATGCAATTTGTACCTTTTCTCCCTCATTAGAGGTCAGGTATGTGAATCCGCATCTTCCTGGGATGACTCGAATCACAAGGTTGCGTGTGTTATCACGTGTTTCTAATTTTGTTTTAATTAACATATCTGTTTGTAAGGATCTCAGAATTTCTGTGTGTATTTGAGTCCAATTGGTTTTTTTAAAATCTGGTTTTATTAGATCATAAAGGGGTTTGACCCTTTCTGCGTAATTTGCAATGTATGTTCTTCCGAAATTTAGGAAGCCTAGAATTGACTGTAGGTTTTTTAGTGTTCTAGGTGCTTGGAGTACGGCACATTTCTCTAGGAAATTGTCAGCCAGGCTTTTGCCTTCACTTGATAATTCATATCCTAAGAACCGGACTGTTAGATGGGCAATTCTAGATTTTTTAAAGTTGAATTTGTAACCCTCTGCCGCGAACCCAAGTATTATGGTGTTCACTCTCTTCAAGTGAGTATCCAAGTCATCGTCTGTTAGGTATATGTCGTCGACATACGATAATGCTTCGTCATCATATGTTTGTAGTAACTCTGTTACTCTCGCTGAGAATAATCCTGGGCTGTTCTTGTACCCCTGGGGTAACCGACAGAATTCTTTTTGAGCGCCATTTATTGAGAACGCTGACAAGTATCTGCTCTCTGGTGCTATATTTTGACAAAATAATCCATTAGAGATGTCTAATGTTGTTTTATATTTTTTGCGCACTATGTTATTCATTAGTGCAGCACTATGCGAGTTTTGCACTGCAAAAGTTTTTGCAACATGAGTTAAGGTGTCTGTAATCCAAAACTAGACGATATGAATTGTCTGGTTTGGAGACAGGAAACAAAGGGTTGTTCATTTGTGAGGTGCAAGTTTAAAACACCCCCTGGTATTCTAGTTGATCTAGAATTTCTTTTACCTGTTTTTTAGCTTCTTGCTTGATTGGATACTGCCTTTGTGCAGTAGGTTGTGATTTTAACTGGATTTTGTGAGGAGGAGACTCCTCATCCCATCCCACATGATTTTTATATAAAGCAGGAGCTTGAGCTACTGCCCACTTTCTTGCAAGTGTATATTTTTTATGAATTGGAATATGATTTGAGAAGGCAGGCATAATTATTTCTTCGCCATGTGGGCACTCCCTGACGAACTCTGGTGGCCAATCTTTTTCAGCTAGAAGGATGTCATAGCCCTTGGAGAGATTATCCCAAAAAAGGCCCCTTATTTTCCTAGTCTTATCCCCTTCTATACGTAAAGTTATTTCATATATTTTGTGAGGTTTGCTAACTCTGGTGTCTGCAGTTTCCACCTGAATGTATTCATTCGTGTCCACTGTCTCCAGATGATTCATAAGGACTTTGCGTGCTATGCTCACTTCTGCTGCGCTGTCTAGCATTGTCTGAGCCCACTCTCCGTTTTTCAGCTGTGTCCTCAGTATTCTCGGCATTGTTGAATACTTTAATACTGGCTACCTTCTTTTTTGGAAACTGTAATTTTTTATTTGGATGAGCAGGTTCCTTGTCTTTGGACTTGACGTGCCCTTCCCTGGGTTCCGATCGTCTTCTTCTTTCCGATTTCTGCGAGGAAGTCTGAAAAGATTGAGAGGGACGTGTATCAAAATCTTGATATCTATCCGGTTTCTTTATGTTATCCCTATTTCTAAGGTTGTATTTTTTCACAGAGGGCTCCCTTTGGGGAGACTTGGGTCCTTGGTCCGGAGATCTTTCTCTCCGCCGAGGAGACCTTCCTCTGGACTGGAATCTCTTTTCTTTTGGATTGGATTGTTTGTTTCCATCCCAGTTCTTCTTTTGACTGTTTAGATTATTTTTAATAAATATTTTTTCAGGACTTTCAATTAGTTGGGGCTTTACTGGTATTCCACCCAAACTATCTCTACCTAGTTCTTCATAGGATTTTTCTATAATTCTGGCAATTTCAGCTGGTTGGTCAGCTATATCTGTCTCTTTTAACCTCTGGCGGATCGCCACATTCGCTGCTTCTCCTTTTATGTTGGCTAGTAATATTGCCGAGACCTGCTTGAAGTCTTTTAGTAATTTCATACCGAGAGTTAAAGCGGGTTCTGGACCGTATTCGTCTTGAATTTGTTTTAGCACATCTGGTATTACCGACATGGATGGTACACCATGTGTTTTTGTGTAAATGGAAGCAAAGACTGTACCCCAAGTGTCACAGTCCTCCACGTGTGGTGCGATTCCCATTGGAAGACACATAGTCAGAATCCTGTGTTGATCCACAGGGGTGGTGTCTGGAAACACCGCCTCTATTTGGGTGATTTTTTGTGCTAACCAGAATGGTATTTGTTCCCGTTTAGCTGGTACTTTACCTAGGCAGGACTGTATGTTCTGTGGTGTAATTTTATTTGTGTTCCCCTGATGTGGGGTCAGCTGTGGAATTTTAACTACAGGTTGGATGGTTGAAGTCCGCATTACATATTGGACTAGTTGTCTATATATTTAAATTAGTTGTTTTAGTTGTACTAAAACATCTGCTGCAGACATTCTTTCGATGTCTGGATGTGGTGTGTATCCGGCTAGGACCGGCCATGTTGCTCCTGGTCTACCTAGTGGACCGAGCCTGGTGATGTGATTATTATGTTTTAGGGCGCCATTAAACAAGAGCAGGTGCTCTTGGAATTTGAGTGGTACTTCCACTTCCTCGAAAGGAGTGTAGGTATCCGGAGGTTCCTCTATTTTATAATAGTGGAACTCTTTTGTTACAGCATTTGCTGCTGGAAAGTTTATCCATGAATAGAATACCTCTGTCTGCCGATATTCGCGTGCCTCAATTACGAATATGACTGTACCACCTCTTGGTGTCAGTCCATTGTCTATAAGTTTTAACGTTATAGATCTTCTTATGTTGACCGGGATGAGTTTTATATCCGGGTCTGCTTCTTGCATAGTATTATCAGCATCTATTAGTTCAGCTGCTAATCTAGCTCTCTCTCTTTCATCATCACTTTCTGGCATTTTACTGTCAGGAAGGTTATTCTGTTTGTTTGCAGATCAGGTTTCTTATGGAAACAAAGATTAGATGCACAATATTTTGGAACAGTGTATCCTTCAACGTTGATTGAACCAAGAACCATACATAGGAGTTCCCTCCTGCGAGGTTTGGCGGATTTTACCTCTCACCCACTCCAGACGTCTTTGGAGTATTATGGGAAAAAGGGGTCTGAGTGAAAGAGCACGACTGAGTTACTCTAAAGTCTTGCGTTAGTTTTATCGCCTATCCAAACACGTTGGGCGCCATGTATTGTAGTTCCTATTATCCCAATAGACTCTGCGCATTGTAATAATACCTCCAATAGTATAGACCTAGACCAGACGTTAACTAGGTCTTCTACTGTCGATATTAGACTTAAAGTTTTGGGTTTGCCAGCTAGCTCAGAGTTCACTAGAAACTTTCTCGAATAGGCAAGGAGGAGTTGAACCTCCCTGGATAGACAAGAAGGGATTTAGTTTCTGACAACCATAGAACATGACAACTTTGCTCTCCCCTAATCAAGAGTGTATCTCTAGAGTCGTGTGAAAACAAAAGACAACTTATTTTACTCAGTCAGTACGTGCATTCTTAGTTTCACCAGATTGTAGAGAAAAGGAAGAGACGGGCGTGTTCAATAAAAGATGTTATTTATTGATCAGTCTCTTTTCTCGTACAAGAGAAATGGATCGATATTATCGCAATACTTATGGTTAAGTAAAGTGCATACAATAAAAGCAGAATTATAAAATAATACTGTAAAAACATTGATATGGTTTCTAAGCCATACGTTATTTAAAATGGACAGAATATATACATACACATATACATTTAACTAATAGTACTCAACTGGTGCTTCTAACTACGCCTACCCAGTGTACCTGACCTAAGCCTAATACGTGGGCGGGGATAGAAAGTAGCAGTTTAAGTTAAGTTTGTTTTGCCAAGTGACTGACTCAAGAATTCTCTGCAAGGGGTGATTCAGCTCTGTACCTGAGATCTAGGATGGTTGAGGGATAGTATCTCTCGTCTGAGGTCTCGATATTCCAAGCTGCCTGCGAGGGCTGCTCGGAAGCGCCGGAGCTGGATTTCTTGGCAGGAGAAAGCAGCGTCTCGTTCTCAGCGCGTCAGGAAGGCGGGGCAGCGCCAGTGGGCTTCGCTCTCTGCTGGGCTTCGGCAAGTCTCGCTGCTCCGATCTCGTCACCACCGCGTGTGTTTGCTTAAGGCAATATCGGTAATATTTATACCTGTAAGGTGCCGAGATTGACGTAAGGATGGACATAGATACGCCAATAAGGATGTCATACGAGCTGGTCGTTAGCACATTCTTTTACTGAAGTTCTCGGTGAAATCAAAACAGGTTTGATTTGTTTTGAGAACTCCGTATGCCTTATCAGGGGCTGGAGGAATATTGCTTTTGCCTAATTAGATGGCAAGCGTTATGACCTAATCAGATAACGCGCTCCTGTGCCGTGGTCTGGCGTAATCAGATAACGGTTTCTGCATCATGGGATGGCTGCTAGTTAACTTGTTAACCAGAATAGGGTCAGGAATAGGGGGATCGATACAGAACCTATAGGAATACATCACAGCCCCAAACCGCTCGCTATCGCCTACAAACTGTCGCTAACTGCTGTTAGCGACAGCTTGCTAATAGATCGATTAAATTATCGCCGCTATAGCGGGAAAAAGTCCCGCTAAAGCGGCGATAAGGCCCTTGATAATATGCCCCTAGGTTTTATAATAATAGAATGTATCTTATGCTTGTATGAGGAACCCCATACCTCCAAGATCAGCAGAGGTGAATCACTTCTCAGGATCAGCAAAGTTCTCTGTCACTGGAAAGGTTTTTTCTCCAAGTGCCCGAATCATGCAAGCAGTGCAATATTAAAGGTACTAGAATTTCAGTTGGTGGCAGCTGTGTCTGTGTTGTGTCTAGAGCGTGGGCCGATCAACCTGATTCACAGCATACATTGTTATTATGACCTTAAAGATTTCTGCATGCAGTGTACAGACTACGATTGCGGTATAAGTCTAGGGATGTGAAAAACAGTCCGTTCTCATGTGAAGAAAATCAAGCAGTTTAACTTACAACAGTTATATGTAGTGTTGTGTGAAAAAGCTGCAAAGTGGCAAAATGACATTTAAACTTCAAATATGCGTATGCTAACATAGCAATGTGTGTAAGCAGAACCCTGTCTTCACTACAATATCTATACTCCTTCTGCACTTGAGGGTTTGTTCATTACTCTGAATCAGTGCATGATTGGATTCCAGGATTTTGTTCACCCTGCTGGGCCAAATTCATTATTCTGCTGGCCAGCTGGAAGATCCACTGTATCCCCTCACAATAGACCGTTTTGACAGTACTTTGGCTTGTTCTTGGAAGAGGAAAGGGTGGGGACTGAATCTGCATGTGTTAAGTACCTTTCACACTGCACCTGGCCTGGGAGGGCTTGCTTCTACAGAAAAAAGGGACAGCTAGACCTCTAGCAGCAATCACAATATTACCAGCTCTTTGAAGATTTAGAGGGAAGAGACAAGGCAGATGTGGCAGGTTTGGAGGTGGGGCTTAGGCTTTCATAGAAGGCCTTTTAACTGACCACTTGTGATTCCCATCTTGAAATGTCCCAAAATGCTGTGCAGGGGTGGCATGATGTTTTGTGAGCCTGTGATTGGGCAAAGGTGCCTACCTTCTAGAACTTAAAAACCCCTGCACAATGGAGAGACTTTTGGGAACAGTCTGGGTCTGGAGGACTGGACGAAAAAAAAACTGATAAATGTCCAGGTGGAAAAGAAAATACAGCTGACCCCTTCTGCAAGGAAGGATACAAGTACTTCTATCTTCAGTTGGTACCAATGGACTAGGGTTTGTTTCTTCAGGGCCGGTTGTACTGGCCCTGACAACTTTTGGGGGACAGTAGAGGGACAGACCTTCTGCAGGGGACCCTCGGTCTTCTATGGATTGATAATGCATGAGTGTGATCTCCACAAAGAGAAGGCTTCTGACTCCTTTTGACACGCATGTGCCTCAAGTGTTTAGCTGAGTTAGAGCGAGAATACGTTTAGGAACGAGAGATACTGGAAGACGCATGCAGTCCGTGTCACAATAGAACATCCAGGACAGCTTTTACTAGCAGGAATATAGAAGAAATCAGCTGTATGAATACCGATAAATTTGGACCATCGAGATTACATAAACTATAAGAGAGAGGGTAGCAAAGGAAAAAGCTCATGTTCTTCTGCTACAAAGACGACACCAAAATTTGTCCTACAACAACTGATACCAGCCCTGATGAAGACCTGGAGAGAATTTAATGTGTTGGTCCCACAACTGTAAGGTCGAAACGCATCGGCAAATCCCAGTGGTCTAGAAAGATCTATATGAAGACAAGTTGGCTTTTCTCCTTTTGTTTGAGTTGAAATAAGATAAACTCCCCTGCTGAAAATAAATTACAGAGTTCTTTTCATACCACATAAAAGGACCATAACTCAGGACAGGTGGACAAGACTAACACTGCATATAGTCTTGACACAGTAAATACAAATAAGACATTCGAATTTTGCAGAAATATGAACTATGCCCATAAAACCGGGATTTAACTAAAGGTGTCAAATGTTTTTCTTCTGTGTGTGAGAATATGTTAATGTCAAGTTTGAGAGACTTTCAAATATTTGTAAAAATTTAAGTGTACCGCTGTATATGTACAATAAGTGTCTTTTTTGTATATATTTTCATGTTTTTGTGTGTAAAGGTTGTTCCCCCCCTTTTTTAGAGAAACATTTGTGTTGTGTACACGGCGAAGAAAGGCTTAATTGCAAAAACCATACAAAGGTGAACAAATAAAATAAGTGCAGGGTCAATAAAAGGGACTCCTGCTGATAAAAATTTAGCATGATTCATGGTGTCAGAGGTACTCCATTTTGTTGAAATCAAGTGTTTAGGAAGCCAAAGAACCTGGGGAGTGCAGGCAGGGATGGCCCTTTGGTGCTCCTAAGGAATACCCTGGGCCAGAAAAAGTGCCAGGTGCCCGGACAGGAAACAGGTAATCTGTGGGGAGGGTAAGCAGTAAAAAACAGGGCACCCAAGAATTGAAAAATGTAGAGGCATGAGGTCTCAATACACAAAAAAGCCCTTGGGTCTTATGAAAAGAGAGAACGCAAACAGGGACTGACTCACAAAAAGGCTTCCCTTTTAAGGACGTTTCCCTCACCCACCAATGGTGGCATGCTTCATCACTTTGAATCTTCCTTGCACCATGAAGCCTAGTTATGGTGCGGGCTACAACCCCCTTGCTATGAGGGAGGAGCTCAGGATGCTTTTAGTATTAGAGGGGTTATCAGTAAAATCCAATGTGAACTATCTTGTTGTTGTGAGGGGTGCAGTGCAAGTGAGGAGGTGAATTAAAACTAACTACATGGTTAACCTCATGTACTTTATTCTGGATACCTTGTGCTAGAATTGAAAACAAAAAGTTCAACGGAGCACATTAGATCCAATTGTACTAGATAGTGATCAATATGTTTCAGCCAGTGACCTAGCCAGTGTTGTGGCTTTCTTCAGGATCTCTAATTAGCTACTACTGTGAAGGTAAAGAGAGGGCTACAACCCCCTTGCTATGAGGGAGGAGCTCAGGATGCTTTTAGTATTAGAGGGGTTATCAGTAAAATCCAATGTGAACTATCTTGTTGTTGTGAGGGGTGCAGTGCAAGTGAGGAGGTGAATTAAAACTAACTACATGGTTAACCTCATGTACTTTATTCTGGATACCTTGTGCTAGAATTGAAAACAAAAAGTTCAACGGAGCACATTAGATCCAATTGTACTAGATAGTGATCAATATGTTTCAGCCAGTGACCTAGCCAGTGTTGTGGCTTTCTTCAGGATCTCTAATTAGCTACTACTGTGAAGGTAAAGAGAGTGCGAAAAAGTAACAAAACTAAACATTTCATCAGTGTATTTTGTTGAAATACAAATCCAGTGATCCAAGGAAATCAAGATGATGGATTCACCAGTGGTACATTTGAGGGAACATAAACAACATACCGAGCAGTTTAAAAATGACGCATGGCAGCCCATGTTTGTCAATTCATACTTGCACAAATTTTCAAGACACAGTTATTCTTAGATACTTTTGTGAAAAATAATAACATTAACATCCCAAAAACACTCAAATTAGACCCTCTCGTGAAGGGTGTTGTGCAATTCTAAGCGATACTGTGGTATTGTAGTAAGTATCCTACAAAAAGAGTAGGAGCAGTAGTCAGGCAAAGGCACCCATCTGTCCTTGGCAATATTGCCCATGGTGCAAACGCAACTCTAACTAGTCTGGTCAAGGTTGAGATGTTAGAAACAATTCTCAAATTTTAGTAAATAGAAACAATTTAAAAAAAGAAAAGAAGACACATTCAACTCAATAAAAGGTAGAAACTTTAAAGCAGATGTGTGTGGATTCCACATTCAATAAAGTTATATTGAAGGACAGTGAAAGTTACTGCAATTATGTTGTGATACCAACAGTGAATAGGGGACTGCCTAGGTTTGTGGCACGGGGATAGATAGGTGGGATCCATTAAATACCCCTTGTGTGTACGTAGTCAGTCACTAAATATTCTTATCCCTGGAGGCTCGCTCTGTCCACATGTTTTCCCATTTTATGTACAGGAGTTATTTTAAACGAGATTGCCTTAGATAGTTGTGATAGCCCTGACTAAGTTTGGTCACTAACTAACAAAGATGTAGAGTTGTCGAACCATAAAACCTAGTTGGCGCCAATAGCCATATATTATGCAATAGCTAAGAAACACTGCAAAAATACAATGTATGTTTCATAAATATCTTCATGACTTAGTTGGGCCTGGGAGGATTAATATTGAAGGCCCAGGGATGTTAGAGGACCTACCAATGCGGGGGAATTCAACTAAGTCCAAATACAAGGTGGCTCGTAAGTACAGAACAGAGGTCTGACAACATCACTCCTGGTGGCTGAAGTGCGCCACCAGGAGCAAAATGCAACTTTCCGCATGCAGTAAAATATTACATGTATTAATGAATGCCTTTATGAGATGGCAACTTCCAAAGCCAGTAGACCAGATATTTTTATCACTGCACCTCCATATTATGTTTTGTATACCTGGGAGTTATGGTTTTAGGGTTCATTGCTTTTTTACGGTGTGAACTGTTAGGAGGGTGTCACCATTGGTATTTCCACCAATCATTTGTAAGTTAATGAGCTCTATTGAGTTGTGTGTATGTCATGAAGTGCATTTATTTTTTTATAAGAAAAAACACTGACAGGACAATGATTTATAGAGTG
Source organism: Lissotriton helveticus (assembly GCF_964261635.1). Taxonomy (NCBI): domain Eukaryota; kingdom Metazoa; phylum Chordata; class Amphibia; order Caudata; family Salamandridae; genus Lissotriton; species Lissotriton helveticus. The sequence continues at coordinate 1,005,215,163 of NC_136069.1, read as the reverse complement.
TTGTGTGCCTGGGGAGTAGGTAACTGGCCTACACCGTCTCCCCTGATTAGGACTTAGACTGCCTTCCCTTGATGTACTGAGAGAATCAAGTCCTCCATTCTTTATTGCCAGCAGATGAAAAGTTGTTGACTTATTACTTGAGAAGATCCCACATGCGTTGCAACTAGCAACCCACTTTCTTACAGGCAGCATTTTTGTTTCCACGTCTAATGTGTGTATTAACATTCACAAAGAAATAGGATATATGTCAGTCCTTTTTATAACCCTTCACCAGCTGTTTTCCCTATACTATATAATTTTGCTAATAAGCTTTTTTTCATCTAGCGAACACAATTTAGTTACATGAAATTAACTAATATATGTGGCAATATCTGACAGACCTACTTTACCACAGAATCTCTCTGAACCCCAACGGTTCGCTGCACAAATGGTTTTTCATTTCATCATGTTGAATACGCGTTTTTCGTGGTCTCTAGAGAAAAATGTTTATTTTTCAAAAAACTGTTTTCAACTTGTCTGTGACACTTCTTTTGCTTGCATGCTACTTTGTAGATTACAAGCAGGTACTTCTGTATAGTTGCTACTTCATTTCTTATCATTAAGCTTCCTTTCGGAATTTCCAAATTTCCTATTTGCGCAACTTATTCTGACAGAATGGCTCTGCCCTCAACCGACTACATTAGGAACAGCTGCTGAGTGAATTAATTTGTCCCTTCCTTTTAGATTTTTTGCTCAGCATCACTTTCTCTTATTATTTACTAGCTAAGACTTATCAATCAGTACAAACATCAAAGCCTATTGCGGCACTCTGTTGTTTCATTTTCCAGGGATGCTTTGAACACTGAGGATCTCATTCACAGGGCTAGAGTCGCAAACAGCACTGAAGGTTTTAGGTTTTCAGCTGCCTCCTCAAATGTCAAATCCTACAGACACCAGTGACATCATAGTCCCCCTTTTACCTCCTTGTTCCCTGACACGCAGTCAGGATTTTCTTCCTCAAAGTAACCCCTTTAAAAGGCTCGCCAAGGTGCTAGAAAAAACCCCAAATCATATAAGCTAACATTAGATAAAAGCTGCAAGAGACCCGAGGTGGAAATAGGATTAAGGACGTCTGTACGTAATGCTAAAAAAGACTAGGGCTGAGTTTGATTTAGAGGTGCTCCTTACTAAGAGAGTACCTTGAGCTGGAGACATTTTAGGGTAAGAATGGCAATAACGCAGACCAATTATTGACACAGAAATCAACGAGTAGATTGCATGTATGGGGACCTCAATATATTTATGATGTGACAAAAAAGAAAAGGTTTGTTTTATGAGAAGCAGTAGATAAAAGGTGAAACACACCAGTTGAACTATATGTGAAATTGCATCCTGCTCCAACTGATGATGAACAGAGGAAGAATGCAGAGGCTAAAAGTAATGTAGCAGATTATCAAGACACATTAAATCTAATTAATATGGAGCCGCATTTTACAAGCCTCTCTCTCTGACAAAATGTCAATACCATTGGATATCCTTTATGATGCATTTTTAAGGTTAATTGATCAATAAAATAATTGAGGTATCTTTGATCATAGGTAATCCACCCCAGGAATTTAGGCTTTATATAGAAAAGTAAAAGTAAGTCTAATCCATTTCACTTTCTTCACACTGAAGAAAAGCGATTTTTTACATGTTGAAAGTTCTTTCATTGAATCAGATCTGATTAAAACTATTTTTCAACTAAATTCACTAACTTTCCACATCTCAAAAGAAGAACATTAGATTAAACTTTCTCTGTAACAGTATTGCATCTTCCATCCCTAGGCACAAGGCAGGGTAGTCCAGAAGCCCAATTGATATTGTCATGGCAGTGGAAACTCTGAAGAAGGATAATGTTAAAATGATCACATTTACAGGGACTTAGAGGGGAAGATGACACAAACTATCTTTTTTGCTGCCAATGTCGTCCAGACATTGACCTATGCCAAAACCTCATCCTTACGAGCATTAATTGAGAAAAAGGAATTTGGAAATGTATTAGCCAGAACAATGGCCTTCATAAGCAGCATTACTGATTTATGTTCCCGTTTCAGACAGTGAAGATCCCTACCATATCTAAAATATGATATTACATTTCATCTGGTTCCAAATGCATTCAAACCCTAAGCATCAGTTTGTCCAATAAGTACTTTAATCAAGTAAAATGATAACTATCTGATTTGTTTTGCACCAGCGACTGAATTCTACTGGCTATTTCAGAGTGCAGGCTCTGGGAAAACCCTAACCAACAACGCAACCCTTAATATTTGTCACAACCGACACAGACTAAATAAGTATCTCGAGGGCACCACCCTCAATCCAATGTCATTTTTACGGGGAGGTCAAGCTCCGATAACAATTCAGAGTCAGTTCCTGTGCCCAGCTGTAATACTTTTTTCAAGACCGGTGCCAAGGGACTTACAAATCTAAAGTTCATAAAAATATATACATAATATTTCAGGAGTGCCTCCGGTAAGCAACCACCATAAGCATGGTTGGCTGTTACCAACTGACTTGCTGTATCATCATCAGCACGCGGTTGGTTTTTAGTCACACCATAGTAGAGGAAACTTCTAGGACTTTTTCATTATTCTGCTTTCTCTGAAGAAAATGTGTTTGTTGTTTAAACCAATCACGAGTTCAATGATGCAAATACTTTTAACATGATTTGGTGGTGTTTTTTGTGTATTATTTTGAGGTATAACAAGTTATATAGTATTTAATTATAGATTTGTGATAAGGGTTATGAGATTACCGTTGGCAACTGATGGGTCCTTTCCTTTAATATAGTTACTTCTGATGAAGGGTAGCATGCCTGAAATGCATTGGGTGTATCAGTACAGTTACAGAAGATGAATGGGGAAGTCCATCTTGAAATGGATAAAAGCCTGGGTGGGCATTTCATTTGCATTTGAAGATTGGAATCAGGTTGCCGCTGTACAAACTGTTAAAACTTTAAAGAAAAGCAGAATAAAATAATAATTGCTATGGACTACTTGGACTAAATTGGAGTCTAGTTATATAATAGGTGTTGGTGCGGCTTCGAAATTGTACGAACATGATCCTGGGGCCGAGCATAAGCCGATCCAGCCACATTTTACCTTTGAGCATCTTAGATTATCACCAACTGTAACTAAAACAATGGTGTGCATCCTATCATTTATTTTCTGAATAAATTCACACCTCACCATATAAGGATTAGTTTAAGCCTTCTCTGATCCAAATGTAGCCCACTATATTGAGTCACATAGGGCAGTTCAGAATCATAATTGATATTGCCATGGAAGTGGAGACTCGAACATAGTGTAATGGGAACGAATAACTTCTATGGTGCCTTGCCAGAGGATACAAGCACAAATTGGCACTATTCACTACCAATGCCATCTTAATATTTAGGACGTCATTATCAGGATTATTTTTCAAGAAAAGGAATCAGAAATTGCATTATGGTTTTGGAAACAGTGTTTTTATTCAGGGACCCATAATATACATAATATTTCCGAAATGCAGCCAAGCCTATTACATATAAAGTGGGATGTTGTACTTCAAAGGGTTCCATACTGCATGGAATACCTGGGTGTACCTATCTCAATGAAATAGCCCACAGTGTAAAAAGATAACTATCTGAATGTTGTTTTTCCATGCACTGTGATTCTCACTGACAGGTTAAAGTCACAGGGGTATATTCTCACGAATGTGTGATAATTACAGCAAACTTAGCTTAATACAACTCTGCACGTCGCCGTCTATCGCGGGAAAATAACACAGTGTTAACGTTGTATTCACAACTTGGCGGTACCATGCGATAGGCCCACAATAACGCATCAAATGTCTGTGATAAAGTCAACGCGACACCGCAAAAATGCAAAACAGGAACACAAAAAAAGGTGCAATGAGACCAATCGCGATACAAAACTCAGCCAAAAACAGTGACAGGCTTGCAATTCACACAAGTCAGGTGGGAAAAATCACCATAAAAGTAGGAAAAAACATACAAACAAAAGCCAAACAACAGGGAAGCACAATGGTGGTTACAGGAGCAAGTACAGAGGACAACCAGACCCCACAAGCCCCCTGGAGGACCAGTCAGGGACATCGGGGTCAGGGAAGGGCAAGGAGAAGAAGCATAGGAAGAAGCGGTTCAGTCCCCAGAAAAACAGGATCCTGATAACGGAGGTGGTAGAACACCATCAACAACTGTTTGTCACCTCCACAGTGTCTTTGGCAACAAAAAAATGGAATATGGCAGTCCATCCTGGACAAGGTGAATGCAGTCGGAGTGCTGAAGAGGACAATGGAAGACGTCAAGAGGCCCTGGAATGATGTCAAGCGCAAAACCTAGCAGAAATTCGCCAACAATCGGAAATCAGCAATGCGGACTGGAGGTGGGAATCCTGCGCCAAAGGAGGAGCTGGATGAGATGGAGACAAACCATGCCCCAAACCCCCAACTCCCATCAAGAGACCAATGTACCCAAGTATGCAACATCACAGCAGCATATAAGCACATAAGTCAAAGGTACACTGCATGTAAGGGAGAAGGGGCCGCAAAATCAGAGCTGCAAGGACGACTCCCCCAAAATACAGCACAAACACATAACATGCAGAGCACATCAACATTGACAATGATGTGGTACAAACCGCAACACATCCTCAACAGAACACAGGACACAACTGGTGCCGCATGTGTGTAGAAATTGGCCAATCACATTTGGCATTGCAGGGAAATATGAGTTGATAATGTACAAATACTAACACACATCCGTGATGTTGTCGAAATGTCCACTGTCCCGCATCAAAAAAGCAGCTCCTCCCAAACAGCCACAATGTACACAGTCATGCAGTCTGCATGAAAACATTTACAAAGTGACAACATACATGTGAACACAATGTCAAACTGCACCTTCCCTTCAAATTGCAGAGGGAAATCCAACACCTCCTGCACAGCAGGCGGAACCTCTCTTCTCTGATGACAAAGAGGACCACCACAGCTTCGGCTCTGACGTCCTCCAACAGCTCCTGGAGAGCCGCCGCACCCCACCTCCAGGAACAATGCAGCCCAGCTTCTATAGGGAGACCCCACCCCCTGCACAGACCATGCAGCAGGCAGCAGCCACCACCACGGCTGCCTACCAGGACCCCCATGAAGAACACATGGCCTTCCAATGCTGTGTGTTGGGGTGCCAGGAGAATATGGCTGAACAGGTGCGGGTGGGGTTTGACCACATGAAAGCCAAACTAGATATAGTCCCTAACGGACACCCACAGGCTGCTCCATGCTCTCCAATTGACCATGGCTGCCATCGCTGGTGCCCTGACTCAGAGACTAGAACAACTGTCCAGTCAGAGTGGCTTTAGAGATGTCACACAGCAGTTGGGACACACGTGAAGGTTAACGGAGAACATGGAGCAGACGCAGGTGGAATGAGCGGCTGCCATGGCTGCACACCTGGGAGAGGTAGCTGGGTTCCTCAATGACCTCAGGACCATCCTCATGTCATTGCTGCCACAAGGCCTGGTGCTGATGCATGCTGCTGCTACATTTACATCCACATTTCCGCTCCCTGAAGTGTCAGTGCCACACAGTGTGGCAGACATTCTACCTCCGGCCACTGATGTGTAAATGTCACACAGTGATGGAGATAGAACACCACCACCCACACGTGAGCACATGAAACAGCAGAGGACGAAGATGCAGATGAATCTGGCTTCATGGTAAGAAGGACACAGTAGCATTCATCTCCGCCATAGGGCAGGTTTCTGCTTGGTCCTGTCCTCTGCATCATCACCTTCCACTGTCCCCGATAGACTCTGCGACACTCACCTTGGACCTCGCAATGGACACAACAACCAGGAAACACGCATTAGTTACTTCCTTGTCCAGCCTGGTATGGAACCACGCCCAGAGCCCCGGGGTCATTGTTCAAACTCTTTCGCTGGACTAGCATATGCCAGGCCAGCCCACAATGGGGGAAGATAACGCTAAATCTCCCAGGTCTACCCTGTAGTGATCTGCTGACCAGGTCTAGTTGTCAGCATGCCACAGCCACTCCCTCATGGCTGGTTTACACCCACACCACACCCACCCAGCATACCCATACGCATCACAGGACATGTGACCCTGCCAATAAAAAGGGCCGAGCGCACGTGCTCAACGCCATTTCCACTGTCTCTCTGGGTGTATCCGTGTGGTTATCATTTATGCATGAGGGCCTAGGGCCCTCCAGCATCACATTCCCCAGGGCCAAAGGTGCTATGATGGCGTCCGCACCAAAATACTCAATCATAGAGGGTCCATGACTTGCTGCGCACAGACTTGGTGGCACCGGATATACTGCATTCGGCACAGGCAAATTGCCACGGGACGGTGACTTTTAGTGCACTGAGGTAGGGGCACCTTAAGTGCTGAGCGGGTGTGCAGCCTGCGATGATGCCCCGTCCTGGCGGCTTGGACTGGTGAGGATCATTGTGAACCATGCTGGACTGCAGTGTAGGCCTGAGCCAGTGGGCAGTGCTGGCCTACCACCACGTGGCATTGCCTCGTGGGTCATTGAGTTAGTTCCACCTCAAGGGCTGAGCGGGTGTGCAGCCTGCGATGATGCTGTGTGCACTGATATGTACTCTGCCATAGCAATATCAAGACCCATAATCAAGTGTGAGACCTGGTGGCCCGCGGAGCAGGGCTGCATGATGTGGAGGTTGCCATTTTCGCGGGCCCTGGACTGGGCCCTCTTGGAGACACACCGGTGGCAGAAGGTGAGCATTAAGCCCTGGGTGCGCAGGGGTGGGCATGCACCGCTGGGCAGTGAGAGGGGCTGGGCTGCAGCTGCCTGGGTGTGCAGGGGTGGGCATGCACCGCTGGGTGGTGGAAGGGGCTGGGGTGCAGCTGCCTGGGTGCACAGGGGCAGGCATACACTGCTGGGTGGTGGGAAGGGCCGAGGTGTAGCTGACTGTGTGCGCAGGGGCGGAGAAGCGATGATGGCATGTGCAATTGCATGTACTCTGCCATTCATGTATCTGGACTCTGTTTCAGATGAGAGACCTGCTGCACTGCAGTGCATACGCCACGTGGTTTGAGACACAAAGTGGCAGCAGGTGAGCAGTGAGGCCAGGGTGCATATTGGCAGCACTCTCTCTCCCTATCCCTCTCTTCTTTTCACTATGTGTCTCCCTCTCTTTCCGTCTTTCTGACTCTCACTCTCTCCCTCTCTTTCTCTCTCTATCTCTCCCCCCTCTTTCTGTCTTTATCTCTCTCGCTCCCTCTCTTTCTGTCTTTCTCTCTCCCTCTCTCCTTCTTTCCATCTTTCTCCCTCTCTCCCTCTCTCCCTCTCTCTCTTTCTCTCTCTCTCTCTCTCTCTCTCTCTCTCTCTCTTTCGCTCTCCCACATCAGGCGAATTGTTTTGTTCATGATTTTGTGAGGTTCATGTGACATGTCTTTTGCCGGGGAGGGTGGGTGGGGGTGGTGCTTTTGGTGCTGGGAGCGGTGTCTTGGGCAGTCGTTGCGGTGGGTGTTGTGGCCCTGTTGGGGCTCCCAGCTGCATGGTCAGTGGCTCCATGGCACCTGTTGCTCTTCAGATGTGGCTCTGAGCTGGGCTCCCTTTTCTGGTGCAGGTCCGACTTTACTCCAGGTCAGAGCAGGTGTCATTTCCTGCTGCTAACGCGCCTCATCGCCTGTTTTGGGTTCTCACTGCCGATCTGGCTGGTCATTGAGAATGTTGCAAAGTGGTGTTGTTGCGGCTTTTTGCACGGGAACGCCTATTCTGCATCTCATTATGGCATGACTACTCCATCATTTTTTCTGTCACAAACAAAGATAGCTTACACCTCAGAAGACAAGGCTACCAACTATAGGTTATGTGTATTTTGTAAACAGCATATTTTCTGAGATTCTAAGTGCTGGATAAAACACAACTAACTGCAATACAAAGCCTTCATCAAGGGAGTCTCAAAAAGAAGGAAAACACTTTTTATCAAACACTGTGTGAATCCCACTTCTGTGTCAATCAGTCACCTACTCCAAGGAGTACTTCACAGCAATCTACTTCTGCTTGAAGGACAAAACTCATCAAAAAACAACACATCACTATGGACAGCACCACAACCAATCTTCCTCACATGGCTGTAAATGGTCCATCTACAGTACACTTGCCACCAATGAGTTGACTGCACACAATTAAGTCCTTCTAAAGAGCCTATCATCCTATCCCCATATTCTACACCAGAATCTGTATTTGATCACAGGTTTGAATTCCAAGAAGTGCACTCAGCTTTTCAGCCTCCCGGCACCACTAAAATGTGTAACATTATGCTGGGTAACAATTAACGGCCATTATCTACAAATAGCACCAAGACAGCTCCTGTGGTGATTGTGTGCTGCACAAATTTGAGGGTTTTTTATGTTAAATTATGGGTGGGAGATCACTGGGGACTACTATCACTGCAACAAGGCATAATTAATGCCTAACTTTAGCAAGACATCTTTACAGATACCCTCAAAACTATTCAGTTCCTGGCTCTCTTAATGAAGCTTAACTTAAACCCAGATGGTCTATCTAACTATTGGCCAATAATCCATCTACCACTCATGGCGAATATCATTAAGAAAGCTGTTGTTTCCTAACTCCAGGATTAAATACAAAATCAATACCCTCTTTCAAACCTACCAGTCAAAATTCAGAACCAAATGCAGTTCAGAAACAGCCATTATCCAATTGGTAGCTCTCCTTATTCTTCTCAACCTCTTGGCCAACTTCATCTGCTTTGATCATTGTGCCCTTCTGAAGACTCTCTCAACTTAAATGGACTTTGGTGGAATAATCCTACAATGGTTCAATTCTTACCTGATTAACAGAGCCTAATTGCCCAGGTGAACTCTCCGAATCCACAAGCCTGTCAATCTACAGTTCCATTCCCAATGGATGGTTTCTCTCACAAATAACATTCAACTTCTAAGCCACTAAGAAGTTATTATTGTTCCTTTACTTTCTCTAACCTTGTCCTTGTACTCGTGAAGTTTTTTATTGCCTTATAGCCATATTCATATTAGAAAAAAATGCATAAATAAATAAGCCTCCTTATAGAACCTGTACGAAAGTGTTATCTAGCTGTGTGTGCGAATAACTTCAGCCATTGTTGCGGGGATTCTGCACATATACAGAACTATGCGCAGGAAAGCAGGACCTCAGCAGATAGAGGTGTACCAACCTATCCCCTCTGTATCCACAAATCCCAAAAACCGACTAGCAATAGTGTCTCATTCATTCTCTGACTAACAGCGAAGCTACCAATGATTAGACAACCGAGAACACAACACTCCCGACTCTCTCAGGAATCGCGGGAGCAAGACAACTTTTTGCTCAATCACTCATACTTGACCACAATAATAGTATTCAGAGTTACGGTATAGTTTACAATGTTTATTTTAACCAATGCACTCTATGGTACAGTACACGTGCCATTACTAGCAGCAACATTTATAAACACAATATAGTCAGCTTTGTCCTTAGAATACAAACAGGGATATCATTCTATAAAGACAGTGGAAAAGGGCTGCCATTCCTAACCACATTCCCCGTTGTAAGAATAAAAGAAGACCTCTTGGTTTTGTCAGCAGACCCCAAACCTCAAGGCCTAGATGAAAGGTTTACATCTCAGGACAAGCACAGCTCTTCTCTCTGGAAAGGCTCCTCAGCAAGTGCGTGAACAACATGCTTAGCTTGCAATATTAAAGCATACGATTTTCAGTAGTGCAGCTGTGTGTCATGTTATGTGTGAGGGACTGACCAGAACAGAATACCATAGGCATTGTTAATCAACCTTGTACATCGTGTGCAAGTCAAACCTCAGAGCATAGCAGAGAACGTGAAAAACGGACAGTTCTCATGTGAAAAGGGCACAAATAAAGTCTTGCAAAGTAAATGTATGTAGTGTCATGCGCAAAAGCAGTCTAATGGCAGCGAAGCTCATGATAACTTAGCAGTGTCGACAATGAACCCACCATCCATACTGCACCCTCCCTCTGTTACGTTCATAATTCATAGGCATTGGATGAAAACAGAGTTCAAAAGCTCCTTCACTTGAAAAAAGTGATGTTTGCCACAAAAAAGCGCAAAAACAAAGGGAAAGAAAAAAACTAGTGATGGAGATTTTTTTTATTGAGAAACACATTCGAAATGTAAGAACCTATGCCTGTGGTGCATGAGCGAGGTCAATTCATCAGAGTGTATGAGCAAAAGAATGCAACACCCACCAAAAGGACATCATTGTCATTGGTAGAAAAAAGGGATGCCATCCAATTCAGCAAGCTGAATGAATGAGCGTGCTCCTCACAGTCGGGTGCCTCCATGAGCATCGTCGGATAACTTGTGTGAGATTCGATGTAACTTTGAAGTAAGAGATTCTGTGTAGCCTCACAGATAGCCAAGACTCCAAATGCAGTCGCAGGCGCCATAAGGCCAATCCAAGAACAGTCCTGCTCATTGGCCACAAAGGGACCCATTAACTGATCGAAATCCAGGTCAGAACATGATGTATTGGAGAGGCATACATTCAATGCCCATGTAAACAGACATTGTAAGCACGAAAATACTGGTTGAATGCAAGTGAAGTACGCAAAGCGGCAGGACAACCCATAAGACACACTGAGAGCAGCCAGTGGTAATGTACCGAAGCATCCATGCATACGGTCACGGAGCAATTGCAGCTGGCCCGGTCTGTGCAGCACTACAAGAGGAGCAGCCATTGTGCAGGTGACACAGTAGAAGCAGGATTCCAGCAGCTAATGCCAGTATAAAAGTTAATCCTTCAAGAAGCTGGTTAAGATAGAATGAATGAATGCAGGTATCACAGCAAATTCTGTCTGAAAAAAAGTCACAAGGCCAGAGCCGACAGCCTTAAAAAATTGTGCAAGGCCTTGAGTAAGAGACTCATTAAAAATGCAATGTATTAGCTCCCCAAAGTGTAGTGGGAGGTTAGTGTTCAAAAGCGTTTGAATTTCCCTAGCGGTGTTTAGCCACCTGCAGGGTGAAGGTCTCACACTTGGAAGTAAGGGGGACTTCTTGTTGGAATAAAAGCGCTTTTCTTCTGCTCAATTTGTTGAAATCTGTTTTCAAAGTTGTTAGGGAAGGCCAAATCGAGCTACCGAGCTTCCCATGCGGGGAGGTAAAAGCTAATTTTTACAGCAAATAATGCGCTGTGAAACCATTACAATTTACGGTACTCCAGCAAGAAAACTGCAGTATTAATGGTTATTTAAAATAAGATAACTACCGTTAGTAAGCACAGTGAATGTGGGAGTTATTGCTGGAATTGGAATACCTTTTAAAACAAAAGCAATGTTCGGAGCCAAAACATTACAAGCCCTGTGCAACTTTAAGTTTTTACAAACAAGGTAATGACCTACCTAAAATTACAGTGCTCCCCTTTAAGGTATATCAATCAATCAATCAATCAATTAGTGAATTTGTACAGCGCTCTACTTACCCGTGAGGGTCTCAAGGCGCTGAGGGGAGGGGGTCTACTACTGCTCGAAGAGCCAGGTCTTGAGGCGCTTCCTGAAGGTGAGAAGGTCCTGGGTCGGCCGCAGATGAGTAGGGAGGGTGTTCCAGGTTTTGGTGGCGAGGAAGGAGAAGGATCTGCCGCTGGAGCTTGTTCGTTGGATGCGCGGTACGGCGACGAGGGCGAGGCTGGCGGAGCAGAGCTAGCAGAGCGGAGCTGGCTGAGCGGAGCTGGCGGGCGGGGGTGTGGAAGTTGAGTCTGTTGTTCAGATAGGCTGGTCCGGTGTTGTGGAGTGCTTTGTGTGCCTGGGTGAGGAGCTTGAAGGTGATCCTCTTGTTGACGGGGAGCCAGTGCAGGTCTCTTAGGTGGGAAGTGATGCGGCTGCGTCGAGGGATGTTGAGGATCAGGCAGGCGGAGGCGTTCTGGACGCGTTGCAGCCGTTGTAGGTGTTTGGTCGGGATTCCTGCGTAGAGTGCGCTGCCATAGTGCAGCCTGCTGCTGACGAGGGCTTGGGTCACCGTTCTTCTGGTTTCGGTCAGGATCCATTTGTAGTTCCTGCGAAGCATGCGGAGGGTGTTGTAGCAGGAGGAGGAGGCGGCCTTGACCTGCTTCGACGTGGAGAGGGAGGAGTCGAGGATGAATCCTAGGTTGCGTGCGTGGTCCATGGGTGTCGGTGCTGTTCCCAGTGTGGTCGGCCACCAGGAGTCGTCCCAGGCAGAGGGGGTGGGGCCCAGGATGAGGACTTTCGTCTTGTCCGAGTTCAGTTTCAGTCGGCTGCTCCTCATCCACTCGGCAACGGCCTTCATTCCCTTGTGGAGGTTGGTTTTGGTGGTGTGTGGGTCCTTGGTGAGGGAGAGGATGAGCTGGGTGTCGTCGGCGTAGGAGATGATGTTCAGGTCATGCTGCCGGGCCACTTGTGCGAGGAGGGCCTTGTAGACGATGAACAGGGTCGGTCCTTCTCTTCCTGTAAACATCTGTATGTGAACGGCAAAGCCCACAATTCATGCAGAAAAGCACTACCCAGGGGTTCAAAGAGGCCTACCTGGTAATGTTTCGTACACATGCTGAATTGAAATAAAGAGAAAGGTAAAGATATAACTCCGTGGATGAGCCAGTAGGCAGAGTCAGTCTCCGCCACAGAGAAAGGCAAAGGGTCTTTTTTTTCTATGAGTAGAAGAGTGTAGACTGTATCTTTCATGGACATAAACTGCTGTTTGTAAGTTAAATTAAATGGTAAAAACAAAGCAGACACATTTAAATAATTCCATGGTACTTTTCCCAATTTTATTGTTTGCAAAGTCCATGCGAATTGCATCACATAACGTAATTGATTTTAACCAATGATATAACAAAGACACATCTTCTTGCACAATATCAATAACAGAAGAAACAATATTATCCAAGCTGGCCTGGTCTATTTCCCGCAGACGGTATCCATATTTAATTATAATTTGCGTAAATTAATCCCTTTGTTCTAGGAACCCTGCATCCCAAGACAAAGTTGGGCAAATAATGGTATTGGGCTACAATGATAAATGTTGTTTAACGGACGATAGCGTAGAGAGCTTCAACCACTGTTGACATACTTTTCCAACCGAATAGGTTGCTACTGAATGTGTACCTGGAAATCTTGGATCGGGTCTGAGTTGCATATAACCTGAACTAGTGTTATGAATATGAAGTTGGCAGGCATTACAATTCGTCTGCCGAACTAGCCAACTTAGAAGATCCATGTCAGATACATTGAATGTGTTGTTCCTGAAATAATGCTTGTAATACGTCAACGGTATAATTTGTGTACTTGCGCCAAATATTATACTCAGCTAAAGAGGGAATCGCAGGGGCGTTTAACTTTTTTGCAGTTGCAAAACCAAAACAAGTTGTCTGGTACACTGTTTCATTTAAAAACAAAATTTGTGCTGGGATGAGACAGATACGATGTAAGGCTTCAGTGCCTCGCACCAGCCAGGTCGATTTCGAATCAATGGTGGCTTCCAGTGATCATAACTCCTGACTGACAGATCATTTCTGAAAGAATTTGAATACATTAATTTCGTATGGGTCAACATGACTTTGGGAGTTGAAGGAACAATTCATTAAAATAACAGGACTCAGGTGTTGACCTATCAAAATCAGTTAAGTATGTAAAGGTATTCCTACGTGTCTTCGAGCTTCCTTTTGATGGTTTAGGGCAATGTTCCCACTTTGTATAATTTAACCCTGGGCGTATTTTGCGAAGTAGCACTTCGCGTAGATACGCGAAGTGCACTTCGCACTACGCGAGCTACGCGTAACTATGCGAACCGCGTAGTGCACTGTGCAAAATGCTTTTCACACTGATTGCACAGTGCCAGATGCTTGTCCGCACTGAGCAATCAGTTCAAACTGCATCTTGCACAGTGCAAGCAGTCATTTTCTGCCGCTCAAGTAGATTTCTACTCGAGCGGCAGCTTTCTCAACGCGGACTGGTAGTTTCTCATCCTGAGTGATCACGAGCATACGTGACCACTCGCAAATTTGCAATGAGAAACCTGACCTCGCCGCATTAAAAAGATTGGCAGGAGGTTTATTTTCCACGCTTGTGATCGGCACTTGATGTTGCTGATGGCGAACGAGGAAAAAGTCTTGCTGGGATGTCATTTTGCTTTCTCGAGGTCGCCAACTTGACGTTGAGGACCACGAGCAAGAAGAAAATGACCGCTGCACTACGCTACACTACCCTACGTTGCGCTAGGCATGTTTGCACAGTGCTACGTGCAATTTGCGTAGTGCGAAGTAGCGCAAACTTCGCAAACTATGCAAGCGTAGCGTAGTGCTTTGCCCAGGCTCAGTATAATTAACAACAGGACATAATGTATTAGTCTTATGTAGGAAATGATGCCCATAATGTTGATAACAGAATAAATCGGTAAAACTGGCAGAATTTAGATACAACTCTTCAGCAGTAAAAGCAGCCTAATATTTCAAATCTGAAAACAACGATTGTATTGCATGCACATCCCAGTCATCTGAACGTGTGTCCTGTGTTACCACATCACCCATGGAGACACGAAAGACGTATGACACGTTGATAATTTCCGTCGGGCCATGGACCTGAAAATCCACTTTATCCCAAACTATGCCATCTGCAACTGGAAATGCTGGGATGTTAACAAGAGTCTGGTCATGCTTCATGATGTGGGAAGATCTGAGGGTGCCAGAATACCATCAACCAAGTTCACAGCAGAGCATTCTGGTAAGAGTAACAATTGATTAGTAGGAAAAACACAGTTACAAAACCAACTGACATGAAGAGAAAAATCAGGATGAGGACCAACTAGATGTATGTCCAAGGAGAGACTAAATAAGTCTGTTTAAACCAGGAGACAAAAATAGTCAATTTTGTAGGGCCAATTGAGGTGGTGGAGGATGTCATTAGGGGTGGGCGGAATTTACGTAATCGTGTTACATAAATCTCCGCGAAACGTTAAAAAATTCCGCGAACATGCAGAAATTCCGCTAACACGTGGAATTGCTTGTTTGCGATGCTTTTTCACTGTACGCAATCGCTATGTGCGTGCTCGGGGGAAATATCTCACAAACATGCATTTGAGAACGCGATCAGGCAAAAATATTTGCGACGTCGTGGAACGCAGAATCTTGGGCAATTTTGCGTTCTTCGCGGAACGCAAAATTACCCAAATTCCGCAAATTCTGCAAATGGAACGGAATTTACCACCCAGGCCTAGATGTCATAAGAAAAGCTGCCAGGGTGTAAAGGACCTTCCGGCAATCCATGCAAAGACTCACTCGTGGGGTAAGCATATTCCACATCCTTGTTGCAGGAAGAAGCAGGTGGGACAGGCAAATGGTCAACAATAAGGTCCATCTCGATGAAAGTGTCATGTGGTGAGTTGAAAGATGCACCAACCCAGGATTCCTCAAAATTGTGGGGCATGAAAAAGCAGAGCAGGTATCACACTATTCAGAATCGGCCAGATGTTGTAGCTTGCCATTATCAATTGAGATGTATCTGTTGTCTTTGCAACCAGGAAGAAGCTGTAAAATGACTGTATGCGTACCCTTCAAGCCAAGCACTGGAACCATTGCACAATAAGAGGGACCAAATTCTTTTTTGTTCTCCAACTTCTCTCGGACCAGATCACCAACTTTCGGAAGCCACCTGGCCATCGGAATCAGCAGTGCAACCTCAGTAGCAGAGGGTAAATGTTTAGTTGCTAGACTGTAACAGGTCTGTTGTAGGTCCTGTAACATAGTAGAATGATTATCTACTTCAAAGGTTGTGGCAACCGCAGCCAAGTCTAGACCCTTCAAGGTCTGGCACATACATTTTGATGCCAAAGAGCATCTCGTATGGGGTCTGCCCACCCAGAGGTCTAATAGGGAGATTATTAAGTGCACTTTGGACTGCTTACAAATGAGCTAACTAGTTCCTGCCAGCACCTTAGACTCTAGCTGTCAAATATTGCTTTAAGTCACGGTTCATTCGCTCCACAATCGAATTGCCCTCAGGCCTGGATGGAGACAAAAACTGCACCAGCGCCCCCAAAGACTTCATTGCATCCCTGTACACCTTAGAGGTAAATGCAGGACCTTGGTGTGAATGAAAGGTGCCACAGGCAAAGATTCCTACAAAGTGGAGAAGTGTGGCTCACTGGTTAGAGGCGGCAGACCCGTAAGCAGAGAACGGCCCGGGACCAGGGTTCGATTCCCGACGCGGCAGGGTTGTGGACCAGGGTCAGCGGACTCGATAATTCTCGCCTCGGTGCCTACTCTAGTCAGAAACCACACTCGGCAACTCTGGGCATCAGCTTGCCTCATCTTCACAACGGCCCCCCCAGATCGCCGGGGATGCTTGGTCGCACCTTAGAGATACCCATCAGGGACCATCTCTCAGGGTGAGCCAGGACGGGTTCCCCAGCAGTCGAAGCGTGGAGATACTCCTCCGGGAGTCGATTCCTAGCGCTATATAAACCCGCAATTAAATTAAATTAATTAAATTAAATTAAATTAAAGACAAGCAAATCCCTGATGACATTTCGCGCTACAGCATTGCATTGTGGCCATACTCAAAGGAATTTAGTGCACGAATCAACTGCAACCAAAATATATTTATATGCAGTATCTGAAGAAAATGGCTTGCAGTGATCAAGATAGACATAACCAAAAGGCCTATTAGTGATGTATAGCTGTGCTTGAGGTGGGCGTGTCACCGTAGAAGGTTTATTTGCTGACAGATGTCACAAGAAAGTACATAAGTACATACATAGTTACGCGTCTGTTTATATAAACAATGCCACCAATAATGTTGCTGCAAGATAGAAACTGTCGCAGACACTCCGGCATGGGCTGAAGCCAAGCCTTTGTGTGCGGCTATGATCAAAGAATTTCTGCGGTTTTCATTGGAAATCAGCCGATCACCAACGATTGGTATTCTTGCAAAGGGAACTTGTTCAGAAGTTAACTGATAAGAATACATTAAGAGAGCAATAGCTGCCAAGATCTCAATATCAATCTTAGTTTTGGACCTTGTAACGGCTGCTACGGAACACATGGCTTCTGCCAATTTGGCTGCTTCATCAGTCAAAGAATTGCCAAGAGAGTGTGCTCCCACACACTGATGGCCAAGAGTATGTATAACATGTGTGAGGGACAGAGGTTGTTTGAAATCTGCCACTCAAACCCAAAGCGTCTTATGCTTAATTGCACTGCCTTTAGAATCTCGATTATCATTTTAAGCCCAAAAGAATAAGTTGTCATTGAAAGACTGAACACAGTAATAACAATCACACACAATGAGAGTTGATACATTTGGATCTGCAAACTCGAGAGCAAGAACTAGAGCACGCAGCTCGGTCAATTGGGTGGTACAGTCTTCCAGCGCCTGTGTATGCACTACATTAGACTTGAACTCTCCAATCACCATCGTACCAGCCATAATGGCACAAGCCGCTGAATAAGCATGTTTAGAATCCATGGCCGGTTGCACCGAGCCATTGGTGTAGATAGTACATGTGTACTCCTCCAAAAGGAGCAAAGACAGAGGAGGTGGATGAACGTATTCATACTGCAAGAACTCCTATGTCTGAGGAGAACGTTCAAGGATAATCATGACATCAGGCAACGTTAAAGAAGTAGCCCATTGTATCCAACGGGATGTAATGCTTTAGAGTTTGGCACACTCGCCTTTGTCACTGCTTCTAAAGCAGGGTAAGGAGTAACCACCAAAATACCTTGTGCCAGTGCGTGTTCCTTCAAGATTGCCATCTGTACAGCTGTTAAAACTCTTTCAACAGTGGAAAACCGCATTTTGGTTGAAGTGTACAAATGTGATTTGTATGCAATAGGAACTATGTCGCCTTCATTGTTCGTCAAGTATGTGAAAGCCACTGCACCTGGCACGATTCGTATCACCAGGTTTGTGTGGTTATCACGTGTCACCAAGTACTTAAATTTGAGTAGATCAGACTGTAAAGACTGCTGAATAGCAGAATGTTCGGTAAGCCAGCTGGCTTTTGAAAATGTAGGTTGTATTAAAGCATAAAAAGGCTTGATATGCTGGGCATAATCAGGAATGTAAGTCCGCCCGAAATTAAAAAATTCCCGCAAAGAATGAGTTGTTGGTGAGTGCAGACTTGCGCATGTCTTCAGAAAGTGGGGCGCCAAGCTCCTACCTTCAATATTGAGCTCATAGCCAAAAAAGAGCACAGCCTAGCTAGTGATGTGTGATTTAGCAAAGTTAAATTTGTAACCGTAGTCCGCAAACATAATAGTTATGCGGTCAACACAGCATAGATGCGGCCAAAGTTCGTCGTCTGTCAGATAAATATTGTCAACGTACAAGTATGCATCTGGGTCAATGCTGTCCCATAGAGAGACAACACGTGCAGCGAAAACCTCGGGGCTATTCTTATACCCCATAGGTAAATGCCAAAATGTTTTCTGTTTTCCACCGGCTGTGAATACGGTCTATTGACTGCATTCAGGGGACAGGTTATGGCTATAAAAGCCATTATAAATGTCAAGTGTTGTTTTATATTTTTTACGAACAAGACTGTCTACAAGAGCAGAGCTATCAGAGCTATAGGTATTCTGTACAGCAAAAGTACAACAATGAGAGTTCAAATGCCGGTAATCTAACACTATGGAATAAGACCCATCGAGTTTAGATACAGTAAAAAGAGGATTATTCATCAGTGACACACATGTCTCAATCACACCTTGATATTCCAACTCAGTTAGAACATCAGAAACAGGACCTTTAGCTTCTCGCCGGATTGGATATTGGGGTTGAGGCTGTGGCATAGACCGCAATGGAATCTCATTTGCCGGCAAATCTTTATCCCAGCCCACTTAATTACTGTACAATGCCAGTGCAAGGGCCAAAGCCCACTCAGCTGCAAAGGCCTCTGCATGCTCCTTTGGGACATAACGTGAAAAACTCAAAAGTATCATGTCCTCCCCTCTTGCTTCGGCCAGAACAAATGGTGGTGGCCAATCCACCTGCACCAAAAAAATGTCATAAGAAGAGGTCAAATTCTCCCCAAAAATTCCTGTGATGACTCGCTCAAAGTCACCTTCAATTTGAAAAACTATATTAAACAGTCTATCGGGCGGGAAACTCATGTGTCAGCTGTCTCTACTGTAGTGAAGGTTTCAGTTGCTGTCGCCTCCAGACAAGGACGCAGTGCCTCCCACACTATGGTAACTTTCGCTGCACTGTCGAGCAGAGTCACTGCCCAAGTCCATTCCAGTAGTCGTTTTCATATCGTCTGAGGCATATCTCTCAGTTAAAGTGGCATCTTTTTTCTTTTGAAAAGGAGTTAAAAAACGAGGGAGATCCTCCTGTTTTCCTTTAACATCAAACTGACAAGGCTGATCACGTCCCTGTGGCGCAAGATGACTCTTGCCACTATCCTGGCGATCACCACCACCGACTTGAGAGACAGATGTGTGCTGTGAGAAATGATGAGAAGACTGATCAGGGACTTTAAATCTATCAGGAGTCTTAATTTTCGCGCAGTTGCGCAAGTCATAAGTGCGCTCAGAAGTGTCAGGTGTCAGTGAACCAGCACGCGAACCTTGCTTCTGTTGTTGCTGCCCCTGTTTTTTATTTTTTGAGTTCTTTTTAGGAAAGACTGGAAGCCTGTATTTGTCAGACTGAGCTTCTTGTGTTTGAGATTTAGTTTGCGTCTGAGTAAAAGGCTTACCTCCCAAACTATTGTGGCCTAAGGTCTTATAAGCCTTTGCAATAATCTTTGGCAATTCACGTGGTTTGTCTGCATCAGGGACAGCCTCCAAGACTTTTGCCACTTGAAAGCTTACTGCATCGCCCTTGACATTGGCAAGGATCATATCAGCAACCACATCGAACTCCCCCACCTGTCTCATTCCCAGCTCCACAGCCGCTTCGGCTCCGTGTTCACCTTGAACACGTTTAATCATGGAAGGGAGTACACTCATGGAGGGAGTGCCAAAGCACTTTGAATATACCACTGCGAACACCTTACCCCAGGTGTTACAATCAGCCAACTCAGGAAGTAAGTCTTTAGGCAAACTAATAGTCAAAATCCTGTGTTTCTCCACAGGAGAGGTATTTAGAAAGACACCCTCAAGTTGTCCAAATTTTTCAGCAGGCAACAAAAGGAATTCATCCTTATTTCTGGGTCACTTGCCCATTACCAAATTAACCATAACGGGACTGATAGTCACACCACTAGGACCCGCTGATTGTGCCGCAGCACCAGGTGGTCCCTCCTGGACGTTGTGCATCACATATTGTATACCAGCTCTATGCATGTGTATCAAAGGCGTGTGCAAGACACAAAGGTCTGCAATTTGAAGAGTTAGATAATGTGGGTGTGGGGTGTACCCAGCCAAACCGGGCCAAGGTGCCCCATCAATTGATAAAGGACCTAAACGGACCAGCGATACTGGTTGAGGAAGGGTGCCTTTAAACCAAATATGGTGTTGCGAAACTGTAAGCAGATCTAGAGCCCTATAAGGCTGATAAATATGAGGAAGGGCCGTGGCAGTCCACTGCCAGAAAGGTGACCTAAGAATAAAAAACCTCAAAGTGGTAAGCTGGGTTTGCTTCCACAAAGAATATGAGCTCAGCACCCTCATTAGGCACTCCATAACAAGCCAGATATGTATGGAGGGCTGTGCAGCTGTGAAGCGGTATATCAACTGCCATCACAGAAAACAAAGAGTAACAACCTAAAAGGCGGCAGCAAAATAAAGGGTTAAGTATATAGGGCCCGATGTAGGTAGCCCTTTACCGATCGGAATCGGCCGAAAATACCGATTTTCGGCCGTTTCCGATCGGTAAAGGGCTATCGAGATGTAGGGGCACATTTTCGGTAATTTTACCGATTCGTTATCATTACCGAATCGGTAAATTTACCGATTCGGTAATATTTACCGATTCGGTAATGATAACGATTCGGTAATGATAACGATTCGGTAAAATTACCGAAAATGCAATGTAGGTAGCCTATGTTCCATCAGCACATGGCTTACAGAATCGGTATTTTACCATGGAATACAAATCCATGGTAAAAAACCGATTCCTGTGTACATGCACATCTGTGCATGTACACATGTGCCATGTGACAGACAGACGTGCCCTTAGGGCATGTCTGTGTGCCACATTGCACACATGCCCGTTTTGGGGGTGCTAGAGGGTGTCAAAGTGACACCCCCTGCACCCTTGTGAATTCTTTAATTATCGATTCGGTAAATACCTATTCGGTAATGCCTAATCATTCCTATGGGCTTCAAAGCCCATAGGAATGAATGGGCATTACCGATTCGGTATTTACCGAATCGGTAATTAAAGAATTGTTAAGGATTCGGTAACGAATCCAGATGTTGGGACCTACATCCCATTTACCGATTTTGAAATACCGAATCGGTAAAATTCGGTATTTCAAAATCGGTAAATGGGATTTACCTACATCGGGCCCAAAGAGAGAAACCTTTTTAAAACTTTGAGCTTGAAAGAACCTATAAAAAATCAATATAGGAGGTTACACCATCACAGCTATCTCAGGAAACAGAAGTAAAGGGATTGTGGACAAGCACAAGCACTACTCAAGTGTCTCACAGATAAGAACCAGACCAAAGGTTGGCGACGCAATGTTGCGGGGATTCTGCACATATACAGAACTATGTGCAGGAAACCAGGACCTCTGTAAATAGTGGTGTACCAGCCTATCCCCTCTGTACCAAAAAATCCCAAAAACAGACTAGCAAGAGTTTCTCATTTGTTCTCCGAGTAACAGTGAAGCTACCTATGATTAGACAACCCAGAACACGACACACATGACTCTCAGGAATCGCGGGAGCAAGACAACTCTTTCGCTCACTCACTCATACTTGTCCACAATAATAGGATTCAGAGATAGTTTAAAATGTTTATTCTAACTAACGCGCTCTATGCTACAGTAAACGTGCCATTACTAGCAGCAAAATGCAAAAACACAATATAGTCAGCATTGTCACAATTCCATAGAATACAAATGGGGATATCATTCTATAAAGACAGTGGAAAAGGGCTTCAAGGCCTAACCACCCTCCCGTTGTAAGAAATAGTTTGTTATAAAAAAAGAAGACCTCTGGGCTTTGTCAGCAGACCCCAAACCTCACGGCCTAGAGGAAAGGTTTACATCTCAGGACAAGCACAGCACTTATCCCTGGAAAGGTTCCTCTCCAAGTGCGTGAACATGCTTAGCTTGCAATATTAAAGCATATGATTTTCAGTAGTGCAGCTGTATGTCATGTTATGTCTAGGTGCGAGGGACTGACCAGAACAGAATAACAAAGGGCATTTTTTATTGACCTTGTACATAGTGTGCAGACTAAAACTCAAAGCACACCATAGAATGTTAAAAGCAGACAGGTCTCATGTGAAAAGGGCACAAGTAAAGTCTTGCAAAATAAATGCATATAGTGTTGTGTGCAAAAGCAGCCTAATGGCAGCGAAGCTCATGCTAACTTAGCATTGCCGACAATGAACCCACCATCCATACTACAACATCTACAAGACTATCTTGCCACTATTCAAGCATGTATATCCTCTTGCCTTGTTCAATACAGTAACTCGGAATTACTCTTTTGTTGATTATATATATATATATATATCCAAGTTATTCCTCATCCTGACCTCCACAAGAATGAATTTGGACTCTTCATCAATGGCAGCAAGCAACAAAGAAGACAAGATTGGCTCTCAAAGAAGAATCTCAATTCAGAACCTTCCACAGAGTCTCTGGGCTTCCAGGTTTATCCCAAACTCAGCAGGTGGTCACCCATCAACATAAAATATGTCTGCCTAACACCTACGGAACCTGCTCCAGTAGGTGAAGCCATTTCTTCCACAAGCTGACTTCAAGAAAGACTTACAGGTACTAGACATGCAATATTTTGATGGTGACAGCCCCTTATTGGTTAGAATCTAAGAGACCACATCACACCACTGAGAAGCATCCCTCATGTAGCAGCCTGCCTCACCAAAGGCATTCACAAACTAGACAGGCATACTGTCAAATACATATGGATTACTCTGGCACAACACTATAAAAACCACCATATTCTACAAGGCTATCAACACCGACTCCCTGCCATACCTCACAACCAAAATGAAGATCTAAGTTGGAATATTGGCGAAGTGCTGCTGCATCATCCCCAGTTTGGAACAGAGGATTTGCAAGTAGGAAAAGACTTGATGTCAAGCTCTCTCTTTCCGTGCAACCAATATCTTGAGCACCATCCTGTTTCAAATCTGTTAAGCCAGTTCTTATCTACAGGTACAGAAAGGACTTAAAACCCATCTCTTCAAACAATTCCTTGCAGTTTCATTGTTTCTCACTCCTACGCTGAAGTTTATCCTATCATTGAACCTGTCTCTTTTGCCCCTGCACCATTCCCTGTGCTTGTGCCCCAGGGCTAAGCCATTCCACTGCCTAATGAGGCAGTCCCTATGTTCCCACACCTCCACCACACACTCCTCTGTCATCTACTTGAGTATAATATACGTTCCTGTACAGTACTACTATGTTTAGTAGTTACGGTTCTGTTTTAAATGCATTGCATATATACCTCTGTCATATATCCTGCTTTTATTTTAAACTATATACCTTTGTTTTATTCTTTATCACATCCTTTACTTGAATACTTCCTGCATGCTTTAACCATCTTTTTCTCATTATGTACTTTTATTCCCATAAAATTCATTTTGTATGAAGGGGGAAGCTGCCTATAAGAAACACTGGTCCCTGATTATATGGGTAAATGTGTTAAATTACCCTCTTCTGGCTTTGTGTTCACCCTCTGGATACACGGGAACCGCTTGGGCCAAGAGGATTTCCCAGGTCCCTTATATCAAGGCATGCAACACTGCCCAATATGACGTATTCAAATAGATTATCCTTATCTCCTGTGTTCAGGATCCCATTCCTCTACATCTTTGAGTTTGCAGGCGGATCCTGTGACTCTCAGACATGTCAAGAGGCGGACAAAGGAGGCAACAGTTAACTCTGAGGTGGGGGTAACATGGACACATTGGGACAGATTTACAATTACTGGCACATCCCTGCAAAATAGCAGGGATGCGCCAGTAATTGTGCGTCGCAGCTCCGCCACCCATGATGCGCCGCATTTACAATGCGGCGCATCATGGGGCAAAAATGGCACAGATGCGTCACGCATCTGTGCCGTAAAAGCGGCCCATTGCTGGAGCTCCAGCAAAGCTTTTGGGGGCCATATCTGGACAATGCTGCGTCAAGCCTTACGCCTGCTTCAAGCAGGCGCAAGGTTTTGACGCAGCATTGGCCTAAATGTGACTGAGTGAAATCTTGTAGATTTCACTCAGCCACTTATAGGAGGCGTTCCTGCGCAGGTACGCCCCCCCCTTTGCCGGTACGCCTCCGTATAGCGCAGGGCTTTACACCGTGACGCATCTCCCAGATACATCACGTTGTTAATACCCTGCACCATGGCACATCTTTTGCGCCGCCGCTGCGTCACAAAAGTGATGCAACGGCGGCACAAAAAAGGCGCAAGGGGCTTGTAAATCTGTCCCTCAATGTCTATATTTCCTTTCAAGCCACTAAGTGTCAGAGTCAAATGCATGTAAAGCTTTGTGGTGCCGACATGATAGGTGGCTGCTGGCAGACTGGAATAAAAAAAAATGATAAAATTCACATAATTTTCTGATTTTATGTAACACACAATTTGAAAAATTTCTCGTTATGCAATTTCGAGTAATTTTTCTCATAGTGTAGTTTCATTTGCACAAACTGCCTTACCAAGAGGCATTTTCTGATTGGTTCACTTTCTGCTGGTATATTGCAAGGCTTTATTAAGCAAAGTGCAAACTCATGTGAAAAGAGTCACACAAAATATTTGCAAATCACATTTTGCACTAAATGTCTAATTTAGTTGAAAGTTTATTCAATTGTGCAAAATCTTTGAAAAGATCTTCGATTTCACACACCTTGCATCTCTTAAACAAAAATCAATATTATCCAAATGTATTGAACTGACAATTAGTTAGACTCAAAACATAAGTCTTAGATAATACGATCGCAACTGTTTCAATGCAGGGCACCAAAAGAGCATATGGTTTAGGTCTTGCAGTTCCCTATGTACGTAATAGATAACTATATTAATTTACTTGTAACCCTAGCAATTTTGTCATTGCTCACTTGTATGATAGATACACACTTCTCAGCATCAAGAAAAGTTTTTATGAGACATGATCTTGAAGTCGTGTTTAAGAAAGACAAGGGAACCCAAAAGGTATGCCATAGGGACCTTGGGCAGTATCATGTTACAAAAAACAGTGGTCCCTATTCGTGGACACAATGGTATACTGAGCTGATAATCACACACCTGATAAGTGTTATGTCTTTTGTCCAGCCGGACAAGGAATTTATTTAACAATTTTCTTAATAAAAACTGAATGAACACATTAATAACAAGTGGGCACAGCCGTGACCCACAACATTCAGACAAAACAACGAACAGAATGGTAAAAGGAGCAAAGCAAAAATATGTCTGTGTACTTGTAGTCAGTGTTACAGACAGAGATTGTTATAACCACACCATTGCATTTCACAATATTTTAAATGTCATATTGCATACGGGGGTTTTTTGGTCGACGACGTTTCGATGCCTAAGTTAAACGAGGGGCATCATCATCAGGACATAAATATAGTCATTGTTGTCTTTAAAAATTACACTGCCTTTTAACGCAATTCTATACATTTATACATTACATGGGAAAAAAGAGGAGAAAAGGGGAGAAGAAATACATGAAATTAGGCATGTTGTATTGGAAACTTGCAACCTCATCTCTTCAATTAAAACAGAGTATATTTATGTGCTCGTGGTGGAGAAAAACGGCGCATTTGTGGGACTCAGTGCCCAGGACTGTGAAATACAACAGGGAAATGAATTCATCGTGTGAGAGGGGTGTATTTGAGTGACAGTGATGACAAATTAGCGGCGCATTGAGGAGCAAAATATCAATTCCCGCGAGGGCAGACTATTTAGGTGCAGTGATGGAGACAATTGTTCCGAATTTCGATGTGACACAATGACCGGAGTGATAACGGTCGGAAATGAGTAGTTAATGATGGCTGGCAGTGAAGGTGTTTATACTATGAAACAAAATTGTAGATGGAGAATGAACCGGGTTCCATGGGGCAGTCATGTAGTGAAGAGCACAACCGTTATTAGTGCAGGTGAACATTAAAAGGGAGCATGCGACTGGGAAAAGTAGAGGCTAAAACCTACGCGTATCGCATCAGGCAATTCAACGGATCAGCAGATACCATGAACAATGGAGGAATCTGGAAAAATAAGGGTTGAGCATTAAAGGGGTCGAGTGCGACCGAGGGGGTGAGCGGCATGGCGTGCTACTGGTAGAATAATTACCGGTACTGCAGTTTCTAGCGTGGAAAGTCATCTGGATTGGGAGCATAATAGCTCGATCTGGGGGGAAAGTTCAGTGGAGTCAATTACCCAGCGGGGCATGGTGGGACTAGAGTGATAAGAGAAACGGCGCGTGCGGGTTACTTACATGCAGAAGGCGGCAGCGCTGTGGCGGACGGTGGGGTTCTGGTGTTAGAGAACTCACGTGTGGCAAGTTTTTAAAGGACCATGTGGTCTGCAGAAAGCGATGGTGGACTACGGAAGTGAGAGCCAGTTAGGCTGTGAACAGTGAAAAAGGACTAGGGAAGTGAAACCTCAAGTCAGGGTGTGCAGACGCGGCGGCCATCTTCAGGTGGTGAATATTGTGAAAAGAGTAAACATTGTTCAAGTTAATCAGGCACATTGCAGTACATAGAATAACAATTAGAGGGTTATTTCATGTAAGCTTTGTTTACAGTAGGGAGGTCCAATCTTCGAGATTCAGGCCATTCCTGATGCTGTTGATTTTAACGATCCAATGGAGTTCCTCCTTGTTGAGCAAAAGGGACATGTCTGCTCCTCTAGGAGGGGGTTTGATGATTGTTATCACAGTCCATACCAAATCTTTGTCACTGTGACCTTTTTCTGAAAAATGTTCAACAAGCGGTGCATTAGCTGTCTTGCACCTTATCCTGCTTCTGTGTTGGCCAATTCGTAGTTTCACTTTCTGGCTCGTTTGGCCTATATAAATGAGCATGCATGGACATAAAATAGCATATACAAGATTTGCGGCGTTGCAGTTAGAAAAGTATTTACGGTCAAATTCTATATTTCCATACTCAAAAGTTTTGCCTTCAATGGTTGAGTCGCAACATATACAGTTTCCACATTTTGAATGGCCCAAGAGTGGCGGCAGACCCCATCCAGCATTTATTGTGGTTTTGAGGGGTTGCTGTGGTAGGGATGCTCTCACTAAATGGTCCTTTATATTCTTGGCTCTTTTAAAAGCAAACATGGGGTGGTCCAGAGTCAGTTGATCTGCATTGAGAACCGGCCAGTGTTTCAACACACTTTTTCTGACTGCATTGGAAACAGGGGAAAAGGTGGTCACACAGATTAGCCTATCTTGTTCTTTCTTTTGTTTGGGTTCCAAGAGGGCTTCTCTTGGGCAATACCAAGCCCTTTTGAGGAAGCGACGAACCAATTTCCTGGGATAGCCACGGTTTCTGAGTTTCTTACTGAGTGTTTTGGCCTCTGTGAAGTAATCTTCTTTAAAATAGCAGTTACGCCTGATGCGCAAAAACTGGGAAAAGGGGAGTGTGTCCCGTAAGGCCCTGGGGTGGTGGCTGCTGTATTCTAGCAGAGCGTTTCGCTCTGTAGGCTTACGGTGTAGGCAGGTTGTAAGACGACCATCTGTGTGTCTTATCTCCAAGTCTAGAAATGCGATGGATTCAGTACTGGTGGACAGGGTGTATTTTAAACCTCCGCTATTGTTGTTCAACCAATGTTGGAACAGTAAGAGATTGTCAGAGGATTCGGTCCATAACATAAAAATGTTATCTATATAGCGTTTCCACAAGACAATGCCATTGTGGAAAGGATTAGATGTGTGTAAGATGTTATTGGTCTCCAAATGGTCCATATACAGAATGGCCAGGTTAGGGGCAAAAATAGCTCCCATGGAAGTACCCCTAACCTGGCCATAGAACTGCCCCTCGAAAAGAAAAAAGTTTTTCGTAAGACAGATTTCAAGTAATTGTAGGATGAACAAGGATGGGACATTGTGAGGCCGTGTCCTTGAATCAAGTACCTTTTCGATCACACGTAAAGAGTCATACTGTGGGATGTTAGTGTATAGTGACTCCACATCCAGCGTGCACATGGTGCTGGATGTGGGGTCAAAGGGATGTTCTTCTATCATGTGAATCATGTTCATGCTATCCTTGATATAGCAGAGGGTTTCAGGTACAAAGGGTTTAATGAAATAATCAATATAGTGGCCCAGTGGCTCTAAGACAGACCCACAACCAGAAACTATGGGGCGTCCTGGAGGGGATAGAGGGTTTTTGTGGATTTTGGGTAAGCAATAGATTACAGGAATGCGGGGATACTTGGTATTGAGGAAATCAAATTCTTTTTTTGACAAACAACCTGAGTCGAGTCCTTCTGTGGTAACCTTACCAATCATTTCCTGAATCTCTGTTCTGGGATTTCGAGGGAGTTTGCAGTAGTGCTCAGTTTTGCTCAGTTGGCGTAATATTTCCTGTTTATAGAGTTCTAGATCTTGGATCACAATACCCCCTCCCTTGTCTGCAGGTTTTATTATGAGAGATTGGTTGTTTTTGAGGGAGGAGATTGCTTGTTTTTCTTCAAGCGTGATGTTGTATGGTATGAAGGACCTTTGGTTCTCAAGGTGGCTTAGATCTTTGAGTACTAATTTCTCAAAAGTTGGTATCTCTGCCGGGATCATACCACCTGTTGGGGAGAGTTTAGACGGGGGTTTGAAGGGAGTGTTACCATGGGTGGGAGGGGATGGGTTGAGAGCGAAGAAGCTGTGTAAGCGAATCTTCCTGAAGAATCTCAGAAGTTCTATTTGTACGTCTTGGAAATTGGGGCATATTGTCGGGACAAAGGAGAGGCCTTTGCTCAGGAGTGACACTTCATTGCTAGATAGGGTATGGTTGGTTAAATTGAAGATTGGAAGGAGGCAGCTTTGTTCATGGTCAGTTTCAGTCACATTGTGGTTAGGTATGTCTACCAACGGTAATGTTGGCGGCGTGTGAACCTCTCGCCTGGAGGGTTCGGTGGTTTCTTCCATGTCTGAGGGGGCCTCCCTCTGCCTCGCGGCTGGCGTCGGCCTCCTTCTAAAAAGGGACAGTTAGAGGGATCGGGACTATCACTTTGGTCTGACTGTCCAGAGGAGTCTGCTGAACTGTCTGAAAAACCAACAAACTGTTGTCTTCTGTTTAACCTCCCCCCCGGTTTTTGATTTTGTGGGCCGTTGAAAGGGCGGTTTATATAATAGTCTTTAGATAAATAAGGGTATGTTCTTTCTTGGCTAAAATTCTTAATGTCTTTACGTACTTTGGTAGTTTTTTTGTTAAGTTCAAATTTGTGAAAGTCCGAAATGGTTTTATTCATTTGTTCAAAGAGTTTGGAGGTTTCTGAACTGGTGTTATTGTGTTTGATTTGTTTTTCTAGCTCAGTAATTTCTGGGTTGAGCTTTTGAAGCTCCTCAGTAGCGATATCAATTCCAAGCACCATCCAGTGCCTGGAACATGTTGTACTAATATAGCTGAAACCGTTTAGATATTTTGGGTTGCTAGTAAAAACTCCTGGGACATTACGTACTTGTAGGCCCAATGGAATTGTGTTTGATTTCAAATAGTCTGTTAATAGTCTTATCATTAACATCAATCGTACCTCCTTTTTCTTAAGTTTTTCTAGATCATCAGGTAGTGATGTGCTGGACCCAGATGGTGTTTCTGTAGCATCTGAAAGGAGCGATGGACCTCCTAGGATTTTATTAATGTATTCTAAGTTGTATAATGGAGGGTGAGGATCAGACATGCCTTGGGGTTTTTTATGAAAAAGATAGAAAATTACACAGGTGGACAGGGAGGACGCGCTCGTAAAACAAGGGCTGGGATAGCTTAAATCCCTTTCAACCCAGCGGTTGCGCTAAATATGTTTAAGAAAGACAAGGGAACCCAAAAGGTATGCCATAGGGACCTTGGGCAGTATCATGTTACAAAAAACAGTGGTCCCTATTCGTGGACACAATGGTATACTGAGCTGATAATCACACACCTGATAAGTGTTATGTCTTTTGTCCAGCCGGACAAGGAATTTATTTAACAATTTTCTTAATAAAAACTGAATGAACACATTAATAACAAGTGGGCACAGCCGTGACCCACAACATTCAGACAAAACAACGAACAGAATGGTAAAAGGAGCAAAGCAAAAATATGTCTGTGTACTTGTAGTCAGTGTTACAGACAGAGATTGTTATAACCACACCATTGCATTTCACAATATTTTAAATGTCATATTGCATACGGGGGTTTTTTGGTCGACGACGTTTCGATGCCTAAGTTAAATGAGGGGCATCATCATCAGGACAAAAATATAGTCATTGTTGTCTTTAAATATTACACTGCCTTTTAACGCAATTCTTTACATTTATACATTACATGGGAAAAAGGAGGAGAAAAGGGGAGAAGAAATACATGAATTAGGCATGTTGTATTGGAAACTTGCAACCTCATCTCTTCCATTAAAACAGAGTATATTTATGTGCTCGTGGTGGAGAAAAACAGCGCCTTTGTGGGACTCAGTGCCCAGGACTGTGAAGTACAACAGGGAAATGACTTCATCGTGTGAGAGGGGTGTATTTAGGTGCCAGTGATGACAAATTAGCAGCGCATTGAGGAGCAAAATATCAATTCCCGCGAGGGCAGACTATTTAGGTGCAGTGATGGAGACAATTGTTCCGAATTACTTCCATGGGAGCTATTTTTGCCCCTAACCTGGCCATTCTGTATATGCAGGAAAACTTCAAATAGACCAGAAATATTATGCAGAAATGTTAACTAACGCTAAGCAAATATTAATCTTAATGATCTATCAATCATGGGTATGGTTTCATGGCTACAAGAGTCATTCCTCTGTGTGGTGGGGGAAGCGATTATGAAAAATATAGGGCCTTATTTATTATTTGGATCGTTATTCAAAGAAAAACCTTTATTTGCATAAAAATGAGCGCAAAACTTAAAAGAACTCCTAACTAAACAAACAAAAGAACCAGTACATACTGCATTTAAAGGTACAAGGCAGTGCTGGAATTGCAAGAACTGCAACAACGTCATCACCGGCAATGTCCTCTTACATCCAAGGACAGGAGAAAAAATTAATCTACGACATACTACAAATTGCGACTCAGAACACTTGGTTTACATGATAAAATGGCCCTGTGGACTACTATATGTAGGTAAGACAGAGAGAAAAATAAAAGTTAGACTGTCTGAACATAAAAGCAGGATTCGCAACAAAAGCACGACATCTCCACTTGCGTTACACTGGATTGAAAACCGACATACTATAGCGCAACTTAAATTTCAAATCATTGAACAAGTCCCACAGAAACTTGGTTTTGACAACTCCAAAATGTTGCTCCAAAGAGAAGTGTTTTGGATAAAATAATTACAGACTTTGGCACCTCAAGGATTAAATGATAAATGAAACATGATATGTTTTTTGTGATTAACACATACATCATAACCAAGCAGATGAATACAGTCCTCCCATCATATAGAGTATGATACACAATACACAAAACTATTGATAGAGTTTTTGAATGGCATGTATTTAATATGTAATATGTTTTCTCTTTTAGTTCACTCAGGGAATACACAAATCACTTCTTAAATGTTGTTTAGTTCTACATAATGAATGTTCATTAAAATTAGGAACAATAAAGTTTGTTCACCAATTTTCCCTTACATAGTGAGGGCGCTCACTACAGTCCTCTCTCGATTTTCACTACTTTTATCCTTCCGAATACACACGTTTTTCAAACAGATTTGTTTCTTTTTTTCAATCTTCGAATAGACTTTGTGTCTTATAAACATCACTTTTTTCATCACACCGTTTACCAAACAGTGCAAACAGATTGTTTCTTCGTTTCTTCATGAAAGAAAGGCTTTAGTCCCATTTTTATTTCTCTTCAATACATGTGTATTTTAAAAGGGAAAACGGACTATCTTCTTCGCGCATTTGCACGAAGACGGCATAGCTGTCAGCTGGCACTCACCGTTACTAGCGGGTAAGCTTTATTAACCCAAACTTAAACTCGAGTAATTCGGGATTTTTTATACACCCTGGTACAGGGCATTGAGACTCAATCTTGTTCCATTTTCTCCCAGTTGCTGTAATTTATGGAACTTCACCAGACAAATCTCAAATCCGATTCCACTCACGCAGGTGAGCTATATTGATCGCTTGGCCAAATGAATTGATATTTTCGTTACACTCACAAAATATTGATAGCCCGAATTATCATCCTTTCAGGTTGCCATCAAATTCCCTGAAACCTGTTGATACAGATAAGTTCTAAAACTTAAGGGATTAGACCATTTCCACATTGTCTTGGCGGTTCACGCCTCAACGTTCATACATTCTTTTCTCATGTACAGACTTCAACAGTGTTTTCCAAATGGCATTACGCGTGCTTTAGAATATCTACTTTTTAATTAGGTAAGATACATTTCTTCATCTATCTCATATGAGTAATTGCATACACAAAATTGTCGGCATCAAACTAAAATGTTCCCTTTATTGTGTTTTTGTGTTTTTCGACAGAACCCCTGACAAGGGAACTTTTCGTTCCGAAATGCATTGGGTTATGAACTGAAATGTATTATGGTTTTTCATTTCTCAAAAAACAATTATTGTATTGTAAAGCATCATAAATACTAACAAATGGTTGTATATTGAATTTGATTGCTGAAATCGTGATTGTTGACATGATTAAAATGTTTATGATCTAATATTTTCTCACTGTGGTTGCATGCCAGAGTCCTAGCATCCAATAGGGGCTAGGCCACTTTCATATTTTACATGTATGCTAGCAGGCACTAATCTGGCATAGCACACTTATCAAAACGCTTGCTCAACTTTTTACAGAGAGTGCGGTACTCACTAAGCATTGGCGTAAAATCCGTTCCGCTCGCGGATTTTGCGGATTTTCGGCAAATTCGCAATCCGCGATCTCTTGCGAACTTGCCGAAAATTCGTAAATCCGTGCGAAGCGGATTTTTTGCTTGGTCGCACTTGCCAACTAGAATACTATACAATGTCGCGGGAGTAAACACTTGTGAACACGTAGATGCGGCGGGCAGCGACAATCTCGCAATTGCGAGATTGCAAAATTTGCAATTTCGCTCAAGAAATCCACCAGCAGGCAGCATAAACCTTGAAAATTATGATTTTTATCAGAATAACTCCTCAGGTTGACATTTGCCTGCACTTTTATTTTGCAAGGAGTCCATTTTGGGGGGGGGGGGGTGGGAGGAAGGAAGTGCCCCACAGTCTCCAACTTCCTGTTCCTGTCCAGCAGGCTCCTCCCAGTGCTTTCTTCATGTGCTGGTAACTTTGATTTGGATCTTGACCTGGAAGGATTACTTTTTGTGGATGCTGCTGGATATTTGGATTTTTGCAAAACTGAAAGCACTCAGCAGGTGCAAAAGTTCAATCTTATCATTAGTAACCATTCCCTGTAGTGCCTGGAAGGATTACTTTTTGTGGATGCTGCTGGATATTTGGATTTTTGCAAAACTGAAAACACTCAGCAGGTGCAAAAGTTCAATCTTATCATTAGTAACCATTCCCTCTAGTGCTTCCTGAGGGGCCCCTTCAGAGTTGAGTTGCCTACTTGCAACTGTTCTATGACCCTGCTCTGACCCTCACAGCAGGCTCAGAGAATAGCTACAAGTATACAACAAAGGTCCTGTTAAAAAAATTACACTGCAACAGAAAGCAATTACAGATAAGGAAGCAGGTGCCAGCCTGGAAGTTCAAATTCAGTGACACATTAATCAGCCCCTAATTCATTCATGTCAATTGAGGCAGGGCAGGTGTGCTTTTCCCCCCATAATCTACAGTGATGAACTAGAGGGTGGCATGGGTGAGCCAGAGGGTGGCATGGGTGAGCCAGAGGGTGGCAGTGGTGAAACAGAGGGTGGCAGTGCTGAAACAGAGGGTGCTGTGATGAACCAGAGGTAGAAACAACATGGTCGCGACCGTTGCTACCCGACAAGTAAGTTCGCGTTTGCGAACTGGTAAAAAACCCTTGCGAAATGGCAGAAACACTTGCGAACACAAAAAAAAGGAATCCGCAAAATTCGCCAGAGTTCGCGGATTTTGCGGATTGCGAATCCGTAAATACGCAATTTCGCGGATTGCCAATTTGCAAAATCCGCCCATGCTTGGTTCTCACACACATTCACTTATTTAGATCCCGGCAGATGGACTACTCTGTCACAAATGTTAACGGATATCCCATCTACCGTATTACAATGTGTATAGGTTATATTGGGTCTGGAATACAGCGGACAAGATATCTGTCACGTTTGTGACAGAATATTCCTCTCCCCCAAGATCTAAATCAGGCCCATAGTTTTCAGGCTGGTGCCAATACATCTGAGCTAGCATAAGAACCCATACACAAACAAACAGAAAAGAACACACATATAATACATAAAAATGTGATTATTTATATGTAAGAAATTGGGCTGTTGGTTCACAGGGGTGTGAGCCCTGGACAAGAGAAACCCCAATCCTTATCAGGGTGAAGCACAAGCCATCACTACATTTATCTGTGCTCAATCCTCTGGTAGTGTGGCACAGAGTAATCTGGCTTAATTAAGAGGCAATGTGTAAAGTACTTGGGCAACACTTCAGGCGGTAATAAAGTGAAAAATACCACACAAAAAGTACTGCACACTAAGTAAGAAAAACTGAACCGTCTTTAATAAATACAAGACAAAACAACAAAAATTCAATCAGTAGACACAGAGATATGCAATTTTAAAGATTTTACTGGAAACCGTGCCAAAAAACCACAATGTGCCAACTGTGAACATCTGGTTGTGCGGGACTGGGACAAAGTCATAATTTCAAGCTGACCATAAAGGAGCACGGTCTGGCTACAGGGACACAGTTAGGCATGGTGAACAAAGTACCTTAATTGTTTGTTTGCAGAGAGTTGCAAGGATCCACATTGAAGATACATCGCTCAGCTGAAGGTGTGTGTGGGTTCTGAAATGAGGTGAGGCTACAATGCAAGGGCATGTATCGAGGATCTCGTCGACAGAGCTTGCAATGCAAAGTCCGGTGTTGAGGATATAGCATGCAGTTGGAGCGAGGCATCTTATCCAGAGAGCTGCGAGGCTGCGATCTGGACTCCAGCTTTGTAGTTGAGGCTGCTGTTAACAAGGGTTGCGAGGGCCTGCACAAAGGATGCATCACGCAGAATCGATTCTGAAGGCATTGCGGGCTGCTGCAGTGATGCAGGACTTTGAGATGGGCCCAATCCACACAGTAGTGGAGATGTGTCAGTTCTGTTTGGGGTCGCACCACACAGCAAAGGAGCTGTGACGATTCCACTGGATCCACTGAGGCTGGAGGAGCATCTTAAGCCCACATTTAAAGGGTACATGACTGGGGTGGCACCACTTGGCATTGTAGATTCACAGGTGGTGCAGTCCAGGTGCGACCCCCAGGATTCAGATCATGGTGCCAGCCAACTGGCTCTTGGAGTCAATCTGGGTTTGGGTTCCAGAGATATAGATGTAGTCCTTCTCACCCAGGCAAGAGGGCATCAGGCAGTAGGTCAGCACAACAGCGCAGCAGTTCTTTCAGAGCAGCAAGACAGCAGACTGGCAGTGATTTTAGCCGCACAGCAGTCCTTCTTCCAGGCAGAGTATCTACAGGTCTGAGAGTGTACTGACGTGGTGGGTCTGAGGTCCAGAATATATAGACAGTTGTGCCTTTGAAGTAGGGACAATTTTCAAGAAGCATGCCTTTGAAGTGTACAGGTGCCTTGCAGTGCTTGCTCTGGTGCCAGACAACCTACAAGGGATATGTAGACCTTTGTGTGGAGACAGGACACATCCTATTCAACTATAAGTGGGGCTGGGTCCAGCTCCTCCCTCCCATCATGCCAGTGATGGTCTATCCAGTCATTCCACTCAATCGAACGGGGCCCCTGAAGTTTAATGAAGGTGGAGATGCAGGGGAAAGAGAACAACTATAAATACAAAGGAATCTCCACCCGTATTTAATCAAAAAGCGGCACCGGCGGCAGGGGTCTGCCCAGCACCATGTGACTCTGAGCAATAACGTGCTGAATCTTCCCGACAGCCCCCAGCGCCGGGAAACCTACGGGTAGCTGTGCGCTTTACAAATACAGGATTATTACTATTATTATTTCTTGTTCTTTGACTCACTTTCACACAGCAGTAGCTATTATATATATCCTGATGAAAGCCACAACACTTTCCAGGTCTAAGGCTAAAACATGTTGATCACTACTTAGTACGACTACATCTTATGTCTGCAATCGTACTCTTTGTTCTTTGTTTTGAACCCTAGCACAGCGTAGCAAGAATAAAGCTCATCAGGCTAACCTTGTAGCTAGTTTTAGTCACCCACTTACTTGCACTGCACTTTTCCCATCAACCTATTTGCTCACATTGGGTTTTAGGAATACTCCTCATTCTTTAAAACATCCTTGAGCTACCCCTCGCAGCGAGTGGGTTGTAGCCCGCATAATGACTAGGCTTCATGATGCAAGGAGGATTCCCCATGATGAAGCATGACACCTTTGGTGTGTGAGGGAAACCGTCATTAAAAAGGAAACCCCCCTATAAGTCAGTTTGTTTCCCTTCTTTGACATTACTTACTAACGTCCGACCCGAGGGCTCTGTGTGTAATGAGTCTTCAACTGGGGAGTTTGCCCTCGCTGATCCATCTTAACTCCTCAGGCCCCCCTTTGTGTGTATACGGAGTTTAAAGCTGCACAAACACAGGCTGCAATGCCAAGCCTAAGATATGTTTAGTGTGCCACTAGAGTAGGTGGCACAATCAGTGCGGCAGGCCCACTAGTAGCATTAAATTTACAGGCCCTATACACAGGTAGTGCCACTTTACTAGGGACCTACAAGTAAATTGAATATGTCAATTGGATATTGTTCAATCTAACATGTTTTAGGGAGAAAGCACTTTAGCACTGTCTAGCTGTGCTAAAGTGCACTGAGTCCTAAGGCCAGCAAACTCTATATATATATATTACCTACTGGCGGTCACCAGTAGGTAGTTGTAGTTTGGACCTAGTTTCCAGAGGAAAAACGTATTTTGATTTGCCAATACCTTTGGTGCCGTTTGATGCATCTTCACAAAAATGTTCAAACGTCATAGGGGACTCGGGTCAGCTACAGAGTTTTTGGGTGATTTGTCAAGTGAGGGCTGAGACAAAAGGGGGCGCCAAATTGCGTTTTCTCCATTTTAATTTCCATACGAAACTTTAGACAAAGGTACAGCCCGAACTGCTGAACGGAATTACACCAAATTTGGTAAAAAGGTAGCTCTTGGTTCAGAAAGTGTTCTTTTTTTAAATGGTGTAAATCCATTCAGTAGTTCCTGAAATATTCATATTTTAAAAAATGATATATCTGGTGACGGCGGTGGATGCAGGAACCCACCCAAGCACAAGCTTGATTGTGATTGGCTGCCAACGCTCTAAACCAAAAAGTGTTGGAAGCCATCTTGTGACTTGGTTGAACTGAATCACAAAAAAATGGACACAAAACAAAGAAAGGAGGCAGGGTAGAAACACCCTGACTCCCTAGGCCTGCTCAGGGGGTCCTGCAGGGACCCCCAGGGCCTAAAAACGCATTTAAAAAAAAAGAATTGCCCGAGTTCGTACTGGGTGCACAAATCTGACCCCAAAAAATTAAGTGTGGGCTCCCGTGCTTTGGTTTAATCAGCCTCTGGGCCCCCATAAGCCTGGGGATCACCTCCTTCCCGGGGCGTTTTTATCAATTATGGGTGTGCGGCTTTGTGGGTCCCCCTAGCCCGGGGCTTTCTTTAATTATGGGAAGGGGGCCTTGCGGGCCTCTCCAAGCCCCATGGACAGCCACCTCCCCAGGGCTAGCTTAAATTATGAGTGGGGGTAAGCCTCCCAAACCCTGGGGATCACCACCTCACCAGGGCTTTCTTTATGGGTGGGGTGGCCTCGTTGCCCCCCTGAAGTCCTGGGCACCGCTCCGTCCCGAGGGCTCCAATATATTAAAATTAGTTTGGGATCTCCTGCCCCTCCCAACAATTCCCCAGGGACTGCCACCTCCCCGGGGCTTTCTTCAATTATGGGTGGGGGTCCTCACAGGCACCTTCAAGCCACGATGACCACCACCTCCCCAGGTCACTAATTATGCTAATGTGGGGGTCTGTTGCAGTCCCCAGGCACCGGGGACCACCATCTCCCGTGGGGTATATACATGTTGGGGGGAGTGAAAAAGAAAACAATGATAAGTGGAAGAAATTTGGAGCTTATTTGTTGGTCGAAGATTGCTTTGAGTTGGGTAGTGATTAATGTATTTGTAAATATTGTTATACCAAATTAGACTAGAACAAAATGCCAGTTAGAGCTGTACATAATAACGTAGAGTTGGTCGCTATTCTCCCAGAACTGGTAGATTTCAAAACGTATAAGTCCATTCTGAGTCAATCTGTGCACCAGTTTCAAGCTATTGTTCGTATGGAGCATAAAAAAGTTGTGTATTTACCTTTAGATTTCAAACAAATCTTTAAACTATTGGTGTAGAGAAAGTGGAAACTGAACCTGTAGTTAGTCTAGTTAATGGTGTTCCTACGAAGAGTCGGAAAATATGGCAAGAATTAGTAGATGTCAGCAAAGTGCAAAAGGCTAAGTTATATCTCCCAAAAACAATGTTTACTACAAATATGTGTATGTGGAAGAAGAAGTCGATTTAGTTGATGATAGCGAAATTTCAAGTGGGCAAATTGAAAAAGTGGACATCTCCAAAATTGAAGACATTTATGAACATTATAGTGTACATCTGTGTATTCAAGGGAAGTGATTGGAAATACTATTGAATTATTCCAAATGAAGACAGCAAAGGGAACTCCCATGAGTGTTTGGGAAAGAAGTTTGGAAGCTCATTGTTTTCCACAGCGCTTCCCCACTGGAAAAGGTGGATGATATTACAAACAACCAGTACATATTGGAGCATCAGAATATCATACACCAAAATTGTACTCAGAAGATCCAAGATTTCGACAATGTATTCCATACATATATCATCCTTTGTTTGAAACTTACTTGTCTGGACTTTCATATGCAGTGAACCACATATTAAAAACAGGAATTCATCTTCAACATGTTTCTGCAAAAGGAGTTCATGGACAAAGTAGAACAGAGAGACAATCATTTAGAATCTCAATTGATTAATTTGATGGAGTGTCAATGAGCATTGGTATCATAGTCATGGAGAACTTAAATGTATGTTAAGGAACTTACGAACCCCTACATGGTTTATCACGCTAAGCTGTGCTGAATACACATGGGATGATTTACTTGAATTTCTTCGAGAAGCAGATTCAAATATTAAAAACGTTGAATTGAAAACAGCTGGAGATCTGTGTTCCTTGGATCCAGTAAATGAGTGAAGATATTTTAATCATAGGTTTCAAGCTATGATGACTTTTATCTGCAATAAAAACAACCTACCTCTTGGCGAAGGTTTTGATTTCTTTTGGAGAAAGGAGTACCAAGCTAGAGGTGCTTCTCACATACTAATGCTTTTATGGATCAAAGATGCACCAAAGTTTGGAACTGATTTGGATGAGACTGTTTTATCTTTTATTGAAGACTATGTTACATGTGCTATACCAAACACAAGAGAAGAAAATACCTTAAGACAACAGGTTTTGCAGGTTTCAAACTCATCAATGTGGCAAATACTGTTGACGGAAATACAAGTTAAAGGAACAGTTTTATACCAAATGTCGTTTTGGATTTCCATGTCCAGTAATTTCCAAAGTAAGAGTCAACAGTTTCATGTTAGCAGTGAGGCATAGTATCACTAGAAAATCTCACAAAAAATACTTACAATTTAAAAAGAAGTGAACAATCAAAGCATATTAATGATCATAATCCAGTGATTTTGTTGATGTGGAATGCAAATTTGGATATCCAGTATGTTGCAGATAATTCCATTGCTGTTGCTCGGTATGTTATGTCATACATAACAAAATCTGAAAAGATGGAGTTGAAAGAAATGTGGGAAGCAATTACCCAAGAGAAGACTTTTAGTAAGAAATTGTACAGATTTAGTTTGAAGATGCTGTCCCATCGAGAGATTGGATCCTACGAAGGCTCAGATCAGTTGACCTCTGCAAGTTTATATTCAAAGTCAATAGGAATAATTTGGTATAGTCTTGGTGAAAAACTACAAAACAAATTGGTAAAGAACGCATTTAAAAGAGTGTGGTACACCCCAAGGGAAGAGTTGCTTATCCCAAAAAAGCGACCAGAGGTTTCCCCGCTCACCTGTTTGCTTACTTATAACCCAAAAGCAAACAGAATAAAAAAGATTATATTGAATAATTGGAGAATGGTGAGTCATTTAGGGATTCCAAAACCTATATTTCCTTTCTGCAAAGTTAAACATCTGAGGCAACAACTAGTGAGAGCAGTCCGACTGACACCACATGCCAAAAAAAGACCTTAGAGGACTGTTGGGTCTACCACCAGTGGTGGAACATTTCAGATGTCAAAATGTCTGCACGTCAGATGACAGTTGACTCAAAACAAGTTACAATCAACAGCCAACAACATATACAAAAATCTTTTTCTAATTGCAATACAAAAAATGTTATTTATTGTTTGAAGTGCCCTTGCAGTATGTTTTACGTAGGGAAGACTATCCAACCAATAAAGAATCGAATTTTACAACATAAATCAAGGGTAAAATGTAAGATCAAAGGAGCTCCCCTCGTTCAGCATTTTCTTAACCAGGGTGATTCTGAAAATGAAATCCAATGGTCCATTGTGATTGTATTACAAAATGTTGATAAAGATAATATGCAAACACAATTGAACAGACTGGAAGCCAGGTTAAATGAAAAATACCACATCGTCTCTACCGACTTGAACGACGATGAAATATGGGCACTCCTACAATAAGTGCGCTAAGGTCCTTGCATTCATTTGTGATAGACCAACTACTTCCTAGTCTGAATCTAATTGAATAGCTGATACTTGTAAGTAGGGATGTCTGCTGAGATATAAATTGGTGAGTTGATTAAGTGGTATATATTCTTTATTATTTGATTCATTAAAATCATTGCAATCACAGCATCTTACAACTCCAAGAAAAACACATTTACATTACGAACAAAACATCTTCTCATCAGATAATAATAAAAAACGGTCCCATAAATACAATTTAAAAACGTATCGATAGCCACCTTACATCCTTAATTACAGGATATTATTGCACATTATACATTTTAAAGTGACAGTGTGCATTACATACTATTTTCATGGCTATAACGGAGAAAAATATTGACAAATAACCATTCATTTCCACTATGAAAACTACAGATGTTATATTTCAAAGTGCTAGTGGTAAGGTGCAGAAACTATTGCAATAAGTTTCTTTTATACATTTCTTGACCCCCTTACATTTCAAAGTGCTAATGTGCAAAAGTGAATCAATTTGCTGCAATGATAACCCAGCTATTGTTACATTTCATATTATTACCGTCACAACAAAAATTATTAAGTGATATAATTTATGAGCCGTTAAAACTATTAGCAGCAAAGCCATCAAAATATAGGGGATCTGCCCTATTATATCAGACATTTTTCAACTGCCTTAACATTTTTTACCAATTGACATAGTAATGAAACCGATTCACCAGACAATTACATGATTAATGCCTGTCGGGCAGATCTCACCCCACTCATCAGAAAGTAAGGTCTCAAAACTAAAGTCTAAGATTAATCAGTTTGGGGCATACACATACTATATCTACAAGAGTTTCCTGTGGCAATCCGCAAAATCTACAGTCAGAATCCGGCCACTGTTTGAGCCAAGATCAAGTGCCCTCTGTAATGTTGGGTGGTGCACGACCAGGCCCTATGCAAATAGCTAGCGCAGGGGTGGAGGCGCGCAGCGGACACCAGTCAGCCTCACACCCGGTACTAGTCGGAAGTGACGTGCCCGAGCGCACGCCTTCCCTTTATTGATTCCCCGCAGGCCACGCCTGGCCTGCGGATGCATGGATGCGTGCGTGCATCATCTAGAGTGCTAACAGCACTACATCCCTATCCAACTTTACAAACTTTTATTTTGTTCTCGCAAATGTTCTAGAAAATGGGTGATCAGTCTATCATAGTCTCAAATATGAAGCGCTGTGCTTGCGTGTCCCTTGTTAACAACTTCAGGGACTCAGCTGACAGGCATAGTCTTTTAGCTTCTGACTCGGGGGTGGATTGGGCCGTAGGTTGTATTGCAGGGTTTGACTTCGACCAGGTTCCTGGTGGTGTGGGGTGCTCCTGGTGGGGGTTTGCGTCGTTCGGGATCCACTCTCTGGCTCCGGCATGACTTCTTGTGTCCCTGCTGGCGAGTTATTTCCATCCTCTTGCGTCAGGGCCCTGGGCGACGCCTCGGTGTTGTCCGGCCCTTCCGAGTTGTTGGTCAGCCCAGGGGGTACCACTTTGAACCACAAGGTGTTCCTCGACACTTCTTCCCCTTCCTTGCGCGCGGTCACCATAGTTCCTTTTGTGGCTGTCACAGTCCACGGTCCCGGTTCGTATGGCGTTTGGAACTTCCCTCCAGGACGTCTGTTCCGTATGACCACTTGGTCTCCCCTGCACAGCCGTCGTGGTGTTGCTCTTCGACGCTGACTTGCTCGCTGATTGTTCTGTCGCCTCCGTTCCTGGGTCTCATCCATATCATTCGGGGTCGGTACCATCCCCGGGGCATTGGGGAGGAGATCTCTGCGTTGTCCTTGGAACATGAGGGCCCACGGGCTTCTCTGGGTGGTGCAGTGAGGGGTCCCTCTATATTCCCGTAGGAAGTCATGTAGTCTCTGTTCAGGATCTTCCTGCTCTACCATCGCTATCCGAAATGTCTTGTTTAGAGTTCGCATAAATCTTTCTGCCTCCCCATTTGCTTGTGGCCATTGGGGTGTTATGCGCCGGTGTGTGATGCCTCTGGCCTTCAGGAAAGTTGCAAACTCTGCACCCTGGAACGGTGGTCCATTGTCGCTCTTTAATTCTTCCGGGTAGCCGAACATGGAGAATAGTTTTTCTAATGCTGGCCCCATGTGTGTGAAGGCGGTGGAGTCGATTCTTTCAACGAACGGGTATTTCGAGTATGAATCAATAGCCACCAGTGTGTGTCCTTCACCCGGAAAACTCCCGAAGTCTACACTTATTTTGGTCCACGGTGTCGTGCATGCCTCCTCCGTGATGATCGGGGCCGGCCTCTCCGGATCACCCGTCAGTTGACAGGATAGGCAGTTCTTCACATAATCTTGGACCATAGTTTCCTGGCTTGGTTCTTCCTGCAGCAGACTGATGCGAAGTGGTTTGGGATCC
Organism: Lissotriton helveticus; assembly: GCF_964261635.1. Lineage (NCBI taxonomy): Eukaryota > Metazoa > Chordata > Amphibia > Caudata > Salamandridae > Lissotriton > Lissotriton helveticus. The sequence continues at coordinate 1,005,171,534 of NC_136069.1, read as the reverse complement.
CACAGTTCCCACAGGTCTGTCCCTGAGCCGGGCAGTCCTTGGCCGCGTGTGGTTCATGGCCGCAGTATCCATAGCGGGCCTGAGGTGACTTCCTTCGATGTCCTTTCTGTGCCTGACCACGTGTCCTAGGCCGCACCGCGTCCACGCGTTCTATCTTGATGTTCTCCGTCTTGATCGGGGTTTTGTGTAGGGCCTGTTCCATGGCCGTCGCTCTGACGTCCGAGAGCTCGTGGGATCTAGCCAAGATAAGGATGCCTTCCAAGGAGATTCCGGGCTTGCGAAGGATTTGGCCTCTCAATGTCTTATCCTGGCATCCCTGGATCAACTGCCTCCTTATAGCCCTGGGCTGATCCTCGTCAATGGAACTGGCCAGCTCCCTGACGCGCGTGTGGAATTGATCCATAGTCTCTCCGTCTCGTTGACGTGCCTGTCCCAACTTGAATACCTCGAAGTCCACATTCAACTGGGGATCAAAGTGTCCGTTGAGAGCGGCAACCGCGGCAGTGTAGCTAGTTGCCGCGCCCGTGTTGGGGAGGTGTTTGAAAAGTCTGAATATTTCATCCCCTGCGTAGTGGAGTAGTAAAGATCTTTTTACTGCGTCATCCGTCTCACGTGTGACCACAAAGTAGTTCTCTAGCCTTTCTAGCCAAATCTTCCATCGAGGTGAGGCTGTGGACGGGTCAACTGCCTCGCTGAATGGCGGCAGAACCCCAGCTGCGGCGTGCTGGAAGGGGATATTAATGACAGGCGCTGCACCGGCTCCATCCCCCATGGTGGCGACTCCCAACTAAGGTGGCGATGCCTTCAGATCTGGTCAGTCCCCTCGGGACTTCGCAGCAGCACGTGTACCTGTGCAAGGATCCGCACCATCCGCTCTCTTCGTGCCTCCGCTTCCTCCTGTGCCACGTGCGCCGTGCCTGGCCAGGCGCAGGAAGTTCAGGGCTGCTCCGGACGAACTTCCAGGTCTTTAGGGCGTTGGCAGTAGCCCCTCCAGGCATCGTCACACTCTCCCGGGTCACAGCAAACCCAAACGCGGTGCACGCGAGATGCGTGAGGAGTAGCAGGGCGTTTTCCCGCTTCCCACGCGAAATGCGTAAGGTTTGGCAGGGTGCCGGCGCCGCGGACCACGCGAGATGCGTGGGGTTTGGCAAGGCGTCGCAGAAAGCCAAACCGGGCCGTCACAGGAATCAGCCGACGGCTCGCACCCTCACCGGAGGGCAGCCAGAAGAGGGGGGTCGCGCCCCAGCAGGCAGGTAGGGCAGTGGCAGGGAGGAGTGCTCCAGCAGCAGTAAGCTCTCAGGCAGGAGCCGGGACACACGCGGTCGGCGCCGTGGACAGGGAGGGGACAGCTCCGTAGGGTGCAGGTGCACGGGCGAGGGTTGGGCCCCCTCCGCTCGTCGCCAGTGTAATGTTGGGTGGTGCAGGACCAGGCCCTATGCAAATAGCTAGCGCAGGGGTGGAGGCGCGCAGCGGACACCAGTCAGCCTCACACCCGGTACTAGTCGGAAGTGACGTGCCCGAGCGCACGCCTTCCCTTTATTGATTCCCCGCAGGCCACGCCTGGCCTGCGGATGCATGGATGCGTGCGTGCATCATCTAGAGTGCTAACAGCACTACACCCTCCATTGTTGGGTTTATTCCCATACGTAACCTTAAAAATTTTTTTTTTAACTTTACAGAAAAGAAAACATTCAAATATGGCTGAACACGCGGGGATTGGTATGAATTGATCACATACCATGCATAGTTTTTCTCAGCTAATGCAGTTTTATCCAATTTAAATTATTCAGCTTTAATATGCTTTTTTACAATTAATTTATAAATATAGTTGAGTTGGATTTTCCAGCTTCTTATAAGTCATGCAGTTACTCTTTTTATAATGGTCCTTGCCAGTCATATATTCTGTATATATATGTTTTGTAGATATATATATATTTATATTTTGTACATATGTTTGACGAAATGGATCGTGACCAAGTAGTTTGGACGCCGCTTTCAATGGCAATCATTACTAACAAGGTTAATGAAATTCATCTTTTAATGTTTGATTTTCTTTGTTAAGCTATAATTTTCGTGTTAATGCTTTGCAGTCAACCTGTATTGTCCCGCTTGCTATGTTCAGTGCTTCATGCTATGCTGAAAATTTCTTTCAATATTGACTGTAGCTTGTTGAAATACATTCGTTAAAATTACATTTAATTTAGATTTTTTTTCTCATCCAGTTGTTCTTTACAATTGCTATGCTGATTTGAATACACAGAGTGTGAGGAGCAGCAGGTAGTAATGAGTCACGAGGTGGTTGGTCTATCAATAATGATAGGAATGCAAATCTAATTTTACATTTTCCTAATTGTATTCTCTCTATTCCCCTCGGTTGTTTCATTTTATTTCTCTTTACTAAAGTTTTGGCAGTCGCTAAGCGGATTGAGTATAGCGGTAATTATGGCAACAGTAAGCGTCTCCCATTTCATCCTTAGTCTTTTTTCTATGTCCATGTGCCGCACGCGTTATTACATAGCATCGAAATGGTGCGTGTTACCTGACCTTTGAGACCTAACCGTACTGGTGTAGACTGTCGGTCTTTCCCACGTCGTGCTGCTATACTGCAACTTACAAAGAAATATCAGTAAGTAGTAGGTTTCCCTGTTTGTTTTCGCCAGCCCTCTAACATGCTTCATGAAATAATTGCACATGCACTCGTGTTGATGCCTTTATTGTTTTTTGTTACATCTATAGACTTTTCCATAACTAGTTTGGAAATTAATGGAATCGCCCAAAACAAGTTACCTACCTCCCCTGGAAGTGTTGCCACAATCCTTATTTGAGCTGAATAGTTCGTATTATCACCCTTGTCTGGGCTTGACAGATCCGTAATTTAAACGACTTTTTGCATTGTACCTGAACAGGCATTTTCGGTTTCTGTCTCTGCAGGCCAGTTGCATATAAGACACAGTTTGATCCCTGTAGACAGTTGGTTTGATAAGAGGTTGGTGCCGCATTTGAGCAGTCAGTGTGGTTTTCTAGCTTGATAGAGATATTCTAGCATAATACTTTGTACTTGGCACTCCACATTTTCACTACACCGTGGTGGCTTGTGTTCAATATGCAAATAGAGACTTATGAGCATGCTTTGGAATTTTGAGAATACACATCGTCCATTCGGCCAGGGAGGCCAGACTCACCTAAACACTGCCGGCAACATCACCGCTGGGGCCCTGACGCTGTTTGTTCTTCCCCGCCGCCGTTGCTCGTAACATCGCACGGCCGTAGCGGGGAAAGACTACCGCTCCCAGCGGGCATAGCGGCTTGAACCGCCCACTTCCTGGTGGAGCGCGCCCGGAGGCGCTCAAAGATCGCTTGCTCCCTCGGTGGAGCGGGGACATCGTCTATTCGGCTAGGGAGGCCAGACTCACCTAAACACTGCCGGCAACATCACCGCTGGGGCCCTGACGCTGTTTGTTCTTCCCCGCCGCTGTTGCTCGTAACATCGCACGGTCGCAGCGGGGGAAGACTACAGCTCCCAGCGGGCATAGCGGCTTGAACCGCCCACTTCCTGGTGGAGCGCGCCCGGAGGCGCTCAAAGATCGCGTGCTCCCTCCGCGTCGCGGACGCGCACGGGCGGCGCTGGGCAGAGCCCAGGCAGAGGGCGGGCTGTCTGTGGCTGTCTGGGGACGACAAGGGACAGAACGGGCCACCCCTCTGCGAAGTTCATTCTACCATGGGTAAGCGCAAACTACAAACCTCCACTAATGGAAGAGGTGTTAAAGCTAAAGTCCCCCGACATTCCTCTACTTCAGCTAACATTTTGTCCTACCTTACTTCCGCCGTGGGTAAGCTAAACAAAGAAATCGCCATTACCGAACGGGAACTGGGCTTAGATGTTTCCTCTAGAGAAATACCGGGGTCTCCTTTGAGTATCAGACAGATCCCATTGGAGCCTAAGATCCTTATTAACCCCAGTAAAACTATCTTACCCGCGACCAGTATTGTATGCCCCGAGGACGAACTTCCTGCCAATATTCCAACAGAACAAGATCCGCCAGGGGTGCTCATAAAAGCAGTTAAGAAACGTGGCCCGAGACAGCTTAAAAGGCAGAAAAAAGGATATTCTGTTTCTAGACTTTTTGAAAGCTCTATGAGAGACATGGTGGAGAGTATACTCACAGAGAAACTGGAAACGACTCTGACCCAGATATCAAGTGACATTATAGAGACCTTAAAGGAATGTGTAACAGAAATCCTGATAAAATGTGAGCGCATTAATGCTTTTATAGCCTCTAAAGATTGCTTTCCTCCCTTACCTAAGGACCACTTGACAAACAAAACACGAGCCCAGCTACTACTGCCCTTGGTGGTGTCAGGAGAAAGTTTTCCATCTATTCCCCTGATCTCTCCCTCTTCACCGATGCTGCATAGTGGCCCAGCACCTGCAAACTTAGACAAGGGCCCTATGAGCCAGGTGACGAGTATAGTTCATCATAGTTCCCCCCCCCTCAAGACACTTTTACAACCGTGAGGGCTCATAATAAGGGCAGGGGTATGGACCACAAACACATTATTAATCTCCCCCCGGAGGCCACTCCGTTTGTAGCCATACTAGTTAATGTACCCCCTCTGAAACCTGGGGAGATTGAGACTCAGGAATCTCTGTTAGCTAACATCAAGATGGTGTGATGAGAACTGCACGGGGGAAAATCTCTCGGCTAGTGTAAACATGGGAAGACGAGTAGGATGGCTGGGGAAGACAAAAAAAACCCTAAAGGGAGACTGCCTCATTGTGAATTTTAACAGACCTTATGAGGCGTCTCGTTTATTTTGGAATGCTACGGAAACGAATGACGAGGAGGACGAGATACGAGCCTTACCATTAGGCTTTTTTTACCCTCGGCCACAGCCACCTAGGAGATACACAGGGTTGAGCTGCCCTCCAGCACCAGCCAGACATCCACCAAGACACCCGGTTTGCCTAACTAGTTGGGCTACTAAAAAATCGGGATTACTACCCAAACCACAAAATCATAGTACGGCAGAGACTAGGGTGGGATTGGCACTGTCAAATAGGTTTTCTCCCTTACCACACCTGGGTGATATTGATTGACTGTCCCAAGATAGTCCATTATTCCAACCCAAATGTAATCCATTAAATCTAGGAGGGAGGGGGAAACATGTAAAATTGTTGAGCTGGAACATCGCTGGTTTACGCTTCAAGAGGGATGATAAAGCTTGGATAGAACTCGTGAGGCAATATGATGTCGTGGCAATCCAAGAGACTTGGGATAGGGACTGCAATTTTTGGGTGGATGGGTTCACTTCATATTCTGTAGCTGCCCTTATGTCTACGTCAGGAAGAAAGAGAGGAGGACTTATGTTTTTAATTTCGGTTAATATTCAGGGCATAGTGAAGGTGCTTAACTCCACTTCTCCTAATTACTTAGTACTCGAAGTTACCCTGCCAAATACCAATAAAATCTTATATATTAATTTTTAGAATGCACCGCAGGGAGTGCGCCCAAATGAGCACCTCAAATCATTAGCTAACTTTTTAATTACTTATAAAGAAGCTCAAACCACTTTTTTCTATGTTATTTTGATGGGTGATTTTAATATTCATTTATGTGACGTAAACTGCCAACATAGAGATTATATTTACCCGGTTCATTCATCCTATCAGCATTTTGAACATAGCGATAAGGGAGCTGCCCTGGAAGATCTGCTCTCGGACATAGATTTGTTTGAGCCAGGGTTTGCTGATAAGAAGGATCGGGTTCCTACCTACAGTGCCAGGGATAGCGAAACTATCATAGATTATATGTTTTTATCTCCTGGCTTGTTAAGTTCCGTTATACTTTATAATGCTATCCAATCCTCCTTTAGTGATCATAATGAAGTGGTGCTGGAACTCGAAAATAATTTAGTTTGCTTTAACAAAATCGAGTTCCCAGAAGCTGTTGTAGAGGTTGTAACACAGGACCAGGGCAGGAGATTGAAATGGAATAAAATCACCCCTGAGGACTTCTTTAATACAATCAAATCTAAGGTCCAGAAAGAATTCAACACCTGTAGCGACCCGCTTAGATATGGAGGGGATGTTATATCCTCATGCGAAGTAATCTGTCAACAGGTGTCAAGGGATCTCACAGTGAAGGTACAACATAACAAAAAACCGGTGCATGGATGGTTTGACCATACCTGCACAAAAACTCACAGTGAGCTTCTAAGAGCATTTAATAAGAAACCTAGAGATAAGATTGAAGTAGCTCGTATAAGGAAGAAATATAAAACCACCCTCCAAACACGTAAAAATGAAATTAAGAAAGAGGCGTGGGACTCATTACATGAGAAAGCCACCTCAAAGAATAGCTCCAAATTTTGGTCAATTATTAATTCCCCTTTGTTCAGCGGTGAAGATAATGCCCCGCTAGAAGTCAATATCACGGAAAGGGAATGGCTAAACCATTTTGAGAATATCTATGGAAGCAACTTAGAGCTCGATATCTACGTGCCACATGCTAGAGAGTCAATGAGGTTTTCCCCGAGCTTTACTATAAAAGAAGTCCATAAAGCAATAGTAGATACGGCTGAACATAAAGCCCCGGGCCCGGATGGGGTACCATCTGACATGTATAAGGCAAATTCGTTTTTTTGGTCTATAATTCTTACAAATGTTTTCAATATAGCAGCCTGCTCCACCCCTGTCACCTTCCCTACCTCTTGGTCCTGCTCTATCATAATTCCAGTTTTCAAAAAGGGCCAAAGAGGGGATCCAAGATACTACCGGCCAATATCTTTGATTGATTCCTCAGTAAACATTCTGGGGAAAGTAATTTTAGCCAGGATAACAGCCAGGGCCACAGAAAACTCCATCTTAAGCAATGCCCAATATGGCTTTAGAGCCGGGAGAGACACAGAAGATCAGTGCCTAAATTTACATCTTATAATTAACAAATATACGGTTGCGGCTAAGGGCTCAATCTTTTTGGCATTCAAGGACCTATCCACAGCTTTTGACCTAGTTAATAGGTCAAAGCTGTGGATGATGTTACTGGAGCTAGGTCTTGACCAGGCCTTGGTAAATTTTTTGGCAGAATTGCATAGAGACCTGTCTGCATCTATCAGGATGTCACAAGAGGGAAGGTGCACAGCTGGGTTTAAATTGGGTAGGGTGGTGCGCCAGGGGTGTATCCTGCCTCCAATGCTATTCACATTATACATAAACTCCCTGGAAGATGTTTTGAGAACAACAACAACTGATATTCCGTGTATGGGAGGAACGTCCATCCCTGTACTCCTATACGCGGACGATACAGTGCTATTGGCTAGGACGCCAAATGCGTTACAACGTCTTCTTAACTCCTTTGGGGAGTTTATGAAAAAACTGGACCTAGTCATTATTACTGAGAAGTCGCATGCTATGTCATTGGGGAACAAGAGGAAGTGTTTTAAAACTATTTCATGCAACGACTCAGTAATATCTAAAGTAAAAGTCTTCACGTACCTTGGGGTCGTGTTTGACGATGTAGGCTCATGGGCCTCCCAAATCCTGAATAAAGTAGCTGCCGTAAAAAGATCTTCGGCTGCTATTTTAGGTTTTGCGAAGAGACTGGGTGGTAAACCAGCTGAGGCAATATTGACCATCTATAAAGCTAAAACTCTGGCCATTGCAAGATATGGGGCAGCAATATGGGGATATAAAGATACAACTCTCATTTCAGTGAGAAGAAAATAAATTCCTGCGCGTCCTATTAGGGCTTCCTCAATCAACTGCCACATATGCAGTACACTTGCAGCTTGGGATGGAATATATTACATACCTATTAAACATGGCCCCCATCCTACTATGGAGCAGAACCTGGCTGAACCCCAATCTCACACGGAACCATAAGATCATCAGGGACTGTATGCTACTCGATAAAGTAACGGAAATTCAATGGCTGTCCTTCATTAAATCTACATCTATTATCCTAGGGCGTCCAGTGATTTATACTAACCCAGAAGGTTTAACAAAAGCTGATATCAACTGGGTAAAAATAAACTTTATAAGATCAAGAGAAACGGATCGTGAAGCTACAGAAATAACTAAACCAACTGTGAGGGCCCATTGCATGTTGTTACTATCTATGCCTTCCTAACCATATCTGTCAATTGTCACTAAACCCTTCCACTGATGGTTGCTTACTAAATTCCGTTTTAATCAGTCGCATTTACTATTGGGATCTTTTAGCGAGTGGTGTAAACCAGAGGATGCTGCTCCTTGCAAATGTGACGATCATTCATATCAGGATAAGATGCACTTTGTGTTCTTCTGCCCATTTTATATGGGAGGCAGGAAAAAGTTTATCACCCCATTATTAAAACATAGGGGGTTCATGCAGGTTAAACCTGCATTACTCTATCTCCAATTAATGGAATCCTCCGCTGTCATGTTTGGGGTAGCAAACTTCTTAGTAGCATCTATCCGTAACAAGAAACTAAGATCATTGGGGCAAACATCCTCGGAATATCTAATATCCCAAATTGAAATTATTCCCACCAATTAATTGAGATTATACATGACGCTAAGGGGGTCATTAGGATGGCGGACGGAAGTGCCTCCGCAGCACCGGAGTATGCGGAACATGCCTATTCTCCGTCCGCCCGTCGCGGACACTCCGTCCGCCAGATCAGGATAGCAAATAGAGGTCAAAATCCGTCCGCTGCGGTAGATGACGGTCCGCCGCACAACCTCACCCAACCACGCAGCGGACGTAACCAATCCAGAAACGCCGCCGTACGGACTGACGTCTACGTCCGTCCACCAAATCAAGATAGCGGAAAATACACATAAAAGCGCCGCGGAAAAACAACCTGCCTGAACACAGCGGATTCACCACAGCGACCATACCCACCACGAGCCGCTCGCCGACATGGACCCTGCACTACACGCATACCCGATACTCTACGCGATCCACCACGTCCTAGTCTTGGCCCACCATCGAGGACGACGCAGGTAGGCTACAAACATTTCGCTGCCTGGTGAAGAGTACCTGCAAGGGACGTGACGTAGAGAGGGGGGAGTGACATGTAGCGGAAACGACTGATACGTGTGGAGGGCACCACCTGCAAGGGTCGTCACCCAGGTAGGGGGGAGTGGCATGTAGCGGAAACGACTGATTCTTGTGGAGGGCACCACCTGCAAGGGTCGTCACCCAGGTAGGGGGGAGTCACATGTACCGGAAACCACTGAGTCGTGTGGACGGCAGCACCTGCAAGAGTCGTGACCTAGGTAGGGGGGAGAGACATTTATCCGAACACACTGCCTTGAAGGAAAAACAAATACACACCAGCATCACACACGCAAGAATGACTCCGACAACCCATGACACATGAATGACAACTTTATTTACACATAATCGGGGTAACATCACAGTGTAGGCTCGAGCATGGGCAGTGTGGACACCAGAGCAGGTACATCACAGGGCATACAGCAGTATGAGAACAGCAACAGGGCAGTGTGGACACCAGAGCAGGTACATCAGAGGCAGTACATCACAGGGCATAGAGCAGTATGAGAACAGCAACAGGGCAGTGTGGACACCAGAGCAGGTACATCAGAGGCAGTACATCACAGGGCATACAGCAGTATGAGAACAGCAACAGGGCAGTGTGGACACCAGAGCAGGTACATCACAGGGCATACAGCAGTATGAGAACAGCAACAGGGCAGTGTGGACACCAGAGCAGGTACATCAGAGGCAGTACATCACAGGGCATAGAGCAGTATGAGAACAGCAACAGGGCAGTGTGGACACCAGAGCAGGTACATCAGAGGCAGTACATCACAGGGCATACAGCAGTATGAGAACAGCAACAGGGCAGTGTGGACACCAGAGCAGGTACATCACAGGGCATACAGCAGTATGAGAACAGCAACAGGGCAGTGTGGACACCAGAGCAGGTACATCACAGGGCATACAGCAGTATGAGAACAGCAACAGGGCAGTGTGGACATCAGAGCAGGTACATCTGAGGCAGCACATGAGAGGGGCTAAGTGCACCAACAGTCCTTGGCAAGGCACAGGTCCATCAGAGGCAGCACATGAGAGGGGCTAAGTGCACCAACAGTCCTTGGCAAGGCACAGGTCCATCAGAGGCAGCACATGAGAGGGGCTAAGTGCACCAACAGTCCTTGGCAAGGCACAGGTCCATCAGAGGCAGCACATGAGAGGGGCTAAGTGCACCAACAGTCCTTGGCAAGGCACAGGTCCATCAGAGGCAGCACATGAGAGGGCATACAGCAGTATGAGAACAGCAACAGGGCAGTGTGGACACCAGAGCAGGTACATCAGAGGCAGTACATCACAGGGCATACAGCAGTATCTGAGGCACCACAAATACGAATCACCAACAACCCGTAACAATCAGGTGGATTGCGTGAAGTTCCCGCATCGGACAGACTGGCAGCACCAGAAACCGTAGTGTGACACACAGCCACAGATGTAGTGACTGACACGTGAGCCACAGACCCAGACAGACTGCCAGCACCTGAAACAGGAGTGTGAGACACAGCCACAGCCCGAGTGACCGACACATGGGCCACAGACCCAGACAGACTGCCAGCACCTGAAACAGGAGTGTGAGACACAGCCACAGCCCGAGTGACCGACACATGGGCCATAGACCCAGACAGACTGCCAGCACCTGAAACAGGAGTGTGAGACACAGCCACAGCCCGAGTGACCGACACATGGGCCACAGACCCAGACAGACTGCCAGCACCTGAAACAGGAGTGTGAGACACAGCCACAGCCCGAGTGACCGACACATGGGCCACAGACCCAGACACACTGCCAGCACCTGATACAGGATGAGGCACAACTGATACAGTGCCACTACATGATGCATGACAGCAAACAACAGACACAGTGCCACTACCTGACACATGCGAGTCAACTGCAGCGGCGCCACTGGGACCACTGAAATGATAAGCCACAGGGCTGTATGGGCCAGGAGGCAGGGTGGCTCTGGGAGCAGGGGATAGTTGCAATTGGCCGACATCGGGTTGGGCATGTGTCAATGGTGTGTGTTTCCGTTTCTTGGTGACATGTGACTGCACCCTGGACAGGACAGGACTGGCAAGGGGGCCTGACTGGGTAGAAATATCACCCACCATTGGAGGTGCATCTGCTGGTGGGGGAATGCTCTCTGGGGACGTGCTTGAGCCAGCTTGTCGTTTGCTGTGTGGCTGCCTTCTGGCCTCTGCAACATGTGGCATGGGGGATGCTACTACAGGGTCAACCTCCATCCGCTCCTGACGGGCCCTGATGGGAGTGGAGGTAAGGGGTGACTCCACTGCGGAGACATCTGTATTCCGTTTCCCAGAAAACAGCAACCGCAGTGCATCAAGGGGTGATGTATGCCTGTCCTTGACAGCACCACTGTCCATGGGAGATGCCTTTGCCCTTGGATGTCCTATTTCCGTAGGAGGAATGATGTCTGTGGATCTTCCCTGTTCCCTGGATGGTGCCCTGTCCCAGGCAGCAGACTTGTCTTTGGTGTACACATCCCCAGGACACACCTTCTCCCTGTGTGTGTCCCTGCCCCTGGGAGTGTCCGTGCTCTTCTTTGGTGCGTATGTCTTGTGACTGTCCTTGTCTCTGCCCTTGGGAGTGTCTCCTTCCTTCCTAGTCTCCCTGCCCTTGGGAGTGTCTCCTTCCTTCCTAGTCTCCCTGCCCTTGGGAGTGTCTCCTTCCTTCCTAGTCTCCCTGCCCTTGGGAGGGGCTCCTTCCTTCCTAGTCTCCCTGCCCTTGGGAGTGTCTCCTTCCTTCCCAGTCTCCCTGCCCTTGGGAGTGGCTCCTTCCTTCCTAGTCTCCCTGCCCTTGGGAGTGGCTCCTTCCTTCCTAGTCTCCCTGCCCTTGTGTGTGGCTCCTTCCTTCCCAGTCTCCCTGCCCTTGGGAGTGGCTCCTTCCTTCCTAGTCTCCCTGCCCTTGGGAGTGGCTCCTTCCTTCCTAGTCTCCCTGCCCTTGGGAGTGGCTCCTTCCTTCCTAGTCTCCCTGCCCCTGGGAGTGTCCCTGCTCTCATGAGGTGCCTTCCTCTTCTCACTGTCCATGTCCAAGGTAGTGTCAATGGAACTGGGAGTAAGGTTTGCCTTGGGAGTACCTTGTGTGTGGGATGCCTGTGCAGCATGTGTAGCCATTGAACCCAAACCCTCTATTGGATCACATGTCTGTACTCCACTGTCTCTGACGGTGTCTCTGTGAACAGATTTAGCTGACCTAGGGGATGGTGTCTGAGCCCTCCGAGACTTGACGTGCTGGCTGACGCTGCTTCTAGTGCAATAACCTGTGTTCGAGTCCTGGTCAGACAATTGACTTCCCCCTGAGACATCCAGTGTTGTAGATGGTGGAACAGAAGTTGCACCCAGTCCCTGCGACTGTACAATGGCAGACGACACACTGTTCCCCAATGACTGCACTGTCCTGTGTAGAGCAGCCAGATCGCCATGCATACCTTCCATGAAAGCTACCACCTGCCCCAACTTCCTATCGTGGTCTTGGAAAGCATTAATCATATTGGTCTGCCCCACACACAGCTGTCGCAGCAGATCAACAGCCTCAGCACAAAGAGCATTTTGGCTCACGGAGGCCGGGGCAGCGGTTCCGGCACCGAACGCTACTCTGCTCCCCCTACTCCTGCGTGCACGAACAGTACATGGTGCAGTTGGCGGCAGGGTGGGCCCTGTGTGCTGTGTCCCGACCAAAGGTGTTGATTGCCCACTCCCAGTCTGTGACAACAGTGCTGACTCACCAACACTGTCGGAAGATGTTGACGATGTTGTCTCCACATGCGAGTCCTCTGGGACGGTCCTGTCCCCCTCTCCGGCCCTGCCCTCTTCTGTGTCAGTCTGCGTGTGGCCGACGTCTGATCCGGATGCATTGGCTTCAAACATCTTCTCGGTCTGTGGCTGAGTGTCCTCTGCCAAAGCTGAAATTCACAGAAAAGAGGTGTAAGTCACGGCCACACTCACGTACAGTACTGGTACGGAATCCCTATTGCCATTGCTGATGATGTACTTCGATCCCCCAACCTGCACACGGGCCACCCCTACCAGTCATCCTCACACGAAATAAGTGGCGTTGTCCGTGCGACATGTACAGCATGCGGACAGGGCATGAGCAACTACATCTGCACACCAGTCTTGCCATGGGGTGACGGAGCACTACAGCATGTGCATCAACACTCAACTGCTTAGCGAGTGCCGTCTCAACATGCCGCACCGGAAAGTGACTTTTAACTGCGCCAATGTCACCAACATGGCATTGCAACGAGACGCACGATTCACGGAAGTCACTAATGTGTCTGGCCAACATAACATGCATTGCACTCACAAGCAACATTCACTGACAGTATGCTTACCGCCACGTTGCTGGTCATCCACACGCAACCGCTCGGACAGGGCAGGATGCGTCACAGCTATGATACGGTGCATGAGAGGGGTCATTGAGCGTCGGGCCAGTCGGGCCGTTCTTGGAATCATCCCTAGTGTCACTTCCGCTACCTTCCTGCTCAGCCTGGAAATGTCGTCCCAGCGTTTGTGGCAGTGTGTATGTCGTCTGTTGCACACCCCCAATGCCGTACATCTCGTGCAATGCTCCTCCACACGTCCTTGCGAAGGTGCAGCTTGACCTACCATGATGGGAGACAAAAGGGTGCAAGTCAGTGTACAGTTGGCCAGTCACACAGATTGGGGCAACACGTTACTCTCAGCAGCCATGCACATTGCGAATCATGTGTTGGTCCCACATCACACCGCCAAGATCCCAGAGCCCAGATGTCATGGTACACCTCATGCACACCAACTTGTCCCCCACTGCACTTACCACCTGTCCGGGTGCGCCGTACAGGCGTCCGTAGTTGCGGAGCACACCGTCCACGAGGACATCCAGCTCCGCGGCGGTGAAGGGACGAGACCGGATCTCTTTTACTCTCGACATGGCAAGGTCACGGAGTAGGGCACTAGAGCGGCAGTCGGTGGTCAGCTCCGCAGCAGCAGTTGGAGGTGATGGTCACAGGCAGCAGTCGGTGGTCAGCTCCGCAGCAGCAGTTGGAGGTGATGGTCACAGGCAGCAGTTGGTGGTCAGCTCCGCAGCAGCAGTTGGAGGTGATGGTCACAGGCAGCAGTCGGTGGTCATCGTGGAATGTGTGGTATTGCACATGACACATTTATAGGGCCCTGTGGCCATGTCAGTGGCATACGGCGACAGCCATTGGTCAGCCCTAGAAGCGTGTTTGTAAATGGGCCCATGGCTGGCCCTGGTGTTGCGCTGCACAGCATACGGTACATTCTATTGGGCACACGCCGCCCTTGTTCGCACCTCCCATTTCTGCACGTGCACAGACCGTCACGCTCACACACCAGCAAGTGCATGTGCAAGGTTCCGGGACGGATGGTCGATTTGCAACAATGTTGTATCACTGGCGCCAACATGGCGGGGCACGTGCTCGGCGGGGGACGTGCAGGCCAACACATCCATTAGCTGATGTCAATGCACATGGCAGGTCATGCCCCCCCCTTACAGTGACATTGCATCATCCAGCCTTCACCGGCCGGCCGGCCGGCCCTGCCCTGCCCAGGACCGCCGTGCCGGCCATGCCAACCACTGCCGTTGCACGGCCCTTCCACTACCGCCGTTCCCTGGCGGTGCCCAGGACCGCCGTGCCGGCCATGCCAACCACTGCCGTTGCACGGCCCTTCCACTACCGCCGTTCCAGGCCCTGCCCAGGACGGCTGTGCCGGCCATGCCAACCACCGCCGTTGCACGGCCCTTCCACTACCGCCGTTCCCTGGCGGGCCGTGCAATGGCGGTGGTTGGCATGGCCGGCACGGCGGTCCTGGGCAGGGCCTGGAATGGCGGTAGTGGAAGGGCCGTGCAACGGCGGTGGTTGGCATGGCCGGCACGGCGGTCCTGGGCAGGGCAGGGCCGGCAGGCCGGCCGGTGAAGGCTGGATGTTGCAATGTCACTGTAAGGGGGGGCATGACCTGCCATGTGCATTGACATCAGCTAATGGATGTGTTGGCCTGCACGTCCCCCGCCGAGCACGTGCCCCGCCATGTTGGCGCCAGTGATACAACATTGTTGCAAATCGACCATCCGTCCCGGAACCTTGCACATGCACTTGCCGGTGTGTGAGCGTGACGGTCTGTGCACGTGCAGACAATGTGAATGTCGAAGGCGGGCCGTGTATGCCCAGACGTAAACAGCGGAAGCAGTGCACCGCCATGGCGGGGTCAGTGTTTGAATCTTCGCTGATGATGCACCTTGTACCATTGTCTGCAGCTGCCTGCTGACGGTTGTGTGCGTGATTGCGTGGCTACACATGTCATGCTCTATCCCATGTGTGTCCATACCATGGCCATCGGTGAGCCGCAAGTGTCCATCACGTCTGCATGTCCACATCGGGTAGTACCCTACACAAGTTTGTCGTACCTCACATCTACACAGTAGATCCCGTATGTATGGGCACCTGTGAATCAGTTGTCAGTGAGTGGTATGTGTCAGATGATGACTATGGTGGGGGTTCTGTTGTGTACTGTACATGTGTGTTGCCTATTGTGTCCCCATGCATGTGATGTCCGTATGGCCACCATTATTGGTGTTGCCATTGGTGCATCATGAAATGGGGGGGGTGTTTATTTTAGTATGTGTGCATGTACTTGCATGTGTGCATGTGATGTTGGGCCTACACATGTGGGTCATGTCACATGTCTGGTTGGCAGTAATGTTGAGGTGAGACACTGTGCATTGCACATGTTGCTAAACATCATGTTGCTAGTGGATGCACATTGTTGCTACGTCAATCCATGTTGTCCTGACAATCAGAGAAGTCACACATATGACAATCATACACTGGATACTACATGTTGGTAGAGGGCGTTGACATGTGAGTGAGTTGCACACACATGCGTTGTATGTGAATTGACTTCCATTCCATCTACTCCCACACAGGAGGGCTCCAAATGTCCATCGCCCATACACTGTGCTGGAGGATATGGTGGACGAGGAGGTGATCCGGAAATTCAGGCTGGATCGCCGTCGATTGTTGGACCTTGTGACCCTATTGTCTCCTCACCTGCTGCCGCGAAGAACCTATCCAGGTTCCATGACACCCACGCAAAAGGTGATGTCGGCACTCCATTTCTTTGCAACAGGCACATTCCAGTACACAGTTGGACATGCCGGGGGAATGTCACAGGCCATGTTCAGCACGGTACTCCGGGATGTACTGACAGCCATGATGCTGTACAAGCATGACTATATACATTTCCCTCAGGCGGCGGAGTTGGCAGCGGTCAAAACTGACTTCTATGCCCTGGGTCGTAGACCATACGTTGTGGGTTCCATTGATGGCACGCATATCGCTATCATTGCACCACGGGCACGTGAGCAGGTGTATAGGAATCGGAAACACTTCCATTCCCTCAACGTGCAGGTGGTGTGCCAGGCCGACAACATCATCTCACATGTGTGTGCAAGATTCCCTGGCTCTGCACATGACGCCCACATCATGCGGAGCAGCATTGTCCCCCAACTGATGGCTAATCTGCGTCCGGCACAAGCGTGGCTTGTTGGTGAGTATGCTGTGGTGACAGGAGTGATATCTGTGTGGCATGGTGTGCCCCACAATGCAGGTTGTGATGTTTCTCTCTCTCTCTCTTCCACCAACACAGGCGACTCGGCTTACCCAAACAGGCCTTGGCTGCTCAGTCCCATACGCAATCCCACTACAGCTGGAGAAATGAGATACAATGATGCCCATGGTAGGACACGTCGAGTGGTAGAACGAACATTTGGCCTGCTCAAGTCTAGGTTTCGGTGCCTGGATAAGACTGGAGGGGCCCTGCCTTACTCACCAGGCAAAGTATGCAAGATCGTGATAGCGTGCTGCATGCTCCACAACCTGGCTGTGCGCAATAACATTGAACTGCTCTTGGACCCTGATGAACTGCAAGTTCCTCGCCCTCCCGACCCACCCATGTCAACTGATGAGGATAGTGGTGAGGAGGAAGGTGTGGACCAGAGGCGCCAGATCATTGATCGCTACTTCCCTTGATTGTGAGTGTGCTCCTCTTGTGCTGCTTGGGTATGCCCTGTGAATGTGTGCTGGTGTTGTGGCATTGTGGTGTGCTTCATCTCTGTGTTCTGCAATGTGATGCATGCATGTGTGTGTGTGTTAATTTTTGGTCAATGCACGTCTCCATGATGTGTGTCGTCTCATCCATTACTGTTGTGATGCGTGTGGGTTGTTCAATGTTGCACTGCAGTGTGTTCTGATGAGTGTGATCATGTTTCCTGACGTGTCTTTGAGGTTTCTATTTTCCCTAGGTCACTCCCGCAGCGCCATGATTCTGTACCAGTTGGATACCTGTACCTAGTAACATCTGTTTCTGATGCATTCATGTGAATAAACATGGAGGCAACACATGATTGAGTGAGTAAGTGGCATTTATTTACAAATTGTGCATGGGTGTAGGTGCATATTTAAAAATGAGTGAAGGGGTGGGGGAGTGAGAGTAGAAGGTTATGGCAGATGAAATGTCCGTGCTGACACCACATAGGGTGGTGTCTGCCTAGTGCAGCAGGCCTGTGGCAGGTGGGACCGGATAGTTGGCAGGGTGAATGGCATGCTCAGGTACTGTTATAGTCATTTTCGGTTCCTCTTGGAGCGTGTGCCAGCTGCTTCCACACTGCTCTCGCCCACTTCCAGCCTCGGACGGCCCCTCCGTCTTTGTGACGGTACGGAGTCAGCTGGGTGCGCTGGCGCATCAGGTACCACATCCGCCGCAGGTGGCGGTGGCGGTGGCGGTGGCAGTGGCGTTGTTTGTGGGGTTGTGGGGAGGGTGGTGTTGGCGGATGTACATGGCATCCGCATGTTGGTTTTCATGGTAAAAATGTCCACTAGTTGGCCAAGCCGCCTCTCAATGGCCCCCAACATAGCAGTGTTGTCAACAAAGACCTGGTGGGCCCGGTCTGCCTGTGCCTGACCACGTTGATAGCTTACCTCCACCCTGCCCAGTGCTTCCAATGACTGTTGCACAGCATTGTGTGTGTTGGTATCCTCATGTCGTCTTTGGCCTATGCTCCTGCCTGCCGGATCTGGCCTTGCATCTCTGCCTTGCCTCACACTCTCCCTGCGTGGCTGGGATGGCGCTGGCACGGCGTTGGCCGGTGGGTTGGGCAGGGTGGCAGGGGCAGAAGTGGTGGTAGTAGTGGTGGAGGTGGAGGTGGTGCTGGTGGTGGCTGTGCAGGTCACAGTGGCCGGTGTTGTGACAATGGCAGAGGCCGTAGTCGTTGGTGCAGGTGTGACCTGGGAGCCAGATGGCCCTGGCTGCCTGCTTGTGCCGGGATCATCCTCTGCCCCGGAGGTGGCGGCCCAATCGTCCCCTGAGACTTCTGTGTGTGGCGAGTCTGGAGGGCGGGTGTTGGTTCCAGCTGTCAGATTAGGATGACCTGCAAAACGATAATGTGAGGATGAGCAATGTGGACTTGACAGGTTGTTTTCATTGTGTTGCCGATTCTGTCTGCACTGGTACTCACCCCACCCACCACCACCACCGCCATCCCTATGGACATGGGGGCCTGTTGGGAGTTGTAGTTCCGTCCCCTCACACCCACCACCCAACACCACCACCGCCATCCCTATGGACATGGGGGCCTGTTGGGAGTTGTAGTTCCGTCCCCTCACACCCACCACCCACCACCACCACCGCCATCCCTATGGACATGGGGGCCTGTTGGGAGTTGTAGTTCCGTCCCCTCACACCCACCACCCAACACCACCACCGCCATCCCTATGGACATGGGGGCCTGTTGGGAGTTGTAGTTCCGTCCCCTCACACCCACCACCCACCACCACCACCGCCATCCCTATGGACATGGGGGCCTGTTGGGAGTTGTAGTTCCGTCCCCTCACACCCACCACCCACCACCACCACCGCCATCCCTATGGAAATGGGGGCCTGTTGGGAGTTGTAGTTCCGTCCCCTCACACCCACCACCCACCACCACCACTGCCATCCCTATGGACATGGGGGCCTGTTGGGAGTTGTAGTTCCGTCCCCTCACACCCACCACCACCCACCACCACCACCGCCATCCCTATGGACATGGGGGCCTGTTGGAGTGATTTCGACGTTGGTGAGTATGTGGACTGCATGCATGGGTTGGGGTCTGGGAGATGTGTCTTCACAGTTGTGTGAGGCACACCATGTAGTTGTGCTCGTGGTGCTTGGTTTGTACTTACCAGCCTCTTCTCCCTCAGCAAGTCCATCAAGGGTCTCAGGGTGGATGATGGTCATCACCTTGTCCTCCCACTCGGTGTAGGGTAAGGGCTCTGGGGGGGTTCCACCGCCTGTGTGATTTGCCCGGAGATAGTTCTTGGCTCGAATGGATTTCACTCGGGTCTTGAGATCATGCCACCGCCTCTGTATATCCTGCTTCGTCCTCGGGACGCTCCCGGAGGCATTCACCCTGGTGACTATCCGGTCCCACATGCTGTTTTTCCTGGCTATGCTGGTCTGCTGCACTAGGGCCCCGAATAAGTGGGGTTCGACACGGATTATCTCATCTACCATAACCTTTAACTCGGTGTCAGTGAATTTTGGTTTTTTTTTTGGTGCCATGGTGTGTGGTGCTCGGGGTGTGGGTTTGTGTGAATGGGGAGGTGCAGGTGTGTGGTGTGTAGGAATGGTGTGGTGGGTCTTTGTGTGGTGGGTGTGTTTGGGTGTGGGTTATGGGAATGATATATGTCTTTGCTGTCAGTTGAGTCGTGTATCCTGCTAGCAGCTATGCAGTGATGCAGAGGATTTGTGGAGTGGGTGGGAGTTATTTTATGGTGTGTGTCTTGGCCGTGTCTGAATGGTTATTGGCAGTCAGGTGCTAGGTGGGTGTGTTGTCAGGTGTGCATTGTGTGGTGCTTGGCGGTGGATCATTGTGTGTTGTGATTGGTTTGGATGTTTTCGGTGGGTGGTCGTTCATTTTCGTGTGTTTGGTGATAACTTCCGTCGCAATGTATGGCATTGGTTTGACAGTAGGGATGTTGTTTGTGTTGGCGTTTCGCTGTGGAGGACGGATTCTCGGTGCATTGGTACCGCTGCGGACGTTGATGGCGGTGACTACCGGGGTACTTGCGGAGTTATCCTAATTGCGGACACGGACACTGCGCAGGTATCGCGGGGGAAGTGGATGTATTCGCGGTCATGTGCGTACGCGGCGGTCGGTGTTCTTTCTGTTCCGTCCGCCTGCCGCGGACTCAGGTGTACTCCGACCGCTACGGACGGGGATTGGTGTGCTCCGTACGCCACGATCGGCGTTTTTAGCATATTTTATCCTAATTGCTGTTGCGGATTTTCCGCGGACAGGTCCGGAGTATCTTGCCACCTTCCGCGGCGGACGGTACACGTTTCCGTCCGCGATCCTAATCGACCCCTAAATTTGTAGCTTTTAAAACATGTATTGAATCAGTGTCGATCTAGTATAATTTGCAAGCTATATTGTATAATAATCAATTCCACACCACTGTGTTTTGTATATATGAAATGTACATTTTTGTAAAATAATTGTAATGTATTTTTGTACTTTTGATTTTATCCTGTGATTGAATAGCATACTTTTATGATTTTAAAATAATCGAATAAAGTGGATTTTGACTTGACATGCTGTTTTATGTTTGCTATAAAGGTAGTCTCTGATTTTCTGTTACTATTTCTATATTTATTTAACTAGCACATGCTTTCTCCTTTCACCTTTTGCATGATCATGACTGCATTATAGCCTGTAGTAAGATGTTGGCCTCATTACTTACTGTTCTTTCAAGAGAGGGCTAACCTGTGTAAATACCGTCTGTAAATATCCTTGCAGATGTGTCAATATATATATATATATATATATATATATATATATATATTCACTGAAAAAACCATAGGTTATACACCATATATAGTTAGGAATTAGCATTTAAAAAACCTTATTTTACTCACACAAAACCAATGAAATTCCATATATAGTTAGTTGTACTAACTATATATCGCGCACCCGCAATCCACTGCTGATCATGTCACATATTACATCATTCATGACATGGTCAGTGACATCACTGATGACATCACTGATGACATCACTGATGACATCTCAAATGACATCACTGATGACATCACTGATGACATCTCATTTGACATTACTGATCACATCACTGATGACATCATTCATGTGATAATATGATGAACCTCTTCAGACTCTAATATAACCTTAGATACACTCAGTGTAAACAGACACTCACAGACTGTCACTCATCCATGGAGTTACTTACACACCTAGTCAGTCATGCAAAGAATCAATCACACCTCCATTTTCACAACTATACAGTTATACACACCTTACTTATTCAAACATATACTAAAACATATTTACTCACTTATACAATCCTGGATACAAGTATACAATGATCCATACAGCCACTCACACATTCACTGGCTCTTATGCACAGTTATTTATATATGTCAACTCTCACATGTACTGTATTTTACATATGTACTTACTTTGACATGTAGCACTGAGATATCTATTCACTCACCAATACAGTCATGCACACAGTCAACCGCCCATACAGCTGTTTCCACATGCACTTTTGAACCCATACATCTATGCACAGAGTCATACACCTCCCAGCCACCCACACACACACTCAGTCTCCCATACAAATGCTTGGGCAACCAATCAATAACCCATATAGTTACTCATATAGCTACTGATCAACACATGCAGCAGTTTACAGAACAACAGACATAATGATGCACAAATTAAGACAGTTTAGTCACTAACCCATGCACTCAGTGAGACACATTTAACCAATCACTCATACAGTCAGTCATGCACCTACTAAATCCTTCATCCAGACACTTATACATCCACTCATTCTTAAATATGTAAGACATATTTTAACTTTACAGAAAAATACAGTCACTGGATGTTGTCATCAGTGATGTCATCAGTGATGTCATTTGAGATGTCATCAGTGATGTCATCAGTGATGTCATTTGAGATGTCATCAGTGATGTCATCAGTGATGTCACTGACCATGTCATGAATGATGTAATATGTGACATGATCAGCAGTGGATTGCGGGTGCGCGATATATAGTTAGTACAACTAACTATATATGGAATTTCATTGGTTTTGTGTGAGTAAAATAAGGTTTTTTAAATGCTAATTCCTAACTATATATGGTGTATAACCTATGGTTTTTTCAGTGAATTTTCAAGGTTTTGTAAATGCTAATTCCTAACTATATATGGTCTATAACCTATGGTTTTTTCAGTGAATATATATATATATGAGAAAAATAACATCAGGGACAGTCAATTGCCTTATAAAGAACCGTACACCATTATGTCCTTGTCATGAATTTAAAAACAATTCCTTTTCCCCAAAAACGATTTTCAAATCATAATTTCAAAACACTGCACATGAGAAAATGACTTAAAATGTCATTAAAACACATGAAAGCGTTTTTTGATTGCCTTTCGAGCATGGTTGGGTCACTTTTAACATGGCTATGTAACACAAACATTCAAAATCAAAATTTTCCATGCACATGTGGAAGCATATTTACAAGCAATTTGCGCCACAGAGAAAGGTCTTACACTAAAATGAGAAAAATAACATCAGGGACAGTCAATTGCCTTATAAAGAAGCATACACCATTATGTCCTTGTCATGAATTTAAAAACAATTCCTTTTCCCCAAAAACGATTTTCAAATCATAATTTCTAAACACTGCACATGGGAAAATGACTTAAAATGTCATTAAAACACATGAAAGCATTTTTTGATTGCCTTTCCAGCATGGTTGGGTCACTTTTAACATGGCTATGTAACACAAACATTCAAAATCAAAATTTTCCATACACATGTGAGAGCATATTTACAAGCAATTTGCGCCACATAAATCATAATTTTCTCCTTAAAGCACACTATTCTCTATCTAAATTAAAGAAATATTTTCTCACCTTAGCAAATACTTTGAGTTTGAAAACAGTCTCAGAAACACACCAATTTGTCTTCAGCAGAGCAAAAGGTATGCACTCCAGAGTCTGCAGCTATCAAAAGCACAGAAATGCTGTAATTCTTCACACATATTTCTCATGTCACCCAATCAAAACTCTTCCCTCACTTTTTTTCAAATGAAAACCCTTCCCCCTCTGCCCTTTCTGCCTATTTTCCATAGCAACCACCTCCTGGAATACCTCTGGTGTTTGCAAGTTCACACAACAATGTTGCAATTGAACTCTGAACTCTCAGTGCACCTGCATATCCAGTGCATTCTTTCATT
Source organism: Lissotriton helveticus (assembly GCF_964261635.1). NCBI lineage: Eukaryota > Metazoa > Chordata > Amphibia > Caudata > Salamandridae > Lissotriton > Lissotriton helveticus. Next base: position 1,005,148,170 of record NC_136069.1, on the reverse strand, counting down.
TAATGATTTTTTATTGACCACTCAAAATACATCTTTCAAAGAATACATCTGTGCACCCTAACTTTCTGTTTTCATCAATCAAAATCCACCAATCACTGTTACTGCTTCATGAACACAGAAACTCCACAGTTTTTTTTTCATTTTACACTCTCATTTTTTCAACTGCCATTTCATTGCCACACTTCATCTGACTGCAGGAGAACCTTCTCTCACCATGTTTTCTGTCTGGATTGTTGGTCATAGTTATATTCACTGGGCTCAAAGGTACGTTGAAAGCAGGAATTTACCTAACCTCAATTTACAAGATGTGGAAATTAAGTGGTTTGGCCACAGAGGATTAAAATGTCACCAATTGATACCATTGGTGAAAACCTTTATGCATTTGCCAAAACCTGACCTGTTAATTGTGCACTGTGGAGGTAATGATTTGGGCACTTTGACTGGGGTAGGTCTGGAAATGCTTTTAAAGGACACCTTTGAGCAATTGATGGCACTTTTTCCTCAGACTGCCTTGGTATATTCAAATATATGCCAAAGACAGAAATGGAGGTGGTCAAACCAATTTTGTCCACAAATTGAGAAGTCGAGGAAGCATGTAAACAAATCTGTTTCAGCTTACATGAGAGACCATGGAATGGGCTCCCTGTACAACAATAACTTGCGTTACTACATGCAAGATATCTACAGAGGAGATGGAGTTCACTTCTCAGATGAGGGCAACAGAATTTTCACTCTGAATTTAAAAATGTGCATTGGTACCTACTTATAAGTACCTAAATGTACCATAAACCCAAAAGCTCTTCTCAGAGCTACCCTACATCTAATCACTCACAATTATTATTTTACTCTAACTTTTTTCACTAATTTTCAACAAAGTACGCTCCCTGGGGCGCTACCCGGTACGGTTTCGCACATATAAGCCTCCTCAGCCACCCTCAGAAAACCTAGGGGGTCAAGATAACTCTACCGTGCCCCCTTCTACCCATTCTGAACATTATTTGCCCTCCATCTTGTATCTTAATTCGACTGAAACACAAAATGGTGGACTCCCGGAACGCTTAAGGTCCGCGAACCGAGGCGCTCAACGGTTCGCGTACCGGGTCGCTCCCTGGGAAGATAAAGAAAATAAAAAATAATCAACAAATCCAACAATCAATTAACATACAGCATTTGAAAAGTCTATCATTCATTTTTCATTGTAGTACGCTCCCCAGAACGCTTCCCGGTTCGCGTACCGGGCGCTACCCACGTAAAAAAACAAACCCACTGTGTTTTATTTTCTGGCACGGACTACATCACCCAGAAGGCCCGAGGGCCACGCCCACATGGGCAGGTAGAAGTTTAAGTAGGAGGTGCCAACAAGCTGCTTTCCCCTCGCCATTCCAGTAGCCACTGATGAAGAGAATCTACTCTCGAAACGCGTTTGGCTGGATCCATGGTGTTTTAACTTGTTTAAGGGAGTTCCTGCTGGCAGGCTTTCGCTCTTGAATAAATCTGCTGCCACTAACTGGGGTCTCCACTGGTTCTTCCTGAAGTTGGGAGCTGCGAGTTTTGGAATGGTAAACGGCCTGCCCAGGTCGGTGGAAGAGCCGCCCGCGGTGTGAGCGGGGCCGCAGCAGCGTCATTGCACGCTGCTCAACAGCGGAGGGAGACAGAGCCTACACCTATGCAGTAAGGTGTTCCGCTTTCAGCAGGAGCGACGGCATGAGAAGCGGAGCGGGGACACCAAGACAATTACACCGAAATTATGAGGACATTTGACAAGGTGAAAGCGCACCCACTGTGTTTTATTTTCTGGCACGGACTACATCACCCAGAAGGCCCGAGGGCCACGCCCACATGGGCAGGTAGAAGTTTAAGTAGGAGGTGCCAACAAGCTGCTTTCCCCTCGCCATTCCAGTAGCCACTGATGAAGAGAATCTACTCTCGAAACGCGTTTGGCTGGATCCATGGTGTTTTAACTTGTTTAAGGGAGTTCCTGCTGGCAGGCTTTCGCTCTTGAATAAATCTGCTGCCACTAACTGAGGTCTCCACTGGTTCTTCCTGAAGTTGGGAGCTGCGAGTTTTGGAATGGTAAACGGCCTGCCCAGGTCGGTGGAAGAGCCGCCCGCGGTGTGAGCGGGGCCGCAGCAGCGTCATTGCACGCTGCTCAACAGCGGAGGGAGACAGAGCCTACACCTATGCAGTAAGGTGTTCCGCTTTCAGCAGGAGCGACGGCATGAGAAGCGGAGCGGGGACACTAAGACAATTACACCGAAATTATGAGGACATTTGACAAGGTGAAAGCGCACCCACTGTGTTTTTTTTTCTGGCACGGACTACATCACCCAGAAGGCCCGAGGGCCACGCCCACATGGGCAGGTAGAAGTTTAAGTAGGAGGTGCCAACAAGCTGCTTTCCCCTCGCCATTCCAGTAGCCACTGATGAAGAGAATCTACTCTCGAAACGCGTTTGGCTGGATCCATGGTGTTTTAACTTGTTTAAGGGAGTTCCTGCTGGCAGGCTTTCGCTCTTGAATAAATCTGCTGCCACTAACTGGGGTCTCCACTGGTTCTTCCTGAAGTTGGGAGCTGCGAGTTTTGGAATGGTAAACGGCCTGCCCAGGTCGGTGGAAGAGCCGCCCGCGGTGTGAGCGGGGCCGCAGCAGCGTCATTGCACGCTGCTCAACAGCGGAGGGAGACAGAGCCTACACCTATGCAGTAAGGTGTTCCGCTTTCAGCAGGAGCGACGGCATGAGAAGCGGAGCGGGGACACTAAGACAATTACACCGAAATTATGAGGACATTTGACAAGGTGAAAGCGCACCCACTGTGTTTTATTTTCTGGCACGGACTACATCACCCAGAAGGCCCGAGGGCCACGCCCACATGGGCAGGTAGAAGTTTAAGTAGGAGGTGCCAACAAGCTGCTTTCCCCTCGCCATTCCAGTAGCCACTGATGAAGAGAATCTACTCTCGAAACGCGTTTGGCTGGATCCATGGTGTTTTAACTTGTTTAAGGGAGTTCCTGCTGGCAGGCTTTCGCTCTTGAATAAATCTGCTGCCACTAACTGGGGTCTCCACTGGTTCTTCCTGAAGTTGGGAGCTGCGAGTTTTGGAATGGTAAACGGCCTGCCCAGGTCGGTGGAAGAGCCGCCCGCGGTGTGAGCGGGGCCGCAGCAGCGTCATTGCACGCTGCTCAACAGCGGAGGGAGACAGAGCCTACACCTATGCAGTAAGGTGTTCCGCTTTCAGCAGGAGCGACGGCATGAGAAGCGGAGCGGGGACACTAAGACAATTACACCGAAATTATGAGGACATTTGACAAGGTGAAAGCGCACCCACTGTGTTTTATTTTCTGGCACGGACTACATCACCCAGAAGGCCCGAGGGCCACGCCCACATGGGCAGGTAGAAGTTTAAGTAGGAGGTGCCAACAAGCTGCTTTCCCCTCGCCATTCCAGTAGCCACTGATGAAGAGAATCTACTCTCGAAACGCGTTTGGCTGGATCCATGGTGTTTTAACTTGTTTAAGGGAGTTCCTGCTGGCAGGCTTTCGCTCTTGAATAAATCTGCTGCCACTAACTGGGGTCTCCACTGGTTCTTCCTGAAGTTGGGAGCTGCGAGTTTTGGAATGGTAAACGGCCTGCCCTGGTCGGTGGAAGAGCCGCCCGCGGTGTGAGCGGGGCCGCAGCAGCGTCATTGCACGCTGCTCAACAGCGGAGGGAGACAGAGCCTACACCTATGCAGTAAGGTGTTCCGCTTTCAGCAGGAGCGACGGCATGAGAAGCGGAGCGGGGACACTAAGACAATTACACCGAAATTATGAGGACATTTGACAAGGTGAAAGCGCACCCACTGTGTTTTATTTTCTGGCACGGACTACATCACCCAGAAGGCCCGAGGGCCACGCCCACATGGGCAGGTAGAAGTTTAAGTAGGAGGTGCCAACAAGCTGCTTTCCCCTCGCCATTCCAGTAGCCACTGATGAAGAGAATCTACTCTCGAAACGCGTTTGGCTGGATCCATGGTGTTTTAACTTGTTTAAGGGAGTTCCTGCTGGCAGACTTTCGCTCTTGAATAAATCTGCTGCCACTAACTGGGGTCTCCACTGGTTCTTCCTGAAGTTGGGAGCTGCGAGTTTTGGAATGGTAAACGGCCTGCCCAGGTCGGTGGAAGAGCCGCCCGCGGTGTGAGCGGGGCCGCAGCAGCGTCATTGCACGCTGCTCAACAGCGGAGGGAGACAGAGCCTACACCTATGCAGTAAGGTGTTCCGCTTTCAGCAGGAGCGACGGCATGAGAAGCGGAGCGGGGACACTAAGACAATTACACCGAAATTATGAGGACATTTGACAAGGTGAAAGCGCACCCACTGTGTTTTATTTTCTGGCACGGACTACATCACCCAGAAGGCCCGAGGGCCACGCCCACATGGGCAGGTAGAAGTTTAAGTAGGAGGTGCCAACAAGCTGCTTTCCCCTCTCCATTCCAGTAGCCACTGATGAAGAGAATCTACTCTCGAAACGCGTTTGGCTGGATCCATGGTGTTTTAACTTGTTTAAGGGAGTTCCTGCTGGCAGGCTTTCGCTCTTGAATAAATCTGCTGCCACTAACTGGGGTCTCCACTGGTTCTTCCTGAAGTTGGGAGCTGCGAGTTTTGGAATGGTAAACGGCCTGCCCAGGTCGGTGGAAGAGCCGCCCGCGGTGTGAGCGGGGCCGCAGCAGCGTCATTGCACGCTGCTCAACAGCGGAGGGAGACAGAGCCTACACCTATGCAGTAAGGTGTTCCGCTTTCAGCAGGAGCGACGGCATGAGAAGCGGAGCGGGGACACTAAGACAATTACACCGAAATTATGAGGACATTTGACAAGGTGAAAGCGCACCCACTGTGTTTTATTTTCTGGCACGGACTACATCACCCAGAAGGCCCGAGGGCCACGCCCACATGGGCAGGTAGAAGTTTAAGTAGGAGGTGCCAACAAGCTGCTTTCCCCTCGCCATTCCAGTAGCCACTGATGAAGAGAATCTACTCTCGAAACGCGTTTGGCTGGATCCATGGTGTTTTGACTTGTTTAAGGGAGTTCCTGCTGGCAGGCTTTCGCTCTTGAATAAATCTGCTGCCACTAACTGGGGTCTCCACTGGTTCTTCCTGAAGTTGGGAGCTGCGAGTTTTGGAATGGTAAACGGCCTGCCCAGGTCGGTGGAAGAGCCGCCCGCGGTGTGAGCGGGGCCGCAGCAGCGTCATTGCACGCTGCTCAACAGCGGAGGGAGACAGAGCCTACACCTATGCAGTAAGGTGTTCCGCTTTCAGCAGGAGCGACGGCATGAGAAGCGGAGCGGGGACACTAAGACAATTACACCGAAATTATGAGGACATTTGACAAGGTGAAAGCGCACCCACTGTGTTTTATTTTCTGGCACGGACTACATCACCCAGAAGGCCCGAGGGCCACGCCCACATGGGCAGGTAGGAGTTTAAGTAGGAGGTGCCAACAAGCTGCTTTCCCCTCGCCATTCCAGTAGCCACTGATGAAGAGAATCTACTCTCGAAACGCGTTTGGCTGGATCCATGGTGTTTTAACTTGTTTAAGGGAGTTCCTGCTGGCAGGCTTTCGCTCTTGAATAAATCTGCTGCCACTAACTGGGGTCTCCACTGGTTCTTCCTGAAGTTGGGAGCTGCGAGTTTTGGAATGGTAAACGGCCTGCCCAGGTCGGTGGAAAAGCCGCCCGCGGTGTGAGCGGGGCCGCAGCAGCGTCATTGCACGCTGCTCAACAGCGGAGGGAGACAGAGCCTACACCTATGCAGTAAGGTGTTCCGCTTTCAGCAGGAGCGACGGCATGAGAAGCGGAGCGGGGACACTAAGACAATTACACCGAAATTATGAGGACATTTGACAAGGTGAAAGCGCACCCACTGTGTTTTATTTTCTGGCACGGACTACATCACCCAGAAGGCCCGAGGGCCACGCCCACATGGGCAGGTAGAAGTTTAAGTAGGAGGTGCCAACAAGCTGCTTTCCCCTCGCCATTCCAGTAGCCACTGATGAAGAGAATCTACTCTCGAAACGCGTTTGGCTGGATCCATGGTGTTTTAACTTGTTTAAGGGAGTTCCTGCTGGCAGGCTTTCGCTCTTGAATAAATCTGCTGCCACTAACTGGGGTCTCCACTGGTTCTACCTGAAGTTGGGAGCTGCGAGTTTTGGAATGGTAAACGGCCTGCCCAGGTCGGTGGAAGAGCCGCCCGCGGTGTGAGCGGGGCCGCAGCAGCGTCATTGCACGCTGCTCAACAGCGGAGGGAGACAGAGCCTACACCTATGCAGTAAGGTGTTCCGCTTTCAGCAGGAGCGACGGCATGAGAAGCGGAGCGGGGACACTAAGACAATTACACCGAAATTATGAGGACATTTGACAAGGTGAAAGCGCACCCACTGTGTTTTATTTTCTGGCACGGACTACATCACCCAGAAGGCCCGAGGGCCACGCCCACATGGGCAGGTAGAAGTTTAAGTAGGAGGTGCCAACAAGCTGCTTTCCCCTCGCCATTCCAGTAGCCACTGATGAAGAGAATCTACTCTCGAAACGCGTTTGGCTGGATCCATGGTGTTTTAACTTGTTTAAGGGAGTTCCTGCTGGCAGGCTTTCGCTCTTGAATAAATCTGCTGCCACTAACTGGGGTCTCCACTGGTTCTACCTGAAGTTGGGAGCTGCGAGTTTTGGAATGGTAAACGGCCTGCCCAGGTCGGTGGAAGAGCCGCCCGCGGTGTGAGCGGGGCCGCAGCAGCGTCATTGCACGCTGCTCAACAGCGGAGGGAGACAGAGCCTACACCTATGCAGTAAGGTGTTCCGCTTTCAGCAGGAGCGACGGCATGAGAAGCGGAGCGGGGACACTAAGACAATTACACCGAAATTATGAGGACATTTGACAAGGTGAAAGCGCACCCACTGTGTTTTATTTTCAGGCACGGACTACATCACCCAGAAGGCCCGAGGGCCACGCCCACATGGGCAGGTAGAAGTTTAAGTAGGAGGTGCCAACAAGCTGCTTTCCCCTCGCCATTCCAGTAGCCACTGATGAAGAGAATCTACTCTCGAAACGCGTTTGGCTGGATCCATGGTGTTTTAACTTGTTTAAGGGAGTTCCTGCTGGCAGGCTTTCGCTCTTGAATAAATCTGCTGCCACTAACTGGGGTCTCCACTGGTTCTTCCTGAAGTTGGGAGCTGCGAGTTTTGGAATATATATATATATATATATATATATATATATATATATATATATATATATATATATATATATATATATATATATACCTACTGGCGATAGCCAGTAGGTATATATAGTTAGGATTTTTTTCCTATGGGATTTTTGAAAATTCTATGTCGAATAACTTTGGCGTTTGAGGACAGAATTGGCTGAAATTTTCAGGAAAATGGAACATTTTGTTTCTGAGCAGCCCCTGAAAATTTGGGGGGGTTTCGTCAAGGGGGGGCCGAGAAAAAAGGGGGGTCCCAAAACGTGTTTTTCCCATGCAATTTTCCATAGGGCGGTTGGCCTCACTTTTAGCCTGAACGGCTGAATGGATTTACACCAAACTTGGCAAAATTGTAGGGACTGGTAGCCCGATGTGCCTTTGCTATGTCTCAAGATATAGGCTCCAGTGGTTTTTACGAAAATTAACTTTGAAAAATATATATTGGGCTACATTGGGCTATATATATGTTGGAGCCCAAATGTAGCCCAATGTAGCCCAATGAAGCCCAATGTAGCCCAATGTAGCCCAAAGATGGCCACCAGAGACAAAAAAAACAAATGTAGCCCAAATATCAGCCAGATGTAGCCCAACTATAGCCCAATGACAGAATGTCCCAGAGTGTTCTAAAGAACAACTAGAGTGCTAACAGTCCTACTTATTACAAAGGTATGGCACACCTGAAGCCATCTTGATTGGAATAAAGTGGTAACTCTTAAAACATTTAATTTTAAAAGGAACAAAATGAGGGGGTTCATTTTGCCATAGAAAGTATGATTAGCGAATATATGACGAAATCCCGCATGTACTATTAGGCCGCAAATTAAAATAACGAAAACTTTTGGAACGAATATGCCTTTAGCATACACTAAACAACTAAACTACCCTAAACCTTAAAACACTACCCCCAGCATGACCCTACACTACACAAACAGTACAACACTACCCTAAACCCTAAAACACTACCCCTAGCATGACCCTACACTACGCAAACACTACAACACTACCCTAAACCCTAAAACACTACCCCCAGCATGACCCTACACTACGCAAACACTACAACACTACCCAAAACCCTAAAACACTACACCCCAGCATGACCCTACACTACGCAAACACTACAACACTACCCTAAACCCTAAAACACTACACCCCAGCATGACCCTACACTACGCAAACACTACAACACTACCCTAAACCCTAAAACACTACCCCCAGCATGACCCTACACTACGCAAACACTACAACACTACCCAAAACCCTAAAACACTACACCCCAGCATGACCCTACACTACGCAAACACTACAACACTACCCTAAACCCTAAAACACTACCCCCAGCATGACCCTACACTACGCAAACACTACAACACAACCCTAAACCCTAAAACACTACCCCCAGCATGACCCTACACTACGCAAACACTATAACACTACCGTAAACCCTAAAACACTACCCCCAGCATGACCCTACACTACGCAAACACTACAACACTACCCAAAACCCTAAAACACTACACCCCAGCATGACCCTACACTACGCAAACACTACAACACTACCCAAAACCCTAAAACACTACCCCCAGCATGACCCTACACTACGCAAACACTACAACACTACCCTAAACCCTAAAATACTACACCCCAGCATGACCCTACACTACGCAAACACTACAACACTACCCAAAACCCTAAAACACTACCCCCAGCATGACCCTACACTACGCAAACACTACAACACTATCCTAAACCCTAAAACACTACGCCCAGCATGACCCTACACTACGCAAACACTACAACACTACCCTAAACCCTAAAACAATAGCCCCAGCATCACCCTACACCACGCAAACCACCACAACACAACCCTAAACCCTAAAACACTACCCCCAGCATGACCCTACACTACGCAAACACTACAACACTACCCTAAACCCTAAAACACTACCCCCAGCATGACCCTACACTAAACAACCACCACAACTCTACACTACACTAACACAACACTACACTACACAACACTACACTACACTACACAATCACTAACCCACGAAAAAATTAACACAAACCCACTTACCTCTCTCGTCATCGTGGTTTTCACAACGCAAATGCATTTACCATACATGCCTTTAAAACGTAATTCTTTGTAAAGGCATGCGCGATAAATGCACATGCGTTTTGAAACAATGCGGGATAATGGTATGCGAGGTCAATGACCTTGCGGGATAATGGTATGCGGACTGAAAGTCTGCGGGATAAAAAATGCGGGAAAATGGCTGCAAACCATGATTAGCAGCAGACTTCCCTGGTGAGCACTAGCTTTACTACAGCGATCTAATGAGCAACTAGAGTGCTAACATTCAGAATTTATGGCAAATGTGTGACACATCTGAATGCCTTCTTGGTAGAACCAAAGTAAACAAGCATTGAAAATGCAATAGATCTCGCCCTCGTTTAAGTTAAAGCCATTCTGTTTGTAATGAGGTGGCTTTTTAGCTTTGCTTTTATTAGTGTTTTTAAAACTTTCATGTAAATAACATGCATATGTATGCATATATGTATATGTATGCATGCATTTATATTTATATAGATATGCAGATTATATATGTTTATATATGTATATTACCTACTGGCGATAGCCAGTGGGTATATATAGTTAGGATTTTTTCTCTATGGGATTTCTGAAAATTCTATGTCTAATAACTTTGGCGTTTGTGGACGGAATTGGCTGATATTTTCAGGGAAATGGCACATTTTGTTTCTGAGCAGCCCCTGAAAATTTGGGGGGGGTTTCGTCAAGGGGGGCCGAGAAAAAAGGGGGGTCCCAAAACGCGTTTTTCCCATTCATTTTTCCATAGGGCGGTTGGACTCACTTTTAGCTCGAACGGCTGAATAGATTTACATGAAACTTGGCAAAATTGTAGATATGGTTTGCCCGACGTGCCTTTGCTATGTCTCAATATATGTGCTCCAGTGGATTTTGAGAAATGAACGTTTAAAAAAATATATATATCTGTGACAGCGCTCCGGTTAGCGCCCCGGTTCGCGTACCTGACGCGTAACGGAACTTCGCGAAGCTAAGCTGATTGGCTCTCCGGTGTCTGTCAACATTCTAAACAGTCCGGAGCGGCCGCCATCTTGTCTCTCGGTACGATCGAGAGACAAGATGTGGTGAAAAACGAAGGGGGAAATGAAGGAAAGGGGGCAAGGTAGACCACTCCTGACCCGCTAGGATTGATGAGGGGGATATTAAAGTGCCCCGCGGGGCAAAAGATAAAAAAAAATTTTTTTTTGCGATTTTACGCCGTAGAGGCGCGTCCCGGTACGCGAACCGGGCAGCTCACCGGGCAGCTCACCGGGCAGCTCACCGGGCAGCTAACCGGGCAGCTAACCGGCAGCGTAGCTGTCAACATTGTAAACAGTCCGGAGCGGCCGCCATCTTGTCTCTCGGTAGGTTCGAGAGACAAGATGTGGTGAAAAAAGAAGGGGGAGATGAAGGAAAGGGGGCAAGGTAAACCCCTCCTGACCCCCTAGGATTGATGAGGGGGATATTAAAGTCCCCCGCGATTTTTCGCGGTACCTATGCAGACACTCACACACTGCCACTCATCCATGGAGTTACTCACACACCTAGTCAGTCCTGTAAAGAATCAATCACACTTCCATTTCCTCATCTATACAGTTAAACACGCTTACAGATATATATATTTTTTTTTTAACCTTAATTAGACAAAATCCACACGTGCACATATCTTGAGGCCTTGCAAAGGCACATCAAACAAACAGTCCCTACAATTTTGCCAAGTTTGCTGGAAATCTATTCCCTTAATTTTTTTTTTACTGTTTCTCTTGGTTTTCCCCTTGTTACGCTTACCGGGACGCTACCCGGTACGCGAACTGGACGCTCCAAAAACACAAGATGGCGGACTCCCGTTACGCTGCCGGTTAGCTGCCCGGTTCGCGTACCGGGAAGCGCCTCTACCGCGAAAAATCGCAGGGGACTTTAATATCCCCCTCATCAATCCTAGGGGGTCAGGAGGGGTTTACCTTGCCCCCTTTCCTTCATCTCCCCCTTCTTTTTTCACCACATCTTGTCTCTCGAACCTACCGAGAGACAAGATGGCGGCCGCTCCGGACTGTTTACAATGTTGACAGCTACGCTGCCGGTTAGCTGCCCGGTGAGCTGCCCGGTGAGCTGCCCGGTGAGCTGCCCGGTTCGCGTACCGGGACGCGCCTCTACGGCGTAAAATCGCAAAAAATTTTTATTTTTTATCTTTTGCCCCGCGGGGCACTTTAATATCCCCCTCATCAATCCTAGGGGGTCAGGAGTGGTCTACCTTGCCCCCTTTCCTTCATTTCCCCCTTCGTTTTTCACCACATCTTGTCTCTCGATCGTACCGAGAGACAAGATGGCGGCCGCTCCGGACTGTTTAGAATGTTGACAGACACCGGAGAGCCAATCAGCTTAGCTTCGCGAAGTTCCGTTACGCGTCAGGTACGCGAACCGGGGCGCTAACCGGAGCGCTGTCACAGATATATATATTTTTTTAAACGTTCATTTCTCAAAATCCACTGGAGCACATATATTGAGACATAGCAAAGACACGTCGGGCAAACCATATCTACAATTTTGCCAAGTTTCATGTAAATCTATTCAGCCGTTCGAGCTAAAAGTGAGTCCAACCACCCTATGGAAAAATGAATGGGAAAAACGCGTTTTGGGACCCCCCTTTTTACTCGGCCCCCCTTGACGAAACCCCCCCCAAATTTTCAGGGGCTGCTCAGAATCAAAATGTGCCATTTCCCTGAAAATATCAGCCAATTCCGTCCACAAACGCCAAAGTTATTAGACATAGAATTTTCAGAAATCCCATAGAGAAAAAATCCTAACTATATATACCCACTGGCTATCGCCAGTAGGTAATATACATATATAAACATATATAATCTGCATATCTATATAAATATAAATGCATGCATACATATACATATATGCATACATATGCATGTTATTTACATGAAAGTTTTAAAAACACTAATAAAAGCAAAGCTAAAAAGCCACCTCATTACAAACAGAATGGCTTTAACTTAAACGAGGGCGAGATCTATTGCATTTTCAATGCTTGTTTACTTTGGTTCTACCAAGAAGGCATTCAGATGTGTCACACATTTGCCATAAATTCTGAATGTTAGCACTCTAGTTGCTCATTAGATCGCTGTAGTAAAGCTAGTGCTCACCAGGGAAGTCTGCTGCTAATCATGGTTTGTAGCCATTTTCCCGCATTTTTTATCCCGCAGACTTTCAGTCCGCATACCATTATCCCGCAAGGTCATTGACCTCGCATACCATTATCCCGCATTGTTTCAAAACGCATATGCATTTATCGCGCATGCCTTTACAAAGAATTACGTTTTAAAGGCATGTATGGTAAATGCATTTGCGTTGTGAAAACCACGATGACGAGAGAGGTAAGTGGGTTTGTGTTAATTTTTTCGTGGGTTAGTGATTGTGTAGTGTAGTGTAGTGTTGTGTAGTGTAGTGTTGTGTTAGTGTAGTGTAGAGTTGTGGTGGTTGTTTAGTGTAGGGTCATGCTGGGGGTAGTGTTTTAGGGTTTAGGGTAGTGTTGTAGTGTTTGCGTAGTGTAGGGTCATGCTGGGGGTAGTGTTTTAGGGTTTAGGGTTGTGTTGTGGTGGTTTGCGTGGTGTAGGGTGATGCTGGGGCTATTGTTTTAGGGTTTAGGGTAGTGTTGTAGTGTTTGCGTAGTGTAGGGTCATGCTGGGCGTAGTGTTTTAGGGTTTAGGATAGTGTTGTAGTGTTTGCGTAGTGTAGGGTCATGCTGGGGGTAGTGTTTTAGGGTTTTGGGTAGTGTTGTAGTGTTTGCGTAGTGTAGGGTCATGCTGGGGTGTAGTATTTTAGGGTTTAGGGTAGTGTTGTAGTGTTTGCGTAGTGTAGGGTCATGCTGGGGGTAGTGTTTTAGGGTTTTGGGTAGTGTTGTAGTGTTTGCGTAGTGTAGGGTCATGCTGGGGGTAGTGTTTTAGGGTTTTGGGTAGTGTTGTAGTGTTTGCGTAGTGTAGGGTCATGCTGGGGTGTAGTGTTTTAGGGTTTTGGGTAGTGTTGTAGTGTTTGCGTAGTGTAGGGTCATGCTGGGGGTAGTGTTTTAGGGTTTTGGGTAGTGTTGTAGTGTTTGCGTAGTGTAGGGTCATGCTGGGGTGTAGTGTTTTAGGGTTTTGGGTAGTGTTGTAGTGTTTGCGTAGTGTAGGGTCATGCTGGGGTGTAGTGTTTTAGGGTTTTGGGTAGTGTTGTAGTGTTTGCGTAGTGTAGGGTCATGCTGGGGTGTAGTGTTTTAGGGTTTTGGGTAGTGTTGTAGTGTTTGCGTAGTGTAGGGTCATGCTGGGGGTAGTGTTTTAGGGTTTTGGGTAGTGTTGTAGTGTTTGCGTAGTGTAGGGTCATGCTGGGGGTAGTGTTTTAGGGTTTTGGGTAGTGTTGTAGTGTTTGCGTAGTGTAGGGTCATGCTGGGGGTAGTGTTTTAGGGTTTAGGGTAGTGTTGTAGTGTTTGCGTAGTGTAGGGTCATGCTGGGGGTAGTGTTTTAGGGTTTAGGGTAGTGTTGTAGTGTTTGCGTAGTGTAGGTTCATGCTGGGGGTAGTGTTTTAGGGTTTAGGGTAGTGTTGTAGTGTTTGCGTAGTGTAGGGTCATGCTGGGGTGTAGTGTTTTAGGGTTTTGGGTAGTGTTGTAGTGTTTGCGTAGTGTAGGGTCATGCTGGGGGTAGTGTTTTAGGGTTTAGGGTAGTGTTGTAGTGTTTGCGTAGTGTAGGGTCATGCTGGGGTGTAGTGTTTTAGGGTTTTGGGTAGTGTTGTAGTGTTTGCGTAGTGTAGGGTCATGCTGGGGGTAGTGTTTTAGGGTTTAGGGTAGTGTTGTAGTGTTTGCGTAGTGTAGGGTCATGCTGGGGTGTAGTGTTTTAGGGTTTTGGGTAGTGTTGTAGTGTTTGCGTAGTGTAGGGTCATGCTGGGGGTAGTGTTTTAGGGTTTAGGGTAGTGTTGTAGTGTTTGCGTAGTGTAGGGTCATGCTAGGGGTAGTGTTTTAGGGTTTAGGGTAGTGTTGTACTGTTTGTGTAGTGTAGGGTCATGCTGGGGGTAGTGTTTTAGGGTTTAGGGTAGTTTAGTTGTTTAGTGTATGCTAAAGGCATATTCGTTCTAAAAGTTTTCGTTATTTTAATTTGCGGCCTAATAGTACATGCGGGATTTCGTCATATATTCGCTAATCATACTTTCTATGGCAAAATGAACCCCCTCATTTTGTTCCTTTTTAAATTAAATGTTTTAAGAGTTACCACTTTATTCCAATCAAGATGGCTTCAGGTGTGCCATACCTTTGTAATAAGTAGGACTGTTAGCACTCTAGTTGTTCTTTAGAACACTCTGGGACATTCTGTCATTGGGCTATAGTTGGGCTACATCTGGCTGATATTTGGGCTACATTTGTTTTTTTTGTCTCTGGTGGCCATCTTTGGGCTACATTGGGCTACATTGGGCTTCATTGGGCTACATTGGGCTCCATTTGGGCTCCAACATATATATAGCCCAATGTAGCCCAATATATATTTTTCAAAGTTAATTTTCGTAAAAACCACTGGAGCCTATATCTTGAGACATAGCAAAGGCACATCGGGCTACCAGTCCCTACAATTTTGCCAAGTTTGGTGTAAATCCATTCAGCCGTTCAAGCTAAAAGTGAGGCCAACCGCCCTATGGAAAATTGCATGGGAAAAACACGTTTTGGGACCCCCCTTTTTTCTCGGCCCCCCCTTGACGAAACCCCCCCAAATTTTCAGGGGCTGCTCAGAAACAAAATGTTCCATTTTCCTGAAAATTTCAGCCAATTCTGTCCTCAAACGCCAAAGTTATTCGACATAGAATTTTCAAAAATCCCATAGGAAAAAAATCCTAACTATATATACCTACTGGCTATCGCCAGTAGGTAATATATATATAAAAAAATCTTTTAGGACTACATCTGGGTGCTGGTGTTTAAACTAGAATAAGTAGTTGGACATGAATTACAGTCCTTGTGAAGGATTCATTTAATTATTCTCCCTGAATTAATTTCGCTCTCTATCCATTCTGCCGCATTATTGTTGTTTTTTCAGTGAAATATTCGAAAGGGCATTAAACAAAACAGTGAAGAATAAGGCACATGGCCCCAACCGCATCCCAGCTGACCTGTTTTTGGCTAACCCTGCTCTATGGCTTCCTTTGTTGACCAATATTTTAGCAACTCAGGGCCCTCCTACATCATGGGGATCCATTATAATAGTCCCCCTTTTTAAAAAAGGGGATACGTCGGACCCAAAATGTTATCGCCCATCTCATTAATCGCTTGTACCTGTAAATTGTTGAGCAGAGTCATATTAAACCAGTTGGAGGCCTGGGTAACCGAAAGTGGGACATTTTTGGATGTACATTATGGTTTCAGGAGGGGTCTGGAACATCAAACAATGTCTTAACCTGCACCTGGTAATAAGCAAGTAAGCAATACCCAAGCCAGGATCTCTTTACCTCAGGTTTATGGACCTTATGTCAGCATTTGACTGGGTGCAGAGAGGGAGCTTATGGGACAGAATGTTGAATCTGGGCGTTGAACCATCCGTAGTCCATTTTTTAGCCAAAATGCATCAAGAAGTGCCTGGAAGGGTCAGATATGGAGAGGGTGGGGAACTCTCCGCTCCCAATAAAATGAATTGTGGGATGCGTCAAGGCTGTGTCCTTGACCCCTTTTTATTCTGTTTATACATTAATGATTTAGAAAGTCACATTAATCATGGGAATGTGGATGCCCCCACAATACGTACCAGAAATCGTCCGGAATTAGTTTGGGTCTACAGAAGCTAGTGGCCAGGTTTAATGATTTCAAGAATGGATTGGGTCTAAAAACTAATATAGCAAAATCTTATACTATGCTGGTGGGTAAATCCCCCACCATTTTAAAATCATGTTTTATCAAAATTTAAAAGCTGTCCTGTGTCCCTACCTTTTCTTACCTGGGGATCCCGTTCGATCAGAAAAACACCTGGCACCACCTAGTCGAAACAAGGATCAGTAGTTTTAAGCAAAACCTGGAGGCAATATTTAGGTTTACGAAAAAGCTAGGCTCAAGACTGATCTATAAGGCTTGTGTGTGTTCTGTCATTTTGTAGGGGTCTGGAGTATGGGGTTCCTGTAACCTGGTGCGTCTTCAAATAGCTGAGAACACTTTCATGAGACGTTTGTTGACAGTCCCCAATAGTCTTCCCGCCACTGTCTGTCACAGTGAACGTGGTCTCATTACTTTGTCTTTTCGCATACAAATTGCACCAACTTTATTGTGGCGCTCAATCTGGGTGAAGTAAGAGCCAGCCCTTAATTGCGCAATCATCTTAGACTGTTTTAAACTGGATTATATGTCGAATATATCTTGGCTCAGCTACATAAAAAAACTATTAGAGTCACTGGGCATGGCGGGTTGTTTTCATAATCCAGCTACTATTTCCAAGATCCCAAAAGCTAAACTGAAAAAGGATCTCCTAACCTGTCTAAAGTCATCTAGAGGAAACTTAGTGATGATAAAAAAGAGAGTCTTAGAACACTCGCTTCTAGTACGCTCTCCAAGTGTTGAGCCTTACCTCTCTTTTTATTTCGGTCATACCAAATTGCTTTATCCCATCAGATTCAGGTTTGGCATTTTGCACCTTCTTGTCTCCTATCCTCACAAAGCTTATTGTGATGCTAAACTGGATCTGTGCCATTGTTATTCCAAGTCCTCTCAGAGCACGCTTCATTTTTTTCCTTCTGTCAACTTTATACTAAGCCAAGGCGTGATTTTATTATCCCTCTCTTAAAGCTTTTAAGCATTAGCTCTTAAATGATGAATTCACTTGTTTAATGATTAACAGATACATTTCTGCAGATGTTGGTCTGTGTGATATTTTTGGGAAATTATTTTTGTCTTGTTTTAATGATTAATCTCTGGATTATATTGCCCACGGGACAGGGCTTTGTCATGAAGTTTATTAATACTATCTCCAGTTTATGCTGTTATGTTGTAGGAATGTTAATTTATTGATTACCATTGCTCTGAAGTATATCATCCGTTGTTTACAGGTGTACCGGGTGGGAAGTAATTTATTTGTAATTTATGAATTAATAATTTGCTGCTAATTCATTTTAATTCATTAATTTGTAATTATATTTGGTAATTGTGTAATTTATTTTAGGTTTGTGTTGAGGTGTTTATAGGAGTTAAAGGTGAGAACTAATTTGTGTTTAATTAATTAATATATATTTGTTAATTAATGTTAATTAGTTGTTATTTCTTTTAGGTAATTGTTTATTTTTTGTGTGTTGTGTTTACTTTTAAAGGGGAAAAGGGTGGGTATTAACTACATTTTAATTATGTAATTATTAGCTGTTAATGGCAATAGTTTCAAATTTTAAAGAGGTTTTAATTGTGTTTTTATATTTTATAGTTTAATTTAGGTGTGTTGTGGATATTATAGTGTTACAGTTTGTGTAGTCAATTAATGCTTATTTGTTTTATTTTATTAATAATATTTTTTTAATTGAATTTTAATAATGATAATTATGTAAATAATGTAATTAAATATGTTCACATTTTTTGTTATTGGTGTGGTGTTATAAGGTAGGAAATAAAGTACATATATTTATATTTTAATTAATGTTTTTGTTTGTAAATATCTTGTAGTTTAAAATTATTTTTATGTATATTTATATATTATATTAATGTACATAATATTTGTTGGTTTTTGTTATATGTAAATAATATTATAATATGTGAGTTTTTTGTTTATTTTTTTTAAATATTTTTTATTTATTTGCATTATTTTATTTAATTAAAAAAATTAAATGTTTGAGTTTGAATAATATTTTTTTTCTCAGCAATCCAACACTTTGCCTACTGTTGCATCCACCGAAGTGGGAATACAAATTTTTACCTCTCCGCTATCCAATACTTTCCCTACTGTTTCACTCTCTGGAGTGGGAATAGTAATATATATCCCTCTATCCAACACTTTCCCTACTGTTACACTCACTGGAGTGTGAGTACATTTTTTTACCTCTCCACTATCCATCACTTATCCTACTGTTGCCTTCAGTGGAGTGGGAATACTAATTTAAACCCTCCGCTATCCAACATTTTTCCTACTGTTGCAGACTTTACAGTGGAAATAGTCATTTGTAACCCTCCGCTATCCAACACTTTTTCTACTGTTGCACTCACTGTTGTTGTAATATTATTTTTTTCCCTTCCACTATCCAGCACTTTCCCTTCTGTTGCACTCACTGGAGTGGGAATAGTAATTATTTTTACCTCTCTGCTATCCAACACCTATCCTACTGTTGCATTCAGTAGCGTGGGAACAGTAATTCTTACCCCTCCACTATCCAAAACTTTCCCCATTGTTGCTCTTACTGGAGTGGGAATAGCAATTTGTACCCCTTCGCTTTCCAATACTTTCCCTACTGTTGCACTCACTGGAGTGGGAATAGTAATTTTTACCCCTCCGCTATCCAACACTTTCCCTACTGTTGCACTCTTTGGAGTGGGAACAGTAATTTTTACCTTTTTGCTATCCAACACTTATCCTACTGTTGCACTCAGCGGCATGGGAACCGTAATTTGTACCCTCTCCTCTATTCAACACTTTCCCTACTGTTGCTCTTACTAGAGTGGGAATTGTAACTTTTACCACTCCGCTATCCAACAGTTTCCCTACTGTTGCACTCACTGGAGTGCGAATAGTATTGTTTTTCTTCACCACTATCCAAACCTTTCTCTACTGTTTTTGTCAGTGGAGTGGGAATAGTAATTTTTACCCCTCCGCTATCCAACTCTTTCCTTACTCTTGCACTCTATGGAGCGGGAATAGTAATTTTTATCCCTCCGCTATCAAACACTTTCCCTGCTGTTGCACTCTTTGGAGTGTAAATAGTCATTTTTACCCCTCTGTTCTCCACCACTTTCCCTACTGTTGCACTCACTGGAGTTGGAATAGTAAATTTAATTATTTTGCTATCCAACCTTTTCCTTACTGTTGCATTTATTGTATAAGGCAATTTATGTTTAAATATTTTTTATAGTTTAATATTTTAATTTTTATTAGTTTTTTTATATTTTAGAATTTAATATATATCATAATTTTTATAATGTTAAACTTTTAAAATACTTTACATATAATAGTTTATTATTTATTTTGAAGTAAATAAATATGTATAAATTATTATGTTTGTGTGTTGATTTTCTTTAAATAAGTTTATTTGTTATATTTTGTAAAAATGTATATTAACATTAATATTCATATTTGATATATTAAATAAATATTCTTTTATTTTACATATCTATATGTAAATCAATATTTTTTACATGTATATTTTTTATATCGATATTTTTCATTCAATATTTTTGTAATTACCTTTCTAAGTATAGGAGTCGATATATTTGTTGTCTATATTTTTTAATCGATATTTTTTACATCAATATTTCATACATCAATGTTACGTCAGTGATCTGTGTCTGACTCCCTGAATTAGTCTTCCTTCCTATACCAATGAGGGTGAATCCTAAGGAATTGCCCAAATGGGAGATTATCCCTAAAGTTTCTAGGATGGTGGCTACCGTATTGAAGTAGAGAGTTCCTTTAGGTAGATTTACGGAACTGTGAGGTACAGAGTTTGTCATTGCCTTCTATGAACTTCAGATCAAGGAAAGGAATCACTCTCGTATTGTGTGACATGGCGTATTGTATATCATTGCACTGGGGGGCTGATTCCGATTTTGGTCGGAAGGGCTCCAAACGATGGTCGGAGCCCTTCCGACTGACCCAGAATTTGTGGACCGGATTCCTTTCTGACCAAGCCATTCTGATGGGCTCGGTCTGAAAGGAATCAGACTCGGATTTCGGGATTGTGGACGACATGCTCGGAGAGCCTGTCCGCAGTCCGGAAATTTCTCAGTACTCCCCCGGTCGCCTCTTTACGACCAAGGGAGTACGATGGCAGCTTTTCACTGCCTTTTTGTGCCGGTGTGTCTGGCACAAAAAGGCAGTCAGAATCTGTCTCTGGGGGCCCCCTGCAGGGCCCTCATGGGTGTGAGGCTGCCGGATGGCGGCATGGGGGCACCTGTTGATCCCTGCAACCGGTGGCAGGCACCTTGGGATGCCGGCCACAGGGTGCAGGGATGAACTGCACCCCTGCTTTCAACAATGCAGGCATGCATTCCGCTCGGAATGCATGCCTGTATTGTTAAGTATACGAATGCCAACGTACCCTGTTCGGTCGCATCGTACTAGCAGGGCTGTAACTGACGACAGCAGGTCGGTCGTTTACAGCTCCTGGTCGATGTCGGACAGACTCAGGTCCGTCCGACATCGGAATTGGCCCCTTAGTGTTGATCCAGTTATGAAAATAATGCAGACATAAAATGGCCCGTTCCATAAGAGAAAAACATAATCTATATACTTGGCTCATTTGAGAATATGGTCATGGTATGGATTATTGGCAAAGACGTGTTGGTTCTCATAATCTACAGTGAAGAAGCGTGCTAGGTACGGGACAAAATTGTCCCCCGTAGCAATATCTTTCTTTTGGTAGTAGAAAGTTTTATCAAAGAGGAAATAGTTCATTCAAAAAGCTATCTCAGTCATTGAAAGTAAAAACCAGGCAGGGGCTATTGTGGGTTGTGGCTTAGCGTCTCACAGATTACCATGAGTGCTTCTTTGTGTGGTATGTTTGTATACTAAGCTTGTTTATCCATGGTGACCATGAGGTAAATATATTGACTCTTTCATAAAACCACCAGTTCTTGAGCCAAATCATACATTAGGGATAGTATGGATTTTATCAACTGTATTGAGGACTTTCCATTTAATGCATCGGATAATATCATGGTCACCATGGATATGCAAGCTTTGTATGCAAACATACCACAAGAAGACTCTTCCTGAGCTGCTTTGCCTACACACAATATATAATGACACAAGAGCAACTGATACGCCCATGTGAACTGGGTAATAGCTAATCAGCTTAAGCACAATCGTTCAAAAGGAACTCATTTTCAGCAATGAATTATTATTGCTGCAAATATATATCACTTTTTGCAATGACTTTGTTAAGACTGACACAAAAAAATTATCTGACAATATGTTTAAATTAACTTACACGTTGTAATATTTAGCCTAAAAAAAGGTTGCCCCAAGAATAGATCGTTAACACTCACTTCAGCCAAAATGGGTGACAATTATTTCTTCATACACAATTTCTTTATTAAAAAACAACTCACATAACACACATGTATTGGTATTATATACACATATATGAAATAGTAAAAAAGTGACTCAATGTGACCCCAGTGAAGTGAGCATATCCAAACAGGTGAGAAACAAGAAGTGACTGTATAAAAACGCAGGTTTTTGGAATTTCTACGGATGTCTTTTGGAAATTTTTTATTGAATCCCTTTAGGGCCAGAATTAGAATGTGTTTCGATATTTTCAGGACTATCCTATATTAGTTGTCAACAACGTTTTGACTCCAATCTGGATGTCGGAATCTCCTCAGGACCGAAAATACAGGGGGGTCAAGGCACTTAGGCTCAAGTTTAAAGAGACAATATTACAGATCCTATTAATCACCAATGATCCTTATTCAATGGATTCGGATGACAAGGACGCACCCTCCAGATGTACGATAGATCTCTAGAGTGATAGTTGGATAGTTTCCAAGGTGGAATTAATTCATCCTGTCTGGAATTAGTTGACCAGTCCCAATATTAATCCTATAGATCAATGCACGGATCAAGGATGAGGTGACTGAAAAGGCAAACCGTCGATCCAGCAGCCTACACTTTAGTTCCAGATCTGAGACTAAGGGGCCTATTACGATTGCGGTTTTTCCGCATCCTCCAGGCCAGCGGAAGCCACCGCCGGCCCGGAGGATGCGGAAAAACCGCAGCGGACCCACCAAAGACCCACCGCCACATTAGGATGGCTGGTGGGTCGTGGTTTCCGTCCGCAGCTTTTCCGCCGCGGTTGGCTTACAACCGCGGCGGAAAAGCTCTAATATGGTGGTGGTGTCTCTCAGACACCGTCAGCCATATTGGGATGGGCTGTAAAAAATGCTTTTCCGCGGCGGGTTTTCCGCTGTGGAAAAGCATGTGTAACTTCACTGCGGGGGCCCGTTGCTGGCCCCCTGGGTGAAGGGGGGGTGGGGGGTGCACATGGGGGGTACCTACGGTACCCCCCTGTATGTGTATGCAGAAATCGGCAGGCACCGCACGGTGCCTGCCGCTTTCTGCATACAAATGCAATGTATGCATTTTTACCATTGCGGCGGATGCAGCTTGAAGCCGCACCCGCCGCAATGGTAAAAATAGAGGATGTGACCGCCAGGGTGGCGGTCACATCCTAATTGCACAGGAGGGAACTCCGCAGGCCATGCGGAGGTTCCCTCCTACTCTATGGTGGCGGACGGACTCAGGTCCGTCCGCCATCATAATCGGCCCCTAAGAACGGCCGTGGCTCGTGTCCGTAAATTCTCTTGTGAGTCTGACTCACCTAACTTCTGTTAATAAACCTTCATGGTTTGCAAATCTGCCACTCTCTGTCATTCTTGTGGGACCAAATGTGCTTAATGTTGTTTAATTGTGTTGATTTGTTGTGTTACGTCTCAGTCTGGGACTGAAGCTGCATCTGCTTGAGTGCAACTTGTACTTGATTTCGTGTCATAAATCTGCTCAGTGCAAATCTGCTGCAACAAAATCCTTCTGCGGCAAACGATGAAATCACTTGACTGCATATCTGGTAAAATGCTTACAGTTTTATCCATTACAAGAAGATTATTTCGGGCTGCAAGGTGTTAGGAGGTCAGAGGAAGAGTTTAATGGTGATTTAATTTCCATTAAGGCGTACAGCATCAGCAAGATTTACCACTTGCATTCTGTACAGTTACGTGGCTGTTATTCAGCAATGAAAGCTCTACATAAATTAGCATAATGTGTTTCACAAGGAAATGGCTGAGAACTGAAATAGCAATGCTTCACACTTTTGTCTCTTTCTCGTCATTTTTGTTAGAGTCATCCCTGTGGTTATAGCTTTAGCTCAACAAAAACGGATGCTATGGCGAGGGCTCCACATGCCTTGAAAAATTGCCCCTGTGGGGAACCAAATCATGCCTATACTCTCTTTTATGCCCCATGCTGCTTCACATTTCTCTTCCTGTCAGTAACATTATGAGTTCCTCATGCGCAATTAATGTAACTTCTTTAAAAAAAAAATCTCTGCAAAACGGTCAGCTGCTGTCAACACATTTTTGCTTCTCAGTGTGTAGCAATGAGAGTTGATTGCTGGATTAGTTTAATTTAACACAGTAGACTGTCTCTTGTCATGCACAAAAGTCTCACGTTCCAATGCGCGTTGTAATAACTGGGGCAAATACCTTAGTAGAATGCTTTTCACGTAGTAATGGATTTGTTTTTGCACCTGATAATTACTTATTCAGTAAATAAAAGAGAATAACATCTACATAATGCGGAATATAGTGGATTGCCATTACTGCACAGTTTTGTCCACACTATTACCTATGGGTGGGACCTGGAGGAATCTGAACACAAAATGATGAGGGGTTAGTGACATTAGTGATCATCATGCAATGTGTTCAACGTTAAAAAAGAAACTAAGTCAAATACTAAGAGGCCCGCAGCCTATTATAATCTCCTTTTCGTGCTTCTCCAGCATAGAAGCGTCCGGTGTGTTTCTTTTTCGCTTCTGTAACCGGGATGTTTTATGGCATGGGCAGAGTGACCAGCTGCCCAGGGCCCCCACCTACCGAGGGGCCTCTGGGAAAGTGACCTTTGTTTGTTGCTGTTTCTGTTCCTCAACATCTCTTCTCTCTACGTACTTATCTCTGACTGTGCTTCTTTGCCCAGTGTCATTAAAATGAATTTTGGGGACACTGGAAAGACATATTTTAGCTGTTTAGGTGGGACTCTGTTTCTGAAAGCTTGTTTGGCATCACGCAGACCTTAGTTTTGAGGAAGTGGGAAATAAAATCCAAAGTTGTTCCATACAGGAGCCCGCAAAATATGCCTTGCCTGGGGCCCCAAAAAGTCCCTCAGGTGACACTTTCTTCAACCGCTAAAATAATTCTAAAGATCTCTTAACGCATGGGCAGCAGGCATCCAGAATGGTATCATGCAGAGCAGCACATTTCTTGAGAGATTTCTTTTGACGTTATTGAAAAGTCGCGACATTGCAAAATAGCTGACCACATTTTTGTGACTGCACATCCTAAACAAAGCATCCCCCTGCATGACTATGGACATTGCTGTCTGACTTCTGCTGAGACAACCTGGTTGAACAGGACGTTTTAAACTGTTTCTGAAAGTTTACCCTGCTGCAAGTACATACTAGACGTTATCACTCTAAATGATCTAATTAACTGGACGTTCACCGAGCCAGTCTCAGTACATTAAATGCATTTAATAAGGTACACATAGTTATTTATTTTCGAATTTATAGAGCGCATAGCTGCCCCAGCGACGGGGTGTCCCAGTGCTACCAAGACTACAGACGTGAGCTCCAGGAGAAAAATTGAGGATTAAGCAGGGAAGAGCCATGTCTTTATGGCTTTACGGAAAGCAAGGTGGTCTGGATTGCTCTGATGTCGACAGGGAGCGAATTCCAGAGTTTCACAGCAAGACTGTGAAAAGAACGACCCCCAGCTCTTGCTTTCAAGACTCGAGGAATGCTGACCAACGCTTCGTCAGCAGATCTCAAGGAACACCGCGGTACATAGAACTCCAACAAATTGGCCAACCCTAAAGGTGCTCGAGAAGTCAGGATCCTTTGCGACACACAGAGATACTTGAACTGAATGCACTTTTCAACAGGCAGCCAATGCAATTTAGGAAGCACATGAGCAACCGAACAGCATTTTGGAAGTGCCACCAAGAGGCGAGCAGCCGCGTTCCGTACTCTCTGCAGATGCCTAATGCTGGATTTATTCGCGCCCAGATAGAGGGAGTTCCCATAGTCCAGTCTAGAGAGAATTGTCGCCTGGACTATGGTTTGACGCACTTTGGGAGGAAAGAAACCCAACAACGGTTTCAAACCTCGCAGAAGCCCAAAACAGACCCCTGCCACCGATTTGGATTGGATGTCAAACGTAATGCCGCTGTCGACCCACACACCCAGGTTTTACAGCCTCCTTGAGCTCAGGGGCAGGTTTAGGACGATCTGGCCAACATTGCTCGGACCACAAATCCCGATCCTTCCCAAGCAAAAGCACCTCAGACTTACTGATGTTCAACTGCGAGCAGTTAGCTGCCATCCAGCCCGCAACTACTAGAAGGTCCTCTTTAAACTTGTCTAGGTTGGCACTACATTTCTAAGAGAAGGCAATCACCAAGTAGGTATCGTCAGTGTACGACACCAGTGACAGTCCCCTGTCCTTAGCCACCAGAGCCAGGGGGCGAACATAGATGTTGAATAGCAGGGGGCTCAAAATAGAGCCCTGCGGCACCCCCTGATGCAGAGCAAACTCCTAAGAATGAAAAGGTGGCACTGAGACTTGAAACGACCTCCCCGCCAGAAAGTACCAACACCAGTCAAAGGTCACACCCCTGATGCTGATTTCATGTAGGCGCTATAGAAGTATCACGTGGGAGACAGTATTGAACGCTGCACTTAAGTCCAAAAGGACTAAGGCCGCTGAGTCACCGACATCCAGACTCCGTTACTTGGTGCTATCACGCCCACGAAAACCATTTTGTGAAGGATCAAGGATGGCATTCTGCTCAATGAACTCAGAAAGAACAGAGTTCACATGAGATTCCACCAGCTTCGCCAAAAAAGGCATCTGGGAAATGGGTCGATAATTGCCCAGCTTGGCGGGATCCAAAGAAGGTTTCTTTAGCAGCGGTATCACTTTGGCAAGTTTCCATGCCACAGGCACGGAGGCTGAAGACAAAGAGAGGTTGACCAGGTGAATTCTTACAGGAAAAATAGGAGCATGGAACTGGTGAAAAAGGGCCGGAGTCAAAGGGTCGGCCAGCGAACCCTATTTAATTTTTGAACAAAGGGACTCGAATTCTTAAGGGGACAGGAGAGGAAAAAAGGACAGGATGTTACCAGCCAAAGGACTGATAGCTCCAGGAGCTGCCACGACAGCAAATGGAACCACAGTGGCAGGCCAAGATAT
Organism: Lissotriton helveticus; assembly: GCF_964261635.1. Taxonomy (NCBI): domain Eukaryota; kingdom Metazoa; phylum Chordata; class Amphibia; order Caudata; family Salamandridae; genus Lissotriton; species Lissotriton helveticus. The sequence goes on along the minus strand of NC_136069.1, from coordinate 1,005,121,701 downwards.
ATCTTCTCTACTTTATTCACAAAATACCTAGCCAGCTCGTTACACTGATAGTTCGAGGAAATCAGGGAGGCCCCGGAAACACCTGTGCTCTTCATACCCTCCAGCAGGGAGAAGATTGTCTTAGCGGGGTTGGAACTAACTAAGATTTTATCAGCCACATACTCAGCTCGTGCTCTCCAATTGAGTTTGTGATACTGCTTGAGGGCCGCTCGATAATTACTTTTTGCTGCCCCATCATAGGAGCGTTTCCAAATGTGCTCAAGCTGTTTACAACCCTTTTTGGCTAAGATTAACGAATCCTTAAACCAGTGATTAGACAGCCCACGATTCTTCCCCCCAATTTGGCCGGAATGCAACTGTCCAGACCCAGTGTCAGCCACTCCTGGACACAGGCGTTAGCCAACGCCATGTCCGGTGGCAGCTGAGGCCTATGGCTGGACATGACAACAGAAAAAAGACTGGTGTCCAATTTATGCTAGGGACCTTTTAGGAACAGGACAGGACGGTCCGGAACAGCCTTTTCCTGCAACCGCAGCGAGAACGAGACCAAAAAATGGTCTGTCCAGGCCTGCGGAACCGGCGGCAGAACCTTAAGCGAACTTAAGTTGGAGAATATGGTGTCCAATAGGTGACCTGCCACATGCGTGCATTCACCGACCCGCTGAACCAACAGCCAAAAAACTGGTGATCTCGGCCTTCCCACTATTCTCGAAGTAGAGATTAAAGTCACCTAAAATGGTGAAATTTGCGGCACTACTTGAGTGAAGCATAACTCTGTTCAATAAATCTTCCCTGAACAGGCTAGAGGGACCAGAAGGATGGTAAATGAGGAGACCAGACACAGTGAAGTTATGGTTCAACACGATTTTAAACAGTGCGCTATCGCAGTCCACTATGTTCTCCTTGCTGACACCGCAAGTATACATCTCTTTGACGATGATGTCAAATGTAAATGTCATGGTACTTATAGAGCGCACTGTCACCAGACGGTCACCTTGCGGTGTTGCCTATTCGGCTTCCTGGCGCTGATACTCATACCACTGTGGAACCCCTCCTGGCTTTCCCTGTGAAGTGTCCACTCCTGGGCACCCCCAGGGTGAAGCCAGGCATCCTTAGCGCTGTTGGTGCCTGTGTGGAGGCTAGGCAAGCTATTGCCCAGAGTTGCAGCGTGGAGCCCGTGATTAGAATAGGCACAGAGGCGAGAATTAACAGGTCCGAGGAAATTGAGCCCGAGACCCCGCTGAGGCAGGAATCGAACCCTGGTCCCTGGCCAGAACTCTGCATCAGGGTCTGCCGCTCTAACCATTGAGCCACAATACCGCCCCCTTTACCCCCCCTCTGTTAACATACTTCATCACATAACCTTGGGGAGAGCTAACCAAGGCTCCGCCATCGAGTCCTGGGTGAGCCAAGTCTCTGTTAGAAACAGCACATCCAGCAGTTCATCTCCCAAGAGAACAAAGACCTCAGCTTGATGTTTCGTGAGTGACCAACAATTCAGGCTTAAGAATTTATAATCAATGTGGTCAGATGTGGATGGGCGAGACTCCGCCACTGGGTGTCGAATGAGCGAGGCTTACATTTTAGAGGACCGGCCAGAGGAACCCCAGCTATCAAGTGGCAATTGACCTCCAAAGCCAGGGGCTCAGCCCGCAAATACCTGAGTGGACCAGTGGGAAAATGAGCAGGGATTCTGGTGACTGGCGACGGACCGACGCGGATGTGCGCAGACGAGCTTGCCATTGGAGTGCCTTTGGCGCCCCAGCGGCATGCCCACTGCATGCGTCCGCTGTGTGGTTGCAGCTGTGCCTCCATTTCAAGAGTCAGGGGAGCAAACAACTATCCCGCTCATCTGCGCTACTACCCGCAATGGCGGTCTCACTCCTGCCGTCCTGGGCGAACTGCAGCCTTTCCCCCCAACCAAGCCACCTCTAACCAGCTCGGTGCCCTTCGCGCAATGGCACAGTGCACACCAACAAGTGAGTGCTAAAAATAGAATTCATGCGGCGCAGCCTAAAAAGATTTTAAAACAATGCCAAGAATGAGCATATACAAAAGAAAGTTCAAATTAACAGTGCTAGCTACCGGCTCCGCCTCAGGAGTCTCGAGACTGTGTGAGCACTAATAGTACCTCCTTATCAAGAGTCAGGGGAGCAAACAACTATCCCGCTGACCTGCACTCCTACTCAAGATGGCAGTCTCACTTCTGCCATCCCGGGCGAACTGCAGCCTTTCCCCCCAACAAAGCCACCTCCAACCAGCTCGGTGCCCTCCCCGCAATGGTGCAGTGTACTCGACTTTGTGAAGAGCCACGTGAGATTCATTATTGTTTAATACGTGGATGAGCTCTGAGTATTTAACCAACATAACCTATTCCGTGTGAGTAGGGTGATTTTTCCCAAGGGCGGTGAGACAGAAGACCACATTTAATAAAATAATTCCATACCTATATTTTAAAGCTGCTACAAGGTAACCAAGCAATGGTAAAGCCAAGAGGTCTCTGCAATTCGAGAGCTATTGGCATTGTCGATGTTAATTACTTTTAGTCACGTGTTATGGAGTGGAGTGAATGTATGTGGGGTGGGGTTGAAATATGTGTAGTGTAAATATGTGGCTTGGGGTGGAATGGAATTATGTGGAGTGTAATTATTTTTCATGGTGTGGATTTACATGGAGTGGCATGGAGTGGAGTGGATTTACGTGACATGATGTTGAATTATATTGTGTGGATTGCAATTATGTAGTGTGGAGTGAAATTATGTGGGTTGGGGTGGATTTGTTTGTTGTGGAATTGCATGGTGTGGAATTGTGTGTGTGGAATTATGTGGTGTGGAAATGTGTGACATTGAATGGAGTTATGTGTAGTGGAATTGTGTGGCATGACGTGCAGTGGAATTATGTGTATAGCAATTATGTGGTTGGCAGATAATGTATGTGGATTGGGATTGTGTGTCATGGAGTGTTATTATGTGGAGTTGTAGTGTGTGTCATGGAGCTGCATGGATTGGAGTGGAACTATGTGCTGTGCTGTTGAATTATGTGGAATTTTGTGGTGAGGATTGAATGAATGTGATATGTAGTGGAATTATGTAGTTTGGCATAAAATGATGTGGTATGGAGTGCAATTGTGTGGCATTGAGTGAAATTATGCTGAGTTGAATTATGTGGATGGTGTGGAGTGTATTCATGTGGAGTGTTGCTTTGTGGCCTGGAGTACATTTATTTAGAGTGTAACTATGGGATAGCGAGTGTAATTGAAATATGTGGTGTGGAGCAGTATTATGTGGAGTATATTTATGTTTCTTGGTGTGAAATTGTGTGGCATTAAATTGTGTGACGTTAAATTGCGTGGTATTATTTGAAAATATGTGTCATAGTGTGGAGTGGAATTGTGTGTTCTGGTGCAGAGTTGCATTTTGTGGAATGTTATTATGTATTTTGGAGCTTATTGGATATAGGCGTAGTGCAATTATGTGATATGAAGGTAACAATGTTGTGGGAAGCAGAATTATGGATAGTGGAATTTTCTGGAGTTGAATTTTGTTGGGTGTAATTGTGTGGACTAGAGTGGAATTGTGTGCGTGGACTAGTATTATGTGAAGTGGAATTATGTGGCATAGAGCAGAGTGAATATATGTGGATTTGAATATGTTGGATTGTAATTATGTGGCATGGAGTGGAATGATGTGGAGTGGGATTGTGTGGAGAGGAATTGTGTAGTGTGGATTTGTCAAATGTTGATATGTGTTGTGTGTAGGGGAATCATGCGGCATGGATTTGAGTGTTGTGGAATTGCCTGCCACTTAATTGTGTGGTGTTGTGTTGAATTATGCAGAGTTGAATTATGTGTAATGTAGTTATGAGGAAAGGAGGGGGGTTGAATTATATGTAGTGGCATTGTGTGGCATTGAGTGGAATTATGTGGTGTGGATAGAACAGGGTGGCAGGTGCGAGAAGAAGAAAGAGGGATGGATTCAAATGCAAGCGTCCTAGTGCCAAAATGAATATCGTCAGCAATGTAAACATGTTTATCTACCATCTGATGACTGCAAGCAAGCTAACGGAGAGGATGAGGTATAACTGCCAAAGTTGCTGACTTTGAGGTCGGGAAACCTGGGAATCCTGTGCCTACACAAAATGAAGTTATCAAACAACTTACTCTTTCTTCTTTTCCAGGCAGCAGAGCCTGTTCGCCCCCATATCAAAACACTAGAAAGGTATTTGTGACTTTTTTTGTCGTAAGAGCTTGGACTTCACTTTTATTATATTTTTTATCTGGTTCCACAGAAACACTTTACGTTTATATAACTAAATGGAACATATCATGCATTTATTTGTTGACTTATTTCTTCATAAAACTTTCAGGCAAATGTCAAATGTGAGAAATATGTTATCTTGCTACCTTGATCGAAGTACCCGAAGGCAGAGTGTTAGACCAGGCATCATTAGCGTGGTTTCCCATAACCTTTTGACTTCAGACCTTCTGTTTTGGCTGATTTTGCTTTTGCTGGCCTTAGGATTCTGCACACTTTACCACAGCTAACATGTGCTAAAGTGCTTGTGCTCTTTACCTATAACATAGTAACATTGGCTCATACCCAAATGGCATATTTAATTTACTTACACGCCCCTAGTAAAGTGGCATTCTATGTGCCCAGGGCCAATAAAGTAAATGTTACTATTGTGCCTGCAGCACTGATTTTGACACCCATTTAAGTAGCCCTGTTAACATGTCTCAAGCATGTCACTGCAAAGCCTGTGTGTCCAGTTCAAATTACAATTTTGACCTGGCAAAGTAAAGCTTTTGGCAGGCCTAAACCTTCCTTTTTAATACATATAAGTCAGCCCTAGAGTAGGCCATGGACAGCTGAGAGGGCAGGGTGTACTGTATTTAAAAAGTTGGACATGTGCTTTTAAGTTTTACATGTCCTGGTAGTGAAAAACTCTTAAATAAATGTGTTACTACAACAAGGCCTTTCTCTCCCATATGATAACATGGGGATTACCTTATAATACTTTTTAAGTGTAATTTCCAAATGCGAAGATACAACTGGTTCAGGTGTGGTGTTTCTGGAATCACTATTTAAAATCCTAACTTATGATGAAGTTGGATTTTAAATTGCATTTTTAAAAATGCCACTTTTAGAAAGTTAAACACACAAGATGATGGACAGAATGTTGCACAATGGCAAAACATTCACCCCCAGTCACATATCTGGGTTTAATCCATGGTTATTTTGCTCACCAAGCCACCCCAGTTCAGACATGGCCATATGCAAATCAGTCTTGACCCTGTGCCTCATGGGAACAGTCCAGCCCGAACTGCCAAGCCATGTCTTCCCTGGACCGGAATCAAGCATCCTAGGACCGGTTTCTGGCTATCAGCCGTCTTCAGCCAGGATAGCTTGACTCCAGTGGCCTAGTGAGCACGGGACCCACGTATGGGCATACCCTTCCCACATAGGGTGAAAAGCAAAACACACAAGATGATGGACATAATGTTGCACAATGGCAAAACATTCACCCCCAGTCCCAGGATGCTTGTTTCCGGTCCAGGGAAGACATGGCTTGGCAGTTCGGGCTGGACAGTTCCCATGAGGCACAGGGTCAGACTGATTTGAATATGGCCATGTCTGAGCTGGGGTGGCTGAGTGAGCTAAAGTATGGTGATGGATTAAACGCAGATCAGTTGACTGGGGGTGAGTGTTTGATTTGCTCAAAAGGTCCGTCCATCATCCCCTTTTGTATCGCTTTGTTCGCCCTAAGTTGGCAGGGTATGCTCAGACGTGAGTCCCTTGCTCACTTGGCCACTGGATTCAAGATAGCCTGGCTGAAGAGGATTATGAATCCGAAACCGGTCCCAGGATGCTTGTTTCCGGTCCAGGGAAGACATGGCTTGGCAGTTCTGGCTGGACTGTTCCCATGAGGCACAGGGTCAGACTGATTTGCATATGGCCATGTCTGAACTGGGGTGGCTGAGTGAGCTAAAGAATGGTGATGGATTAAACCCAGATCAGTTGACTGGGGGTGAGTGTTTGAATTGCTCAAATGGTCCGTCCATCATCCCCTTTTGTATCAGTTTTAGAAAGTTGGCATTTTCTTGCCTCAGCCATTTGATGTGTGCAGCCTGTCACATCACATGAATGAATTAAGGAATGAATAGGCATTTGTAAAGCATATGCATATTCCAGAGAGTGCCTCTGCACTAGAGAGTAGAGTTGCCTGTCCACCAGTGTTGATTGTCCTATTTAGCTTGTTGAAAGAGCCAGGTTTTAGCCTCTTCCTGAAGAGAGGCATCTCAGGAATAGAACAGAGTTGCAGGGGCCGTTTTTTTCCAGATTTCAATCCAATCTTGTCATGTACCACAGCTTCCAACAAGCCAAAAACAAAATTATTATCTCACCAAAAAATGTATGAAAAGAATGGAAAGTACCTCACTGTAGAAACACCAAGGGGGGCTGGTAGCATATATTTACTAGTATGCCCACGCTTATCATCCTTGGTAACTTTCCAAGTGGAAGAAAAAGATGAAAGTAAAAAGATTCCTCTCGGCTGAGAAATCTATGAAAAGATGAGTGAAAAAAGAAAGATGACACAGTTGGTGCAGAACATCACTGCGTGCCTACCACGTCCCACACACAACACAAAAGAGGAGATGCAATCCTCAATTAAAAAGAGGTACCGCTTACTTGCAACAGGAATTTATTCAATGCAGTAAGTGTCCTCACTTAAAAACGGTATCTAATTGGCCATTCAACACCATCTGGCGTAACATTTCGGTGTACTGTCTAGTGCCAAAATTCCTACCAAATGGGCGAATCCATTTTTCCTTGGGGTTTCATAACAAGTATAGAAAAATAGAACATGAGCTAAGTCTTCTTGTCTACCCAAAGCCCACTCAGTACAAATAGAATCATTGCCCTCATCAGCCCTTTTCCCCCACCTAGACGTAAATGTATTAATTTGCAATGTAACATATCTAAATTTTAGATGAAGTACTTTAGCTAGAAGGGGCTTAATATCATCCATAAAGGGTTTGAAGAAGGGGCTTATTTTAAAACTTAAAACCCGATTAGTGAGTGAACCATAGCCAGGGCATACTGCAGTACTTTGATCAATTTAGTTCCCAAAAATAATTTTACACTGCATTTTTGAGTCAGGTGAGCTGTTCCGGGTGCTCCCAATATCTGCTCAGGCCCAGGCCCAAAAACCACATACCGATGTGGATCAGCCACAGGAATGTAACAAAGATATCAAGAGTAATTAATTCACTCTTTGCCTGTCTATATGTCTGTAATTCTTCCGTTGTCCATACTTTAATCCAATAGGAAAGAGACATCCATATGGCCCTATGCTCGATCCGCTTAAGACCTAGGTGCATCATGAGAGGTATCACTGGGGTATTTTGTGGCAGGGCAGTGAATCTCCTCATGATTTTATTCTCTGCTAAGGTTAATGGGGAGAGAGCCCCACCTCCCCATAACTCTGAGCCGTATAAGGCAGCTGATTGAGCCCTAGCTTTATAAACTAAAAAAGCAGGGGTGATTGCCTTTGATGATGTTGAAAAAGTTTTTTTGCAATTGGGCCAGCATTTTGGTTGAAAATAGTTTTAGATTTCACAATCTGGGGGTTCCAAGAAAGATTAGAATTTATGGTCAACCACAGATAAATGAAATTTGTCACACGCTCCAGGCTAACTCCACTTGACTGTATTTTGTTTTTGAAGCATTTATGCGGTCTGATAGTCATATATTTGGTTTTTATTGGGTTAATTTCAAGACCCTTTGTCTACAATATCCATCCAGTGCATTGAAAAGATTTTGAAGACCCCTAGGGGTTTGAGATAATAGGATGGTATCGTCGGCAAAAGTTAAAGCACAAATGTGTTCACCTCCCAATTTCGGGGAATCGTGGTTAGCTTTTTTAAGTGCTGTGATCATGTCATTGACATACAGGAGAAACAGGGTTGGCGCCAGGACACAGCCCTGGCGCACACCCCTTTTTACAGGTATCTCCTCTGTCAATTCACTCGCTTTCCCCCAACACACTTTTGCGTATGTATTCTCATGTAACCTAATAAGCTGTAGTATGATATTACTAGGGACCCCTTGGTGCAAAAGATTAGACCAAAGACAATCCCTGGGAATAGAATCAAAAGCGGCCTTCAAATCAATGAAGGCCACATACAAATTCCCACGGCGCAACCTTGTATACTTCCACGCAATAATTATTAGTCTCAGGACCTGGTCTATCGTACTTGTTTTCTTCCTGAAACCAGCTTGGCAAGAGGAGAGGACATTATTGTCCACAATCCAATCATTCAACCTATCTAGAATATGTTTAGCATAAACTTTTTGTAATATATCTAGAAGACTGATGGGTCTGTAATTTGCAGGTTCCTTCCTGGAACATTTCTTATCGATTGGAACTATCTCCGCTCCTTTCCATGAAGCAGGGACAGGCTGGCCATTAGCAATACCATTGCAAAGAAGATTTATATAAGGGGCCCATACATCTGGCTCATGGTTAAAAAAGTCCCATGGGATCTTATCAGGGCCTGGCGCTTTAGACGATTTTATAGCAGCAATTGCCCTTGTTGTTACTGCCATGGTAAACTGGAGGATAGGTGCTTGGCATAAATGTAGTAACTGTAGAGATTCTTCATTAACAATAGCCGGTGGAGCATAAAGGTGAGCAACATGGTTGTACCAGGTCTTAGGGTCCAGATTATAGTCTTGGGCCGGGATTTCTGCCTTTGAGCCGTTTGCTATAATTTTCCAGAACAGGAATTGATCATTTCTTTTAGAGGCTGATAGGAGTTCATCCCAGCTATCATCTTCCCACTTCCTGCGTGCAGCTTTCTGGACATTATTATAAGCAACCCTTGCTTCCCTGATCATAAATGTATTTTTAGTTTCAAGGGCCTTACATAGGTTTCTCTTAGCAAGGGAACAATCAGAGTCAAACCAAAGATTAGAGTAACCATCCTTGGTTTTTGATTTATTGCTTCCAGAAGCTGGTTTAGTTAAATGGGGCTTGATAGTTTCCATCAACATCTGATGGGTTTGAGTTATCGTGGGACCATTCGGAGACCCTGCTAAATAATGGGATAAATAGTCAGCAAAGGTATTATAGACAAATGTTAAAAGATCAACATTGCACAAGATAGCCGGCCACTTCAAAGCCCTCCTATTATTAGAGAGTTGTGGTTGGATTACATCTGGATCCCTAACAGAACTAGATGAAAAGTAATAAATAAAGAGACTCCCTGAAAGATCCAGGCACAAAGGAAAGTTATCACTATCTTTCCTGGCGCTATCTACACTAAATCCCTCAATGAGATCCCAGTGGCCAATACCTATCATAATATAGTCAATTTGAGAGGAAGATATCCCCCTCGAAAAAGTATGTGAGCATTTAGTGTCTAACTGGCTTCTGCCATTGCACGATTTCAATCCCTTCTCAATGGTAAAATTAACCAACTGTAAGGCAGAAACAGAAGGTCTCATCATCTCAGCTGTCTCCAACAGGGGAATGCCCATTACCAGATCTTGTTCCTCGGTAACCGAGCTAACTCCCTGTAGGGGCTCATAACAGCAGTTGAAATCGCCGCCAATTATAACTAAATCTTTTGAAGGGACGGTATCAAGTACCTCCTCTAACCGTGTGATAATTACTGACTCCTTCGATGGGTCTCTTGGTCTAACATATATATTAAACATATACATACAGTACTTGTTTGAGAAGTTAAATCTAAGACCCAGAATGTCATCAGTGTCGGTAGATAAAATATCTACAGAAGCATTGATTTCATTCTTTATCCAAACTAGTAGGCCACCAGAAGGTCTCCCTCTGACCGATTGACGTGCTTCTATACTGAACGTCCTGTAGCCGATTTTATATAGGGGTTCCCTAGCCCATGATTCCTGGAACAAACAAATGTTGAACAAGTCGATATATGTTTGCCAGTCCGGATCTTGCAGTTTCCTTGCAAGTCCAGCTATATTCCAAGATACAATTTTAAGCCTGCAATGGGTTAGGGATTGTGGAGAGGTTTTGGGGGTGTTTTGATTTATTACAAGATCCCTCAATAGGTCTCTTTGAGGATGAGCATCAGGAGTAGAAGTTACAACATCCAAAGTCTCATTTATGACTGGTCGGATGCACTCAGTTGGTAGATTCTCGCCTAATAAGGGTACTTTGGGGTGAACAATATGTTGGAAGTACCAACTAGCTTGTAAGGATAATGGGCCGTTTCATCCAGTTCGAGTTGCCTATCTAAAGCTTGTGAGAGTCAGTCTATCACATCTATATTGCTGCAGGGTTGTCTGTTCGCAGATTGGCAGATGTCAGTGTATCCATCAGTTCTATACTGTCTAATACAAATATTTGGTTTGAAAAGAAGATGGGATCTTAAACTAATATTAATTAGGTTGTCAGGGATATCTTTGGACCAAAAGGATACCTTTATGTCGTCTAGGTTCCCTGTATCTTGAGGGATCCTTTCTACATTTTGAATGTCCAATCTAATGATGGAGCGGCATTGCCTTACCTTCCTGAACCAATGAGTTACTTTATTAACAAGGGTGTCCTTATCTTCTCTTAGGCTAGAGGATGGCCTTGGTACATTGGTAAGAAAAACACTTTACCCATTTTGCTTATTGTCCCTTGCACTATAGCTACTAGGGTGTTTTCTGTTATCCCCCTCATTAATACCAAGGTAACTTCTCACATTATCTGCCCTAAACCCAGTGGTGGATGGATATCGGTTGTCCAAGGACCTGGTTACATGTCTATTTTGATTCTCAGTAAGGAGAGGCCTCGTTAGGGGTGTTCTATCTAAAAACTGTAGGGGTTCGCAGGGTCTCGAACTCTCTGTCAGCCCACCCTTTTCCAACGGTCTTTTGTTAACTGTTTGTGGTAAAGGTGAACTTCCTTTGAGAACCTCGTCTGCATGTCGATCCTTGCTAATTTTATTTGTTGCTTCTGGTCCCCATTTACCTGTGGTGGGGGGATCAGGTTTCTTCCCCATTGATGATTTTACCCCCGGGTTAGCTGTTGTAGTAATATCTTGACTTAGAGGAAGACGAGTTGTAAGTACCTCGATCATTCTTTTGATAACCAAGACCTCCTCTTGGACAATGTTAAGTTTTTCATAAAGGACCTGTACCAGATTATGAGTAGGAACTATAACATTCTGGAGGAGTTCCTCTGGTGTAGGCAGATTTTTCGGGCAGGTTACAACATTGCCTAGTGAACAGTCCCCCTCAGACTCCTCATCATTAATCTCGAAAGGCGAGAACCTATTTGTGCATTCAACAGTAATTACCTTATTGCTCGGTAAATTATATCGATCCCTTTTCGTGCCATCTCTATCTATTATAGCAGGAGAGGGAGTAGTACCTGTGCCCTGTCCACACTTTTGTAAGACCATATGTGGTGTTTGAGTTAACTCTTTGCCAAGCGGTTGGTGCACTATAACTGGAGGGTTACTGGCGTTTGGATGACACCATTGTCTTTCCTTTCATAATAAGAAGAGATTTTACCCCTATTGTTAATCTTGTTCACATTCCCTGATGACAGCATGGTTTCTACCTCCTCTATCAGCTCATCGATAGCGTCAAGAGTACAATTTTCAGCTGCTGTTTTTGGTAGCTTCTGCAGCTTTACTAACTTTGCTATCTTTTTCTTCCCTGAAGCTAATTCAGCGGCTTTCCTTTTCCCCATTTTTTCCTCTTAAATGGGTTAAGGGGGGCTAACTCAAAATTACAGCCCCTATACAAATACAATCTTAGAAATAACGAATAAATGCTCACAAAAAACCTGGGTTATGAAGGAATAAAAAAACAACAAAACGTAAAATAGACTTTACATGAAATATTATTAAAAGTCCATAAAAGTGAATCGCAGATGTTCAGAGGTTAAAAATAAAAGTCACAAATTCCGATAATAACCAGCAGAAATTTAAATATACAAGTATGTCCTTCAATACAATAGCTTGGATTTAATCAGTCTTACCGCCAATTGAGTCTGATCGCAACACAGAGATTTAAGGCGGCAAAATCAAGGGATTTGGCCCAGCCCGGCCTTTTCTGGGCTTTTGACGGGCTTTTGACGCGTGCGTCCGTGCTGCAGGAGCCCTGCTCCTAATTTAAGCGCCTCCTGGCGCATGGCGATGACGCTTCCTTCTTGCGCCAGACGGACTCTGGGAAATGAAGTCCCTGGCGCTGGTAGTACCTTCACACCCCCCACAAGCTGTTACCAGGGGGCAAGGAGGGCGCTGTGAATACCGTAGCAGCCCCCAGGGGCTGTTACTAGGGGACAGGCGAAACGGCAAAGAAACGGCAAAGAAAAACGAGTGCAGAGCAAACCAGCAGAGGAGCCCCCCTACCGCATCAAATACATGGGGCTGTGACACAGTAGCAGGCAAAGCCAGGAGCCAGTCGTTCCAATCACAGCTGACAGGGAATCATCCAGCGCGGCCAACCAAGGCTGTTCCTGCAGACCCGACTGCGTGTGCGGGGTTCCCCACAACTCACCAGCAGCCTCACAGGGCGCAGCAGCATCCTTCTGCCACCACCTTGCCACTTCCTGGTCTGGCAACGGCACCACCTCCTGTCCGACACACATCGCCCACCAGCCCGTGCCTCCACCAACTTTGTGAGTGGTCGCCGCCGCCAGTGCACCACCTCCCCGGTCTCTGGCAGTTCCGAGCACGTCTATTTTTCCCCCGTCCAGCCGCTCACGGTCGCAGCTCCGAGCACGTCTATTCCCCCTTTCAGCCGCTCCCGGTCGCAGCTCCCAGAAAAGACGGCAAGAACGACAAGAACCCTCTGGCAAATCAACCTCAGCCCCCTCACAGTTGAGCCGTCGGTGCCACAGGCCTACTGAAGGACTGTCACTGAGGCGGACTACTACTCTGCTAGACTCTCGATTTGCTGTGCTGACCTGCGGTCTTCTGCCCTCTTGCCTGGGTGAGAAGGACTGGACTTGCATCCCTTGAACCCAGAACCCAGAGTGACTCTAAGGGTCAGTTGGCCGGTCTCCTGATCTGAGGCCTCGGGGACAAAACAGGCTTCCAACAATCTTTCACTTTCACCTGGACTCCCCCATCTGAGTCTACCCTGCCAAGTGGTGCCATCCCTGTCCTGGAACCTTGGAAGTGGGCCTAAGCTGTTTGCCAGCAGAACTGATGCATCTTCTCTGCTGAGCAGTGCATCCCAGAGAAGAACTGATGCATGTCCTCAGCTGAGTGGCACATCCTTGAGCAGAACTGACTCATAGCCACTACTGCATGAATTTGAACCATCGCATAGACCAGCATTACCCCCCAAGTTCTCAGAACCAACACATCATCAACAACGCGGCCCATCTATCATTGACGGTAGCCTCGGCAATGCCGGATTTTATATTGCAGCCTCGCAACTCCCCAGAACCAAAACATTGCCAGCTGTGCACGGCATCCCCAATGCCAGGATCGCATCGCAAGCCCCGTTCACAGGATCCTTGACATCGATGCAACTGGACATCGCACCACAGCTTCGCTGCATCTCGGAATCCACACATCGCTTCGGCTGCGCGGCACATCTTTAACCTGGATCTACACAATGCTCTGCAACCAGGATTTAAGATACTTTGTTCAGCAGGCTTAGCTGAGTTCCTGTAGTCAGCCTGTGCTCCATCACATTAAGCCTAAACTCGTGACCTTGTCGTGGTCTGGTGCGACCAGATGTCCCTTGTCGACGCTTTGTGCTTTTTGGCGCTATCTTGACTTAAAACTTTAAATTTGAATCGCTCCGGTTTTACTGACCGGATTTTTGTTGTATTGGTCTTGTTTTATTATAAAGTACTCTATTTTTCTAAACCCGATATGAGATCTTTTTGTGTGGTGTTTTCACTTTTTTATTGTTTGAAGTTTTGAACAAATACTTTACACATTGACTCCAAGTTAAGCCTGAGGTTGGGCAGAGATATATTTGGGGTTTGCTCGTGCCTTTCCCTAACTAGGATTGCGGTTGCTGCTTGAGCAGGGCACACACCCCTGTCAACCAGTATCCCAATTTCTAAAACAGAGCTTCCTAGTGCAAAAATAAATAAAGTCAGCATTTGTACTGGAAAGCTATGACTTCTGGGACTTCAAATATGAACTCAACTCACACAAAAAGTAAGGGGTAGGAGTATTTTGTCCCCCTTCGACCTCCTGCAACAGCTATATAACCACAATATAGAAGAGGGACTGTGTACTCGGATATCTGTAAACAAAAGTGAGGGAATCACACAGGGGTGTTAAAACTGCTCTAACACACTGCAAACTGTGTCATGCTGCATCATAGGGCTGCTAACACACCTCCGTGCAGAACAACGCTGTAGGTGGAGCAATAGGTTAGGGGAAGACAATTCAACAAATAAGTGACAGTAATATGGGATCACAAGTGAACATAGGTGCAGAGACAGTGATTAAAACTGGTCACTGGGAGTCCTTATTACAATTTTAATATCGGGTACCCTATCCAGAGTCAAACCAGGACCAGTGGATGGTGGTACTGGGAACTTATAATTAGTTACCAACCCCTCCACTCTGCAAAACCATCGACATGTTTCAGCCGGCAAAATGTAATACCCTGGCTTTCATCAGGACTCACTAGGAAATGATCCTATGGGTACTAACCCTACCTACTTAGATCCGGGGGTGAAGGGAGACCCCCTTCTGAGTAACTGCTCATTAAAAATGTGATAGAGCACCTTGCTCTCCGAGAGGAACCTGTAATAGAATCAATGAAAAAACGTGTCAATTGAAAAGTGCTGTGCCCTCTGTGCATAAAACAGTAACGACTGAAGTGGTGTGCACCCCCCATGAGAACAGCCGAAAATATCAAGGGTGTAATAACTCCAGCTCAGGTCAAAGTAGAGTGATAAAGCACCCGGCAGAGTGTGCGCATCTAGCACATGTAAATAAAAAAGGTTGTACCAATATAACTGATAAAAATCATGCATCACTGCCAGGAGACAAGAAACACCATCATGCACATCATGACGCTTACCGAGTTCATTTAAAATCTAAACTTGAACTGGTGGGGGAGCGAGGACAGCTCCCTATAGTCACACACTGCAAGACATGAGGATGAAAGATAGCAAAATGAAATAAATGGAGAGTCAATAGTAAACAACACAGTGCCCATATGTGGTAGGTCTGGTTGGCCCATCAGGTGCTGTGCAGTAAACCTGTGACCGCCCCAGTAGAATTGTAGCACCGCGAAGGACATCCGAACACCACCATTTGAGCAATGACTCTGCACTCAAGCACGAGCTCTCACCTCGACCCACCTTGGGTCTGCCTGACAGAAATCCCACTTACTTCATTAAGGTGAGCTGTGGCCATACAGTGTGCCTCTCCCAGCGCCGTGCAGATTCAGAATGTGGCGCTGCCGAGGCTCTGTTAGTCCCCCGGTCCCTCCCATGTACGCGTCACCAGGGACGTGACGGACGCGGATTGGGCCTGGAAGGTAGAGTTACTGTGTAACTAGAGCGTCAACCACTGCTCCCATCTTGGGAGAGGCGCGCTGAGGTATACTGTCATTCAGACCCTCGGTGTGGCTACGGACCCTATAGATCAATTGTTTTCCCTAATGAAAAGGGCATTCTCAGGGTTTCTGACGGTGGCACTCAGATTAAGTTTATCCAGGACCATCCAGAATATGTCCTCTACCGAGTGATTCTTCTCCTTATAGTAGGTGTTGAGGCAACTGATTATCCTTTGCCACCTGATAGTGTACCTATGTTCCATGATCCTGGTTTTCACTGTCCTTGTGGTCATCCCGATGTAAACAAGGTCACAGGGACACCTCAGCATGTAAATACCATTGGTGAAGTTGCAGTTGGTAGGCCTCCATTGTTCCCATGGTTGGGTCAGTCCAATGTCCCCTGTTTATGTATTTGCAGTAAGGTGGGACACGTCACATGTCCCGCATCTGGTATGTCCTGTCACCGGGGGGAGGGTCCATGTCAGACGTCAACGCAGAATTTCTGGGTCTTGTTCGGACCAGTATGTCTTTTATATTCTGACTCTTTTTACAAGAGAATAGGGGGTTCTCCAGCTGTAAGCCATTGGAGTTGAGGATTCTCTCATTCCTCAGGATGATTTTCTGGATGTTGCTGGAGGCAGTGTTAAATGTGGTTTCAAATATTGCTCTGTTTGTGGGTGGTTTTACCACTGTCTCCAAAAGTGCTTCACGGTGACAGTTGCTTGCTCTTACGGGCCCTCCTGATTGTCCGTTGTGGGTACTTCCATTGCAGTAATTTGTGCTGCAGGGTGTTGGCTTCTGATCTGAAGTCCCCTGCATTGGAACAGTTTCGGCAGAGGTGCAGGAACTGACCCACCAGTAGGTTCTCCCTGAGAGACTTGGGATGAAAGCTCTCAAGTGACAGGAGACTGGCCCGATCTGTCGATTTATGAAACATTTTAGCCTGCAGACCTCCTTCGTTAGGAAAGATGGTAAGGTCTAAAAAGTGGAGGTTCTCCTTAGTGATGGTGGACGTGAAGAAAAGCAAGGGGTTGCTGGAAATCATCAATGAACTGTCTATTGCCCTCCCATATCAGGAGGACATCATCAATATAGCGCCACCAAACCTTGATGTTGTTACTCCATACACTCCCGGGGGCGTAGATGTATTGGTCCTCAAAGGCTGTCATATATAGCCCTGCTAGGCTGGGGGCAAAGACACTCCCCATGGATATCCCATGTGTTTGGAGGTAGTAGGTGCCCTGGAACTCAAAGTAGTTCTTCGTCAGTAGGATTTCGGCCAGATGTAAGATAAAGGGTCTGGGGATACAGAATTCCACTTCAAATATGAAAGCAAGGTCTGCAATCTTATATCTGCAAGCAAGCCAGGAGAGAGGATATAGCATAACGGCCAAAGCAGTCAGCTTTGGAGATGGAGAACCTGTTTCGAGTCTCAGCACTGACTCAATATCCAGTGACTTTGAGCAAATCACTTAATCTTCCAATGCCTACACAAACTGAATATGGCCTTGTGTAAAGAGCTCCAACACCTTCAGGTCACGTTCGGGCTATTTAAAAGCTGCACCAAAAACAAAAGTCAGAGGACAGGACAACTGCAACTGGCCTCTCCACCAATCTATTGTGCTGGGAGGGGCACAGAAAAAAAGGGAGGGGGAACAAGAAAATATAGACAAAGCACATGACATAGTCAGATACAAAAGATGCGCTCTAGAATTGCCCAACAAAAAGAAAAAATAGCTCCCAAAAGCGTGAGCAGTGCAAGGAAATCAGTACTAGGACCTTGCTCCAGGAAAGGGTCACATGCAAGAGGATGGAAGTGGCCACTGCAGAGCTGGCCAGCAGAAAGCAAGCAATTGAGAGTGGCTTTGAAGCGATTCTAATCGTAAGCAATGGGTGGCCTTCAAGTCCGCTCACAGTAAACAACATTTCTTGAAGAGTCAGCGCATATGCTGGCTAGCCGAAGCCTAAAAATGGCTGCTATGGGTTCAAGCCAGAAACTTTTACTAAAGTATGTGGCGTTCACTATAGCAATATATCACACATTCTTATTTCTTGGTCTTCAAAATTTAAAATGCCTCTCCATGTATGCCGATATACTTTGATGTATTGAGCACAATATTGGCTAAGGAAGATCTTTAGCCTAATGATCATTCAGGCTCTGATGGATTCAATCTTATACGCAGAAGCACTCAAACTGATATCCTGGATTATAATTTAGAGGCATGTAAATGAAAAAGCAAATTGGTCCACACCAGACACCAGAGCTGTGTGCATGGACAATGTATATGCTACCATATCGTTGTTTTCCCAGCGTCATAAACAGATAAAGGTCCACCTTATGTAATGAGACGATGAATACTGACAAAGTAGAATACTGCATCAAACAAAAGAACGACCTGCTCATCACTACAGCAAGTGCATAATACCAACTGGAGGACAAATTACACCAAGTGCCAATTTTGTAGGGACAACTGATAAGGTAATACGACCACTAAAGTGTTTACTTAACTAAACGAAGAGTTTGACATACATGCCTGGCATTGTGGGAGAGGTGTGGCGCCGCGGCCAGGGCGACTGACGCTGGAATCTGGGGACCACGGTTCGATCCCCGGCTCCGGCGGCAGGTTTGCCCAGCACCATGTGACTCTGGGCAATAGCTCGCTTAATCTTCCAGACGGCCCCCAGCGCCTAGAGACCCTTACGGGTGATTGTGCGCTTTACAAATGTGGACTTTACTTTACTTTACTTTATTGTTCATATTGTACACTCTACGACACCTTTTTCTGATGTGGTGTGTGAAGAGTGTATCATACTAGCATAGAAATACAGGAGCTATAGTAAGCATTTTGAATTCTCTTCCAATATGTTCTGTGTTATCTTTTCTGACATGTAAGACTGCACAATTTTGGCATAGCCACTCAGGTTTACAATGGTCAGTGAACTAAAAGGATTATGGTTCCCTACACCCCCTACTGTGACAAACGCCCCACTCCCAACACAGTCTACATAGATTGGGAAGCTGCAACGTTGAAAGACATAGAACATTTTCTGCAGCCCTGGCCTGCTCTAAGCTTGGGTAGAGGTCTCCAGGCAGCCTCATCAAACAGCTTTGCTGTCTTTCAAAGACCATTTACAGGCTTTCTTTGTTTTTCTTTGTCTCCCTATGCCCAAGCAGTCTCAGGCATCGGTGCCTAATGAACCCACTTGAAGGTAACCTTCATGGCTACTTAAAATTCCTGGGGGAAAAACCCACAGGGATTAAAGTCCTTGGTATCACTTTCCAACACATCAACAAATACAGCATAGAGGTCCCCTGACACATTCTACAATAAGAGGCAGAGAATGGAAAAATGCATCAGAATGTAACATTACAGAGAGAGAGAGAGAGACCCCAAAGTATAGCAGATACAAGCTAAGAAAATAATTTGCCTTCCAAAGAAAATGTCTGTAGGTCTATATGTAGCAAATAGTTTCCACCCATTTAACCGACCTAAATGTTTTGCTTTTTGATCACCTGGTTTTGGAGTTGTGGAAATGGACTGAAAGTGCTGACCACCAGCAGCTTCCTTTTAAGATAAGGTCCACTGCTGTGCAGCTGCATATGAGACTCTGGGCTCGCTGCATGTGAACATGTGTGTGCACAGGTGTGCTAGTTGAGCATGTGAGACTATCTACTAGCTTAGCCTGGTATCTGCACATACGTATCATGTCACATAAGGGATCCTTCAGTGATTAGCCTTATAATGTGAGTGGGCATACATAGTGTGAGTCTGTAGTGCTTTAATGTAAAAGCTGTGTGCTCACTGCATTATACCTTGGAGATATGATATGTGCAAATGCACAGTTTTATCATATTTTGGCCTAGAGATACCGGTCAAGTGTCAATATTAAGGAAAACAGGTACACAAAGTGCAGATCCATTGTACTCTTGCGATAACTGTACTTCTTATGGCACTTGAAGAATTGTCATAACTCCATGCTCAACCATTAAGATCATTAGGGTCACCCTGTATCCCTCGGAACCTGGGTTAATAGTTATAAAGCTACAAGTGGTTCCGTTGGGTAAGTACCAAGGGGTACTGGTTTAGAACCTGGGGTACTGCCAACCTGCGGGAGACTGGAGGTAGGTTGAGCTGTTATTTGGGGCACAGGCCTGTCTCTCAGGACACCCACAAGCTGGCCCAAGAGGTCCAAGATTTGGCCCATGTGTGTGTCTACGGACCTCAGCAACAGGCGGAGCTCACGTGGATCTTCAAGAGACTGGCCCGTGTGTCCCTGGGCTTGTTCATAGGCCCAAGGACTCTAGTGATGTTGGCCAGGGCTTCAGTCCCTTTGTCTGGTTGGTTTTGATGCCCAGTTGCCCTACCACCTGCCCTGTTGTCCCTGACCTGTTTCATCACCACTCTAGGCACCCGCATACTCTCCCTGCCCTCCTCAGAATGTGGGGTGGTGTAGTTATCCTCTGAGGCAGGGACGTTGTTGCAGGCTGCGCTGGTGGTGGGGATCTATGTCATTACGACGCGGTGTTTACACCGTGCTACCATTACAACGCAGTTATCAGAACGCAAGTCGTTACAACGACTTGCGCTGTAGGCGCTGGACTTAGGAATAGTATGATTTACTATTCCAACTCCAGCCCACGTAACAGTAGGGAAGGTGTTGGAATAGTAAATCATGCTATTCCTTAGTATATAGCGCCATTCAGCGCAAGTCGTTGTAACAACTTGCATTGTGATGACCACGTCGTATGGTAGTGCGGTGTAAACACCGCGTTGTAATGGTCGTCTCCTGATGTTGGTGGTGGGGGTGGATGCCGCACAGATCGTTACAGCAGGGTTCAGCGTAGTTGTTGTTGCTGAGGTGGTGGAGGTGGGGACGGTGGGCTCCAGGGACCTATTGCGCCATGGCATGCCTGATGGGCCGGATTCTGGCTCTGCTTCCAAGAAATCTAGGGAGTCTGCATCGGAGAGTTCATCCATGTTCCGGGCGGAAGATTGGCACTGCAGGTTGGTGTGGTCATCAGCAGCTGTCAGTTCTTTGTCACCTGTGGAACAAAGGGGTAATGGTTGTTGAAGTGCACCCCTCAAGCTTGATGTTAGATGTTTTGTTGTTACATGTTATACACCACACAATTTACATTGATATTACATTGTATGCCTGCACAGCACTGTGCATCATGACATGATGTGGAGGTACATACATTACTTGTCCATGGTGTGACATGTCAATAGATACCATGCACCATGTGCAGATTTTGTGATGACGTGTTGTCATCTAACGACTAACCGCACAACAACTTTATGTGAAGCATCTATGTTGATTACCCTGCATGGAAGGTGTTACATCTGAGCAGGAACTAGACATTGTAATCTCATGCATACCTTTGTCATGTCATGTGCTTTGCTTTCTTTTTACAACTGACCATGCTTGTTTTGTTTTCATATAGGCGTTGATGCTCTGCCCCCATGGCACTTAGTGCTGTGCATGATTGTGCCCTGATTTTCTTGAACATGTTATTTGGCGAGTCAATCTTTGCTTTATGTGACAGTTACATACGCTTAGCTGTCTGCACACTGTAAGTGACAATTGGATCTATGCTAAGTTTGGAGGGATGTGGGGGTTGGTGTGGTCATATGGCTCCATGCTTTTTGAGGGATAGCCCTATTCTATATAGGTTCCCCAAATTTCATGTCTATAATAACCTCTGACTCCTAATAGGACCCATCAAACAGGAACTGCCTAGAAAGAGAAGCTTGGTTCAGGCAAATAAGTAGGACGGAAATTTGGGGAACCTATATAGAATAGGGCTATCCCCCTAATAGTAGCATAATAATTGCCAGAACTCAATTTGATTATAATGTATGTATAAATCTGTAAATTTTCGTCTTTGGTTGCTCAGCAATTGTTATGTTGTGTATATATGTTGTGCATAAGATCATTGTATATTAGATGTAAGGTTACCTAACCTATATGAAAGTTTTGTAAAAAGAGAAAGAAGTAATAAGAAGCGCAGAGTCAATAAAAGGGACTTCTGTGTTTGCAAAAATTGTGTATGATCAATGGTGTCAGAGGTAAAACTGCTGTTAAACCTTCCTTATTCTCTGATTCTGGCCCCTGTCCACCTTAATTGAATCATTCCCCAAAATTTGATATCTACTACCTGTTATGTGGCACATTTGGGAGGAATTTCCAACATATCTTTATGGATGTGTGGTGGAGTGCTCCATCCTGCTGAGCTGTGTGACAAGGGGGCCTGTTGGGAGTGGAAGTGCTGGCCTCCCACCCACAAAACCTCCTCCTTGTGAAGATGGCTACCTACCTGTTAGTTTGATGAGAGAAATGTAATGGCTGCCACGTGCTTCTGGGTCGGATGGGTGCTCCATCCTGGTATGCTTTTTGACAAGGGTGCCTGGTGGGAGTTGTGGTGCAAGCTTCCTAACCACAAACCCCCCTCCCTGTGAAGATGGCTACCTACCTGTAAGTTTGGTTGCTGAAATACAATGGCTGCCACATGCCTCTAGCTGGGGAGTGTTCCATCTTGCTGAGCTGTGGGACATGGGGGGGCCTGGTGGGAGTTGAAGTGCTGGCCTCCCACCCACAAACACCCCTCACTATTAATATAGCCACCTACCTGTTAGGTGAAGGTGACCATTGCAATGGCTGCCACATGGTTGTGGGTATGGGGAGTATTCCATCCTGCTAAGCTGTGGGACAAGGGGGCCTGTTGGGAGTTGGAATGCTGGCCTCCCATCCACAATCCCTCTTCCCTGTTAAGATGGCTACCTACCTGTTAGTTTGATGAAGACAATGTAATGGCTGAGACTTGCTTCTGGGTGGGGTGGGGTGGGTGCTCCATCCTGGTGTGCTTTATTGCTTTATGACAAAGTTACCAGGTGGGAGTTGTGGTGCAAGCTTCCTAACCACAAAGCCCCCTCCCTGTGAGGATGGCTACCTACCTGTAAGTTTGGTTGGTGAGGTTCAATGGCTGCCACATGCTTCTAACTGGGGGGAGTGTTCCATCTTGCTGAGCTGTGGGGCATGGAGTCTGTTGGGAGTTGTAGTGCTAGCCTCCCACCCACAAACCCCACACCCTGTTAAGATGGCCACCTACCTATTACTTTGATGAGGGCAATGTAATGGCTGCCACATGCTTCTGGGTGGGTCCACAGACACCTATCCCTGTTGAGATGGCTGGCTCCCTGTGGACCTGAGGAAGGGAATGGTTACACATGGCTCTTGGGGGGGAGAGAGTGTTCCATCTTGCTGAGCTGGGAGACCTGGCAGCCTGGTGGGAGTTGTAGTGCTGGCTTGTACCCACAAACCCCCCTCCCAGTTAAGATGGCTACCTACCTGTAAGTTTGATGTGCGCAAACACCCCTCCCTGTTGAGAGGCCTACCTACCTGTACGTTTGGTTGTTGAAATGCAATGTCTGTCACATGCTTCTGGGTGGTGTGGAAGTGCTCCATCCTGCTCAGCTGTAGGACAGGGGTGCCTGGTGGGAGTTGCAGTGCTGACTGCCTATCAACAGTCACCCCTCCCTGTTAAGATGGCTACCTACCTGTGAGTTTGTAGGGAGCACTGCAAAAGCTGCCACATGGTTGGCGGTGTGGGGAGTGTTCCATCCTGCTGACCTGTGGGACAAGGGGGCCTGGTAGGAGTTATAGTACAGTCTTGCTACACACCAACACCCCTCCCTGTTACGATGTCTACCTACCTGTGAGTTTGGTTGTTGAAATACAATGGCTGCCACATGCATCTGGGTGGGGTGGAAGTGCTCCATCCTGCTCAGCTGTGGGATAGGGGTGCCTGGTGGGAGTTGTGGTGCTGGTTGCCTATCCACAGACACCCCTCTATGTTAAGATTGCTGCTCCCTGTGGAGCAGAGAGAGGAAATGGTTACACAAGGCTCTTGGGTGGGGGAATGTTCCATCCTGCTCAGCTGTGGGACAGGGGGCCTGGTGGTAGTGCTGGATGCCTGTACACATGCAACCCAGGGAATGTTGCAAGCTACCTTTGGGGTGAATGAGAGGGACTGAATATTGGATCTGTGAGGCACTTGTTAGGGAGTGTATGGTGCACATGAATGGAATTGGGCCTAGGAGGTGTAGCTTTGTAGTTGTGCATGACAGTACATAGCAGTGTGATGGTACATTTGTTTATACTTACCAGCCTCCACTCCCCCAACTATTTCTGTGAGACTCTCTGGATGCAGTATGGCAACCACCTTCTCCTCCCATGCAGTGACTATTCTTGGTGGAAAGGGAGGGCCACCGCCAGTCATTTGAGCCAGCTGACGAATCTTTTTGTTCTTCTCTTTCACCTGCCTCTTGAGGTCATGCCACCGCTTCATGATCTCCTTCTAGGTGCGCGGGGCGGTCCCTACTGCATTGACTTTGCTGACTATCCTTCCCCACATTTGTGCTCTGGTGGCTAATGGTGTCTGTTGGACCAAGTTACCAGGTTACCAAACATATGTGGTTTTACTCTGATTATCTCATCTACCATGACTGTCAGTGAATTTGGGCATTTTTTGTGCCATGGTGTTTGATCTGCAAATGGTATGAGGTGCAGGTATGAAGGTGGTGGGGTGTTGTAAGTGGGGTGTGTGAGTGTGTTGTTGTGCTGGTGAGATGTGTGGTGGTTTACCTCTCCTTTGTGCTGTAGGGTTTAGTTCTTTCAGGGCTGGAGTATTGCAAAGGATTCTGGTCAGGAAAGGGGCTGGGTATATACTCAGCTATGTGGGTGTGTCAAAATGGAGTATTGCTGTCAGGTGTGTTATGTAGGTTGTCCTGGGATTTGTATTTTGTTAGTTGCCATGCGGGTGTGTCCTTGGGGTGTGTTGGGTGTTTTTAGGGGCTGAGATCATATGATGAGTACACTTCGTGTCCTTGTTTTTTTTTTGTTGAATGCCATAATAGTTCCCGAGCGGTGGTGGGTATGCAACAGCCCTTCCATCTGCTCTCCCATTCATCACAGTTAGCGATCGCGGCGGTCGGAACACAGCAGATCGTTCCGCTGTCAACTCAATGGTATCCTAATTGTGCGTGCGTCAATCCGCTGGCCTTGCGTCGGGTTTGGGTTTTTCCGCCGCTAATCCAACCGCCACGGACTGATTTTCACCTGCTCTGCCCGCTACTGGCGGTCTATTGTGCCATCGTTCCGCCGTGGTCGTTTTCTTCTGGTGGTTGATCCAAACCTGACCACCGGTTTTCCCACGGTGCCTGCGGATGGTTCATTTCCATTACCATGGTGGTGTGAATGGTTTTCTGACCACCATCCTAATTGACCCCTAAGTGTACTCCTCTCCCTTTGGTGTAACAAGTCTACACATGGACTTCCAAAGATGACCCCCTCAATGTAAGATCTTAGAAACCTGAAAATAATGGAGAATTTATGTTATTGTCTTGTTTATTGTTTAAATTTGAAAGGTCACTCATTAGCACTATATATCACCACAGTCACCCATTGAATTGTCTGTGCATTTGTTACTGCGTTTTCTTTGTCAGACAGCCCCCATTGGTATTATCTTGTTGTATAAAACTCTTTACACAATTGGCGAGGAAAATAGAATAAAAGAACAAATAATTTAATAAATATATATTTATTATAAAAACCTACTGAAGTGTGGTACATTTTTAGCATAGATTTTATATAACAAGGCTAAGGTTGGGCTCCCTATACTATTTAATAGCTTTCCCTATATCGGGAAAGTGGAGTCATAATCTCCCATAGTGTCCTTGTGATGATAAATCCCTTCTTTCCACGCTGCACTTTATACTCTTTTGTAGTTTTTATCGAGACATTCTGAAATTTGTGTTAAAACCACTTATTTTAGACAATAGGTTATATCTTTATAAACACGCTTTTAATTATATCTGTAGTTTGGAAAACGATAAAATTATAAATGCAGGTATTGTTTTTATCCAAATGGCAATCAGGAGAAGAAAGGAAACCTCTCATTTAGAAGCCCTAACGTATAAAAGAAAAGATGTTTGAACATTAGAAGGACCATATCCTCTCATCCTGACATTAGTTATTGCCCAGCACTTTATGAAAATGCACCTTGTCTAAATGAGTCAAATGATTACGAAAAATGTAACATTTATTGACCCTAGTTCCCTGAGTTTTAGCTTTTTTTAAAACAGTTTTTCTTTTAGTAGGGTAATGATGTTTTTATTATTTGTATGGAATTTAAAATGTTTTTAAACCACCTATTTTATATCTCAATTCAGTAATGATCAATTGTTTTTGTATTATTAATTGTTTCTTTGTTGCGAGTTAGTAATTCTGACCGATATGGAATAGTAAGTTGCATATAAATTGTTTGGGAAAAAATGTTTTAGTTCAATTTTTAATGATTTCTAGGAATGTTAATCCTTTTTGAGTAGAATGATTTTATGGTTGTATACTATGCACTGAATAAA
Source organism: Lissotriton helveticus (assembly GCF_964261635.1). NCBI lineage: Eukaryota > Metazoa > Chordata > Amphibia > Caudata > Salamandridae > Lissotriton > Lissotriton helveticus. The sequence goes on along the minus strand of NC_136069.1, from coordinate 1,005,095,756 downwards.
GCTTATTTGGCTTGACTTGATTGTGAAGGAAGTATTTAGGTTCTGAACCAGGACCCAGTGGTACTTACTAAATGGTATCAGTTGTAGCTTTATAACTATTAACCCAGGTTCTGGAGGATAAAGGGTGACCCCATTGATCTTAATGGTACTGTTGAGCAGGTAATACCTGCAAGGGTCTTTTTGATTGTTGCCGACTTAAGTTAAATTCTATAAGAATATGTCAGAGAGAGAAACTCTCTCCTGTAGTGAAGACTATATCAATAAATTGATACAAGAATGGGGAGACCACTGTTTCCTAGGTGTGGGTACAGCCACACTTGATGCCACATTGAATGAATAATTGGCAAAAAAAGAAAGATTAGACAAAAAACATATAAGAGCAAAGTTACATGGAGATGTATTAATAAAATACCTACAGTCCAACATTGTACCGAAAGGGCTCCAGGTAAGAACCAAACCGGCCATCTTTATAGACTTAGCTTTGTAGCGAAAGCTGCTCAAGACACTGGATGGTGTTAGGGATTGATACAGCCATAGAATACCTTAAGAGTTTGATCCAAGAAATTGCAGACATAAAGAAATAAATAATTGACAATAAGGCACTCACAAATGCTAAGGAATTACTAGAACGCATAGAGAAAATGATTGCAGAATTCAACCGCGTAACACTCAATAGGAAAGTGGATAAACTTACATGGGACATTAGAATCTATGAAAAGAAATTAACCTATCCCTATCTGTCTGACGATTGCTATCAGCAGGACAGCCAGGGTTACTTTACCAACAAGGGTTGGGAGGGACCTAGACGTTTCACCACTTTTTCAGATTCTTTGGCTGGAAGTGGCTAAGAGAGTGACACAAAATGAGCATGGAGCAGTTATCGCCCCCGTAATTAAACTAGCTCCTATTAAGATTCAGCCAGTGGGCAACAGTCTTATTTTTTAGGGGACAAGACTTGGAACCCGAACAGAGGGCAGGGGCAAGAGCAGATTTGGGGCAGGTCACAGGGATGGAACCGGGTAGGCAACTCTCAGACGGAAAACAACAGAGTCAGGTTATTCCCTGAGGAATCACACGTCGAAATACCGACACGCAGACAGACATACAGATGGTAAATCTTACCTAATCAGTCTAATGACGGCATTAATCTATCAAAGTACACTCTAACTGAGTCAGAAAAAAGCATCCTCAGTAAGGGACTATCTTTTATCCCCACGACCCCTCTTGATTTATTTAACACCGAGGTTGAATTACAATGCTTTTTTAGAAAGATCAGACTGAAGTATTACTTTATGACAAACCCTTTACAGAACAGGCTAAATGCTGCAACACCATATAGAACTCCCTCTCATGTCACGCCCGCGGCGCATATGGTATCCCATAAAATATAGGCTTATGAGCAGATTGTTTTGAAAGAAGTAATGGAGGTTTTAAAGAACAGAAGTTACATCAAATACAATGCAACGAAGCCAGAGAGAGACAGCTGAATGACCCTTAAAAACAAGACATTGTCATAAAGCCAGCTGATAAGGGTGGTGCAATAGTTTTAGAAGATACAACTGATTATGTTCAGGAAATTGTAAAAGAATTTGGGGCTCAAGATACTTACCTTAAAATTGCAAGATACCCTACATCAGAGATTCAGGAACTTATACATGATTTGACAATGAGTGGGGTGGAATGGGGTTACCTGACAGAACAGGAACAAGGCTTTTTGAACCAAAAGAATCCCCTTATACAACAATATACACACTACCTAGGATTCACAAGAATCAGACACAACCACTAGGTAGACGCATAGTGTCGGGTTGTGGTTCTGTTCTGGAGCATATCAACAAATATATTGACAGATTACTTAAGCCCATAATGACAAGAAAAAAACCATACTTAAGAGACACAATGCATATTATAAAGCTGATAGAAGGGCAACCATTTGATGTGAATGAACAATTCTTGATGACACTAGATGTCGCATTGCTTTATACAAGCATTTCGCAAGAGGAAGCTCTTCAAGTCATGCGCAAGGTACTTGATGGGAGGGAACGTCCACACTGTGTACCAACACAATTCCTATTAGTGGCCATGAAAAATAATTATTTTCTCTTTCGGAACCAATATTACATCCGGTGTAAGGGAGTAGCAATGGGAGCTGGATTTGCTCCCAGTATGGTGAACCTCTTTATGGATGCCTATGAGGATGCACACATATAGGACCATGACAACCCCTTACTGAATAATATAATGATCCGGAAACGATTAATTGACGACGTTATCATGATCTGGACCGGTGATGAGCTGAGCCTCATTGATTTCTCTAATTGCATCAATGCAAGATCATCAGACATCCAATTCACTATGACGTACCACAGAGACACGATCAGCTTCCCTGACATATATCTCAAAGTAGAAGACTCTAAGCTATTCACCACTTAATTCAGAAAGCCTACAGAGAGGAACACATTACTAAAATACGATTCTCATCAGCCCAGAAATCTAAGGGACAGTCTCCCATATGGACAGTTTCTGAGGTTGAGGGGAAACTGCTTGCGCAGATCAGATTTCTTCCAGGATACTAGCACTTTGCTTGAGTGCCTAAGTGAAAGATGTTATCCCAAGGGCCTCTTAGAGAAGGCGAGGAAAAGGGCATGGTATTGCCATTGGGAGAATTTGCTGGAAATCAAATCCAAGGAAGAAATGGGGAACAAACTTGTCTGCGTGACTTCTTTTAATACTAAGGGCAATGCGATCAAAAAAACCATTAACACATACTGGAATTTGGTCGCCACTGAAATTGACACACATGAGAAACCTTTCTTTGCTTTCATGAGGAACAAACACATCAGTGATTATGTGGTGAGTTCCTTCTTGAAAATTGAGAAAAATTCCGACATTCACACACAACTGAATATCCCTCCACTTGTATGGCATTTTAAGTGTGGGCAGTACAAGGCCTGTGAACTTACCACGCAGGCAAGCACTTTGATCACTTGGGTTGTACATACACAGCACACCATCATACCAACTGTAACACTATGGTGTTAGGCCAAACAAAGCGAAAGGTTAAGCAACGCATCTTGCAACACTGCAGCTCGATTAGATGTGGGACACAAGGGGCGCATCTGGTGAACTTCCATGTACAAAAACACTCAGTGGAAAGCCTAAGGTGGTGGGTCATTGAGAAAGTGATATGAGAACCGAGAGGAGGAGACATAGACTCCAAATTTAACACCAGGGAGTGCAAGGGGATACATGTCTTGGATTCAGTAAGTACTAGTATAAATGAGGTTGAGGAAATGAACAGGCAAACTGGCCTTCTGACATATATCTGATACCTAACTGATTCTTGCCCATAACGTGCCATGCATGACCTATTTACACTACCCCTGGGTTATGCAACTTTTTTTGTGAACTACCACCACAATTAAAATGACACAACCAGGTCGCAGGTAATTGACTGCACCGTGGGTTTCCAACAATTAGATTCAGCAAGGGGTCATGTTCAGAGGGACATGCTCTTGACGTAAACAGCCCTGCTGCAGATCCTGGCTCACGTGCTACTTTGTAATCTGGTGAATGCATATGTTAAACCAATCTTAGGCCCTAGTCACACCTTTGTGTATGACCCTCTGACATGCAGTTGTCTAACCTTCTGTATTAGTGAGGGGGAACAGGTGTCAAGATGGCCACCACGTTTTTCATTTACATGTGCAAAATCCCTAACCTTCTTCTGAAACCACACAACCAGGAGCGGGTGTTGCTCATCTGTCTAGTGAATTGCTTTGTTCCATTGGGTTAACTTGAGTAGTCATTTGGGAGTCCATGTGTGGACTTGTTTTACCAAAGGGAGAAGAGTACACTTAGTCTTTTCCTCTCATTGCAGACACTCAGCTAAAGTTTGAACAGCTGGTTGATTGGTGAGCAAATGTAACAGATTGCAGCAATTGCATAGAGTATTAGCTACGCACATATAGGGATACAGATAGTAACTGGCACCCTCACTATTTTGCAGATGATCCTTGACAAAGAACTCCTTCCGGGCTAGAAGGAGTAAATAGATTTATACTTGTGAATTCCCAACCACCAAGGCTGTGTACCCCAAGAGTATGGCATCTCAACATTGTACATTTTTATTCCACACCATACTAATAGGAATTACATTTTCCTTTGAATAGGCTGTTGCACTTCCTTCTTCAGTCCTGAAGAAGACCCTACTTGATGTATCTACAAACACATATATATATACAGGGTCGAAACATCGACGTACAACCATCTCATGTCCTGGCTCACTATAGCAATTAATTTAAGAAATAGGACTAGCTAAAGTGAGAGACCTGAAAAGGACGGAGAATGTATGTTATTGTCTTGTTAATGGTTTGAATTTGAAATGTCACCCATTTGCACTATATGTCACCACAGTCACACACTGAATTTTCTGTGTATTTGTTATTGTGTTTTCTTTGTCAGACAGCCCCCATTGGTATTATCTTTTTGTATGAATCTGTTTACACAATTGGCAAGAAAAATATAAAAACAGAATAATTCAATAAATATGTACTTTTGATAAAAACTTACTGAGGTGTGGTACATTTATAAAAGTTCACTATTGATTGGGAAGGAAATAATCACCTTCTAAACCAGTACCCCGTGGTACTTACCCAACTGCACCACTTGTAGCTTTTTAATAAGCTCAGCGCTAAACAGATTCCAGGCATTTGCCTGCCCTCCAGTTAATTAAACTGCTAGCCAGCAGGTGGGGAAAAGGTATCCCCACACAATAGTGCCAAGACCCCAGACAGAGGAGGGGTCCTGAAGCAGGAAATCAAGCACCGGTCAAAACCAGCATAGTTTAGATCCCAGGAGGCTGAAGAAACTACTTCTGGTGCCTAGAGATTGCCCCCAGGAGCAAAACAACACTTTTCTTGTCTAAGTCGGTCATACTGGGTCAGAGATATCAACTGGATGGATGGGTCCAAACTGTGGTGGCAGGGTGTGCAAAATAACGATGGGATGGAATGCAGCCTGAGTGGTTACCACTGGCTGAGATTAATTCCAGCATTCCATCCATTACTGTTTTATATATTTATTATACAGCAATATGCCTATATTTCTTTACATAAACTAGCCTGAAATAGATACTAAAGATCATAGGTATCGATAGTGCACAAGGACTACCAGACTTACTTAATATGTCATTTTCACTGCCTCCTATATTCTTGTATACTATACATCGGACCGATTTATGAGTCTATCATAGCAATTTCCCCATGTAGGATATTGGTCTACCTAATCAGGAACTTGAACAGATGCAACAGACACCAGTTTCACCCGGTCTCCACCTGGGTTCCTCCTAGAACATGGTTTGAGCCATGGAATACTTCATACAACCTGAAACTAGCCTCCCTTGCCCAGAGCTTCATCCTTGCCCTCACAGCATTATTTCCCATGAAGTTCATCTGCCTCTAACTCAAACAGCAAAGGATGATTCTTATTGAGTAGGAAAGCTGGAGGTAGTTTGGGGCGGCCACATGCGGTTAGTAAGAGAGAAACAGAGTTGTAGACCATCCACCCTCATATGCAAACCCTTTCAATGTTACATTTATCATATCACAGTCTTATATGTGCACCAACATTAGAACACTATGGGAACATACAGATGATAGACCTGCACAATGCAAAAGTTGGTAAATACATAACGTCGCACAATAAAAGGTGTTTTGTTTTTTTCGAACTATTCTGCTAATCCCTGCTATGTTTTCAATCATGCCTCAGGATGCCATCTCCGGGATAGTCAGGAGCATTGTATTTTTGATGGAGAGGAGTATTTTCCTCTCTCTTTGAAACAACCAGAAAAATGGTTTCTTTCTTTAAAGATGCATTGTGATTTATCCTCTATCTTCGTGCCAAAGGGTCTTGTG